>NW_019730110.1:918529-966217 GCF_002891405.2 Cryptotermes secundus
TTTTTCTTCTACCCTGAAGATGGAGGCGATACGTTCCTCCGAAACGTCGGTTAACACCACATATACACGGTGCCAAATCCCAGAAGACTGCTTTCTTCATAGTCACCGCCGTGAAAGCCTCAAATCTTACATATATGAGACACTAAAAATATATTTAATACACTAAAAGTACTTGTTAAACAGTTTAAAATGTTCTTAAAATTATACATGAATGTATTTAACGAACATTTTTAGTGCATTAAATATAATTTAGTGTCTTATATAAAGTTATAGTTCCATTATAGACCGTATACTCATCATAAAAAAGAGAAACCGAAAAGTATGTTAACTGACGCGGGAGCGTAGTTGGTTGAGGCACTGTGCTACAAGCCGGAATGTCGCGGATTCGATTCCCGATGAGACCATTGGATTTTTCAATTCACCTAATGCTTCCAGCCGCGCTATGACCTGGGGTCGACTCAGCCTCCAACAGAAACGAGCAACAGGAATCTTCGTTGGGGTAAAGTGCGGAGAGCAAGTAGGGCTGACCTCACCGCCATCTGTGAGCCAATTTTCTACAAAATGTGGGAGCCTTGACGTCTCACAACGCTATGGGCCTCCACGGCCTGTTACAGGGATAGAGTTGCATTTTTATGTTAAGTTACAGATGTACAAGTAAAGTTCATCTTCTGTAAGAACCAGCCTACGTCATACACTGTGTGGGCAACATAACGAGAGAAAATTCCCGTGCGTGACCGAATTTCGCGCCGGCGTAGGAATACCGGAAGTCTGTTGAAAATACAATATAGTACATATCTAATGATGACATAATGGCGTACGTAACTAGTCATGGCTGACCCTCGTTCTCACAGCAGCTGGAGTATATAAGAGAATGCATTGCTGTATTACCTTGTGATTATCTTGAACCGTGAAATACACGAAGTCAGATCTAAGAAACGGCCTTACTGACGAAACGTGTCTCAGAGTTCTATCTTCTGGGATATAACGCTGTGTAGTCCACAGTAAATCTACTAATATTTCGGAGGAACACGTCGCCTCCATCTTCAGGATCGAAGAATAAACAAAGCAAGAAACAAGCTACTTGCTACCTACAACATGGTGCTTTCTTTTCTGACTTTATTTTACCCTGATGATGGAGATAAAATATTACTCCGACACGTCGGATAATTTTCAGCGGACAACGCAGCGTTATACTCTAGAGAACACACCCCTTCGTAACCACCGGTGTGAGAACCTTAAATCCTAAGATGTTGTCCTTTATGTCGCTCTATAGCCGACCTCCGACTTAACAGCTGTCACAATTGCTCGAGACAAGTTCTTTATCTCAGAGATATGGGTGCTTCGGGTATGGGAGTGGAACTCACTTCGGGGTTCATGAATTACGGGGTCTCCAGAACACGCCGTGTATTGCAGTCTTAATTTAAAACTTCGTACGGTGATCAATCTTGATATTAGTCCTCCGAGCTAGCCGCTCCGTCCATCCTACTTACTCACTACCCCTACTGTAAAACTCTTCTCTGTTCTCTGTCTACATTTCAACTACGTCCTCCTCCGCGCCCTGTAACCGACTGCCCTCTCTTTACAAGTCCCCCGGCGGGCATAAAACGAAACAAGGAAAATAACAAGAGTCGTGCCCGGCATCTGTCCTACATGCGGATTTTTCGAGATGCCCATCATAACCCTTTTTATTTCTTCAAGGCACACGAGCAGGGAACCCAAGACCCCTCCTGGCCGGTCTCGCACAATGTCAGCCCATGGGTTTATGACCCTAGGAGCAAACTGGCGACGTTAGGGACAATAGTGACACCCTAAGCCTAAGGAAGACAATAGTTGAATTACAACTAGACGGTCCCGGAACGGTATCTCGCCGGGGGAGCGTCTCTCAGGGTGTGAAACAATGCATAAGTTGGTCATTCCCTTAATGAAATAATTTTAGCGAGGGACGTACGGTTACACTCTTGTCGTGTAGTGCGACATCAGGTAGCAAAAACGTCACTAGTAGGGGATATAAAATGATATGATAATTAAAAAGAATATTAGGTTATTAGTATTGAATGATTATAACTTTTGTAAACCGCATATTGAGATTGTTTGTGAGACACAGGAAACAATTAATCTGTCTCGCTGCTGTAACCCAGAAAACAAAACAAAAAAAAAACTGACGATAAGATAGACGTAGAGAAACAGTGGACTTGTTCAAGTTCAAGGGTCTATCACTACCAATAGCTCACCCCTTCCAACTTTAAGAGACAGCCTAATCAAAACAGTCTGACTTGCTATCCCAATTAATTTTCTTTTAAGTATAAGAAATGTATGTATGAAAAGAGGAGGACGAGAGACCAACAAGATCTGGTCTAGTGTTCATCGACTGTATTGAAGACTACTTAATCTAACTTTTCGAACTTCTAATAAACATCTTTCTCAACTCAACTTCAACTTGTGATACTCTGGTTTTCCTTTGACTCTAGTCCAGGCAGAGTTCTTATCCCGCAAAATATTGAAAATACCATTATTGTTATTCAGTAATATTAGATGTCATTCTTGAGATAATTAATTATAATTAACCTTGACGACGGCGGAGTAACCAGCCCGGCTACGCAACACCCTCAAAGCCACTTACAGTCCAAGGGGAGAAGAATTATAAAGTAAAGAACGGTATCTTCATTCTCCATACGGCATAGTTCTAAAAACATCAAACCAAGAAGGCATGTAGCACGTATGGAAGAAGAATAAATGCGTGCAAAATATTTGCTTATCGTTTATTTAACGATGATATCAATAGCACATAGATTATTGAAGATTAATGGATGATTGAGGAGAATGCGAAAGTAGTCGTGGCCTATTTCACTCTTCCATACATTCACTTGGCGAGAATAAGGTGATCTACAAAAATTCCTATCAAAATAGTCGCTACCTCAGCCCAGATTCGAATGTGGTTCCTCTCTAACATAAGGCAAACACATCACAGCTTGTGGGAACTTGCTCGGAAGAAAAAGGACATACAGAAGCTAAGGCTAGTCGTCCCTTGGAAGCGGAAACCTACGAACTGGGATGCGCGTCGGGCCGATGCCATTCGCGTTCTGTCATGGCGCTGTCTGAAGATTTATGTGAACTGTACGCTTAGATACTCCTTCACTGGCTAGGCGACGAGCACAGAAAAGGAGAAAAGAGTGGATTAGTAAAATTTTGTCAAAAAGACAAACGTTTGGTGAATTTTTTCATATATGAAGTGATTTACAAGGGGACGAGTCACAGTATCTTGGTTATGTTCGCATGAAGCAAGATACATTTGAATACGCATTAAGCAAAGTACATCAGTTGAAGAAGCGTAGTTCCTTCCTGAACCTGTCCTTCAGTCCACTCCAATCTCTTCTTAACGTCCTCAACTGAAATACTAACAAAAATACCGGAAATAATACTTGCATACCCTAAACAAGTGATGTGATTCTTTTCAGGTATCTAGCAACTGGATCGTCGTTCAAAACACTGGGGTACTCCTTTCGAATGTCAGATGTAACTTTCGGGAGAATTATTCGCGAAACGTGTAAACTGATATGGGAACCGTTACACAATGAACACATGCCATTTCCTTCGGAAGAACAAGTAGATCGCATAGTCGCTGCATTTGGTAAGAAATGGATATTTCCAAATTGTGTGGGAAGCATAGACGGAAAGCATATTCGAATTAAATGCCCACAACATTCTGGTAGTATGTTCTTCATATACAAGAAACTTTTTCTATCGTATTGCAAGCAGCGGTAGGAGCAGACTACAGGTTCATCTGTGTCGACATCGGAGCCTATGGAAAGCAGAGTGATAGTGGTATCTTTGGTCACTCCAACTTAGCTAAACAACTCGAAAATGGAGCCCTTATGGTCCCATAAGTAGCTTCTTTCTTGAACCAGGTGAACTATCTTCTCGGCATTCACTGTACAGCAGCGCAGCTGTTCGTCCGAAAAATCCAAACAAATCTGAATGCTTCGCAGTCTACGCATGTTAACTGACGAATTACGTCAATGCTAGAAACATCATGATTGGCTGAATAGTTCTATGATTAGGACCGTTAGATAACCAATTACATTAAATAATAAATTGCAGATTTATTTTTATGAAGCCCGTAAATTATTTAAACTCTACATAAAACTAACCATAACATGTATTCTTACAATACCATTTATATTTTGTTATTAACTGATGAACGAGAACCGGTGTTTTCAACATGGTATGACCGTTGGCCCCGGGGTTCACTCAGCCTCTAACAGAAATTAGTACCAGGAATTAAATAAATAATTTTCCTGGGGAGTAAAGCGCGGCCGGCGCGTGAGGCTGACAACGTTCCCGCAATCTTTGAGCTGATTTTCTAGAAAATTTGGGAGCCTCTACGTCTCACAAGCCTATGGGCCTTCATGGCCTGTTACAGGGCTAGCTTTACTTCTACTTTTTATTATTAACCGATGAATGGTGACACATTTCAGTACAAACAGTGACCATATTCTGCAAGTACGTGATGGGATGTTTAACATATCACGGTGTGGTGTGCACCGATCTGACATCAGCCACTGTTTCCTTCATTTTGTTTGTAACGAATACAAAATGTGAAGGAATGAGAACGCTGTCTCCTTTCTTCAAAGAGGAAGGAGCTGATATACCGGCAGAGGGAATGTGTCCTTACTGTCGCATCCTCTAGCTGTCTGCTACAATCCTGAGAAGCAAAGGATGTCGGGAACAAACTGTCAGCACGTCACGAATGTTAACTTGTAGGGTCTTTTCTTTGCGTTGCGTTCCGTTTATCCTACGCCACAGCCTGAGGCTCTGCTTCAGTCCTGAACTCCCCCCCCCCACAAAAAGTGATAAGGGAGTTACATTTGTTAGAATAGTTCATTTCTGATTTATTTATTGACGCTCTCTGGAAATAAGAACTAAAAGTTGGTGACGATGGTACATTGCTACAAGTATTATGTTTTTGGACATTATCCCTCGTCCTGTCTATTTTCTAAATAAGCGTCCTCTTTTTATTTCTCAAAACACAATGTTTCGGAGACTGGATTCTGCCCCCGTACTCAGGCAAACCCTACTCAGTTGGGTCAAATAGACAGAACTAGTCCCAACTGATTAGGTTTTACTTGAGGACGGAGACAGAATCCAATCTCCGAAACGTTGTGTTTTGAGAAATAAAAACAGGACGTTTATTTAGAAAATAGACAGGACGAGGGATAATATCCAAAAACATAATACTTGTATGCTCTCTGTAGTTCTCCGAGGCGCACCCAGCCTCCTATCCAATGGACACCTAGGGCTCTTTCCCAGGGGGTAAAGCGGCGGGAATGTGAAGCTGATCGCTCACCTCCAACTAGTGCCGAGGTCAAGAAAACTTGGATCTATACATCCACTCGTCCATACACCTTCATGGCGTAGTGCTAAGTTAGTTAAGTACAGGGATAACTTTACCTTTGGCTCTGTAACCAGATGATACCGGTATACCGTGAAATGATAATATGATTGATTGAATAAAGAATTGGACATATCTCGGAAGAAGTGGACTAAGGGAACTTAGTGATTGGATTAAAAAAGAGGCGATAAATTCGATGTGAACCCATACTGAATGTTCCCCCTGAAGTCAGCGGTGGAACTTACATAACCTTGTAAGAACCGTGCCACCGTGTAAATTTCTTGTGTATTGTTGGTACAGGAAGCAAAACGAAAAGATGATGGTGCAGACTGTTACCGCGCAGAGACTGTCTGCGGAAGAACACTGAAAGCTATCTAATCTCTTTATTTACCTCGGGCAATTTCGTCTTCAAAAACTTTCTACAGAATTCTGTTTTGTCAACCACAGCATCAGAACTCAGTCTGCACAGCAGGAAGTTGTCAAGTTTGTCTGTGTGTCTGTGTGTTCACTTCAAAGTGCCTTCGAGGCAAAGATATTACCAACGTTTCAGATCCACTTGTTGCTGTAAATCAACCACACGAAACTCGTCTCCACCCCCACCCCCGAGCAAATTACAAGACTTTTATTCTACACTGCGATTTTTTCATTGAATTCTCTTAAGGTGCGGCCACACAGAGCGCTACGTACGCTATGTTCGCTATACGAACAGAAAAATATCTCCCTTTATTGCCAATGTGACTGGCCACACAGACTTCCGTACGCTACGTACGCTATGTTCGCTATGTTAGCTGCGTTGCAGAGTGTACACAGCGTACGTAGCGAACATAGCGTAGCGCTCAGTGTGTCCGAACCATTAGGCAAAGATTAGTGGAAGTACGGACTTTCAGATATGAAAACATAAGAAGAATTTGTCCTTCAAAGCACAGCTGTTACTATGTGTATGTATCAATTGCTTTAAAAATAATAAATGCTGTATTCTCACAACACGGTGTACTTTTAATAATTATTAACTTGTATTAATTATTTATGTAAAATATGTTATCTCCGAAACTACAGAACATCACTTCCTTTCCTCACATTAGCTGTTTCCTTTTCTTGGCACATAAAGTACCTCCAGGAACATGGGGTTTCCTTGTCTATACATATCTGTTTGGGGACACGCGGCTCCGTAGTTAGTTGGGACACTACGCTACAAGCCGGAAGGTTGGGGGTTCAATTTCCGATGAGGCCATTGAATTTTTCAATTGATCTAACCCTTCCAGCCGCAATATGATCCTGGGGTCGATTAAGTCTCTAACAGAAAGGAGTACCAGGAATCTTCCTGGGGGTAAAGGGCGGCCGGAGCGTAAGGGTGATAACTTTACCGTCATCTGTGAGTCGACTGTCTGGATATTGTGGTGCCCTCAACGTCTCACAAACCTACGGACTTTCACGGCCTGTGACAGGGATAGCTTTACTTTTTTACGTGTCTGTTGTGAGCCGGAATAGATCAGTCGGTAATGCGGCGGGCTACTAACTGGAAGAACCTCAAACCCCGGCAGGCGAAGAAATTTTTCTCTTCTCCACAGCGTCCAGACCGGCTATGGGGCCCACCCTGCCTCTTATCCAGCGGGTACCGGTGGCTAGTTCCCATGGGTAAAGCGGCCGCAGAGTAAAACTAATCACTCACCTCCATCCAGTGCCGAGGACAACAGTAATTAAGCTATACGCCCACTCCCTCACACGTCTTCGTGGCGTAGTGCCTAATTAATTGAACACAGGGAGAACTCAACCTTGCCTTTACACGTCTGCTAACTTTGAAGTGTGCAGTTTTACAAGGTTCCTCTTTAAGAAAAATACGATACCGTTTACGTTTGGCCATAATGTCCAATATGATGGCAGACCAGCGTTTCCTGCAACTGAAGTTAAATCTCTGGAAATGCTAGAACCACGGGTATCGAGGGAATACAGTTTTATTGCTGTTGCTGAAATTGGAATTTCTTTTCAGAGAACTCGACGTAGTCTCACTCGCAGAGGAATGATCTTTGGCTTTATCTTTCTTTTGTCCTTTTACGGGTTTGCTCTTTGGAAGAAAGCAGCTTAATATTGTTACTGACAAGTGCATTCTACAGTGGCACAACACGAGTAATGTGACTCATTGCTAGGAAATTACGTAATATATGCGTCTCTACAATAATAGAAGAGGTTTTCTATGTGGTCCGTGCCGCCGCTATACTATAAAGAGTATCTGTTATAGCTAGATTAGATTGGAGAAGTGGACCGAGTTCTGGAGGATCGGCATTCCAAGGTGAATGAACAAGAAATGGCAAAAATACTTCCTTGTACTTTTAGGTGATAGTTCCTTTGTTAAAATCCGTTGCCAGGAAAAGGAGAGTGAAGACAATGTAAAGGCATAACCATTGTTGATATCTATTACCTAGCAATGACTAGTATAAGCAAACGTTGAAAAGTTATTTGTGTGATATAGTTACAGTAATCTTCAGAGTGTTATAATTATTTGTAGTTACGACTTGTAAGTATCCAATGAATCAATTCGCCAATCAAAACCCCGTGTACAAGTCACTAATACACGTGACAATATCATTATAACCCCTTGAAGGGCATAGGGTACTCTATGTACCATTAGCTTTAATGTTAAAAAGTTCTGAATTATGCCCACAGAGTGCATTAATGGGTTTAGCATGAATTTCATAATAAAGAGTGATTACGTTTCGTATCAGCACGAAACAAGTTTGTGTGTAACGGAAACGTGACATGTTTCGTGTATGGTAAGATCTTTATTTTAGAAGAAATTTACAATATTTAAAAAAAAAGTCTCTCATTACGCCCCTTCAGTTTCTCTCTTTCTCTCTCTCTCTCTCTCTTTAGAAGGCGATAAGGCATAAAGAGTACTCAAGAAGATAAGAAGGAGCATGGAAATAGAAATTAACACTCCAAAAGTGAGATAACAAGTACATAAATAAACCAAATTAAAGCAGAAGTAATTTGTACATTTATGTCTTAACACACGTGATGTTCTATGTGTGATGTGGTGTGATGTGTTGTTCTATGTTTTGATGTGTTGTGATGTGATGTGATCTGCTGTGGTGTGATTTCTTGTGATGTGATCTGTTTTTGTGTGATGTGATTGTCTTGTGATGTGATCTGTTTTTGTGTGATGTGATGCGTTTGGATGTTATGTGATGTGATGTGTTGGGATCTGTTGTGATGTGATGTGTTGGGATCTGTTGTGATGCGATGTGTTGGGATCTGTTGTGATGTGATGTGTTGGGATCTGTTGTGATGTGATGTGTTGGGATCTGTTGTGATTTGATGTGTAGGGATCTGTTATGATGTGATGTGTTGGGATGTTATGTGATGCGATGTGTTGGGATGTTATGTGATGTGATGTGTTGGGATCTGTTTTGATGTGATGTGTTGGGATGTTACGTGATGCGATGTGTTGGGATCTGTTGTGATATGATGTTATGTGTTGTGATCCGTTTTTGTGTGATGTGATAGACGAATATGTCAACGAATAAAATACATAAATATTAATATTCGCGTCTTCTGTTTAAAAACCCCAAGGTTGGACCCAGCACACACTTCTCATGGCAGCTGTGCTGACAATTTCCAGTGTGTATCTAGCTCTTCGTTCTTAAAAGTGCTAATCCACTGAAATACAATTAGGATTTTATAAGATGGCAACTGTCATGAAAATTCGATTCGTTGAGCGGTAAAGGTTCTTTGTGTTCTGGAGGTACTGGGTCGAATCTCGGCCGGGACGCCAACTATCCTGTGTCTTGTGGTTTTTCTCAGTATCTATCTCTGCAAATGAGATCGATGCATAATACATTCGAAAAATCAGCCAAGAGACTAATTACATTAGATATTAAGTCCAACGAATTCACCCTTAATACTATTATCTACAAATTATTACCAATATTTTAATTAAAGAATTTAGTAGAAACAAATAAATTTCCTCTTCACTGACTTCTGAATTCGAAACTCCTACGAATGGCTTCTAGGTTAATTGTGTCGTATCGGATATTCACATTCATTCTCTATCACATGAGAGAGAAATCATGGCATAGTTTTGCAGGCGTATTCATGTCACACATCTACAATAAAAAAAAAGGGGTAATTCGTTTGACGGAATTGTATTCCATGCAGAAAATGTATTTCCCGCCTACTCCGAGAACATATGGCAGAAAGCAATTACTCCTGACACAGGCTAGTTTAAATTGTACTCTTTATTTCATTCATTCTTCAATTTTTTCGATCAATCATTCGTTCATTCATTAGTCTAGTCCGTCATTCATATATCCGAACACTCAGTCATCCAATCTCTCATACAATTTCTGACCTATCACTTACGATTTCCGAACACTCACTAATGGAGCTGAGGCCTTCTTGAGAAACTGTCAAATATGTAGCTACTCAAGAACTTCCCAGCATTTATTGGAACCCGAAGGTTCATTACCATATTCACGAGAACCCTCCACAGGTCTCTATCCTGAGCCAGATCTATCCAATCCATTCCATTCCATCCTATCTCTCTAAGATTCATTTTAATATTATCTACCCACCTACGTCTTCGTCTTCCCTGTGGTCTCTTTCTTTCTGGTTTTCCTACCAATACCCTATATGCATTCCTCTTCTCCCCATTTGTGCTCCATGACCTTTTCACCTCATACACCTTGACTTGATCATTCTAATTATCCTTAGAGAAGAGTACAAGCTATGAAGCTCCTCATTATGCAGTTTTCTCCAACCTCCTCTCACTTCATCTCTCTTTGGTCCAAATATTCTCCTCAACACCCCGTTCTCAAACACCCTCAGTCTATGGTCCCCCCTTAATGTCAGAGACCAAGTTTCACACCGATACAGAACCACAGACAAAATTATGGTTTTGTATATTCTAATTTTTATGGTTTTGGACAACAGACGAGAAGACAAAAGGTCCTGGACTGAATAGTAGCGAGCATTAACTGAGTTGAATCTCCTCTTAATTTCCTCCTGAATCAGGTTCTGATTCGAAACTTCAGTATCAGTGCATGAACCTGCACGGTATCAGAAACCAGAAAGCTATAATTATGCAATAACCACATTGGAAACCTCAGAACTTACGTACGAGTAATACAGATCTTTTGTCGCTATAAATTGGTTAAAGTATAGCAAACATAAGGCTTGATGTAATGTCGCAGGCTCGAGAGAGCCGCAGTGCAGATCTGTGAGTGGAAAGTTCTGTTTTGCTTTAACTTGCACGATATTACCTTCTTAATATCCGTCCGGTTCAGAAGTTGTGTTCCCCTCTCTTTCACGTCAAGAAGAAAACTTCCTTAGACATTCATTCACTTTTACGATGCGGTGCGGAAAATTGCCCCTTCAAAGCACTCCGCTATCTTGCTCTACCACCTGCTTGAACAACAGGGATATCCACAATTTCCCTGCAGATTATATTCATGAATTTCCAAAGTATATTCCTCTATATCCGGTGAATATGGCTCTAGAGCTGCACAACTACATCAGTGAAGATTAGTAACGGATGTCTTCCAATAAGAAAAGGTAAAGCTATCCCTGTAGCAGGCCGTGGAGGGCCATAGGGTTGTGAGACGTCGAGGTTCCCATATTTTCTAGATAATTAGCGCACAGATGGCGGTGAGGTTGTCAGCCTTACGCGCCGGCCGCTTTTTTTAGCCTGAAAGAATCGACACCCGTTGTTTAAAATGGATATTCTCTGTCGCGTATACGGACCGCCTCTGTGGTATACTGGCCAGAGTTCCTGCCTACAAATCCAGAAGTCCCAGGTTCGATTCCCGGCGCTACCAGATTTTCTGAGAAGTAGTGGGTCTGGAACGAGTTCCACTCAGCATCGTGAGGCAACTGAGATGCTGTTTCAAAGAAATAGTGGTTCCGTTATAGAAAACCGAGATTAACGGCCGTGGAGGTCCGTTGCGGTGCCCACGTGACACTCTCTATCCGCAAAAGTTGGCACTAACTTCACCGACAAGTGACGGTCGCTCGGTTGGTATAGCTCGCTTTCGGGCTACAGACCACGGAGTTCGCTTTTCTTCTCACTTCCTTTTCACCTGACCTCTCTGCAATTTTTCACCTTCCTACATAGAAATTAATTATTCATTTTCAGTCATTTTTACGTAAAAATTGTGCCCTCCACATTTTGTCTCGGAATTTTTCTCTTCTCTATACACAGATGAAAATTTAATTTATTCCTCTTCTTAATATTTTTAGTTCTCAGAATCCTGCACATAATTTTATTTGCATGCAGTGTAGCATTCTATTGTAAATCTTATTTTACAGTCTTATGTGCAACTATGCATTAACTTAAACGTTTAAAACTTAAATTTTAAACCTTTAGGTTAATAAACAGTTGCACATAAAGTAATAGAGAAAAAAGGTAAAGGTATCCCTGTAACAGCCGTGGAGCCCCATATGGTTGTGAGATGTTGAAGCTCCCACATATTCTCTAGACAATCGGCTCACAGATGGCGGTGAATTTGTCAGCCTTACGCACCGGCCGCCCTTTACTCCCAGGAATATTCCTGGTACTCATTTCTGTTAGAGGCTGAGTCGACCCCAGAGCCATAGTGCGGCTGGAAGGATTAGGTGAATTGAAAGAATCCACCTCTAAATAGTTGCACATAAGACCATAAAATAAGATTTACAATAAAATTTAATAGAGCAACAAGGTGCTACAATAAAGAATTAGTAAAGCATTACACGTATCCTACCACACCGGATATGTGTTTCATTTCTTTGTAGAACTAAATTAAAACGTCCGGCCCATCACCGAAAGTAAATATTGTCCCTCTGTGATTTCATACTTCTGTAATCACCGTACCTAATAGGTTATTGTAACTTCCGCCATAGCCACTCAGGGTAATGTCTCTGATTAGCTCCTTGTCTCTCAGATACCGCAATTTGCAGCACATTTCGGAAAAAGGACGCGGATGTTTGTTGTTTGTAGCGGGTTTTGTATAAACTGTGTAAGTTAATAGTTCTCACTCAAATGGAGTCCCTCAGGATGATGGCTGAATGCAATTTAATGGTAGCGGAAACAGTAGTACCACTTGAAAACTGAGACTCAGTGTGACATGCAACTACTGCGTGTACAATACGCCTCTCGCTGTGCTGTTCTCATGTAAATGTGCATCAGAGCTCGGAACAATTTCGGCAACTCTCGAGAGTCCTACAAACGGGGGCAGGGTTGTTATTTAGAGCACTTTGGTTACTATATTGTGGCGTGCCGCCTAAAAGTCATAATATCTGCGCTGGCGTTCATTGCTAGACAACGGCTGTTAAAACACGTTTCCGAGACAGCGCATACAGTACCTCTGGGTTTCATTCCCGTGTTAACGCCTACCAATGTACGCGTTGTCGTGTTTAAGATTGCCGCCTAGGCAATGAGTTACTCACTGTTCCTTGTTGTATGGGAAACATAGCTTCTGAGCCGTTGTCTAGAAATGGACGTCTCTGTATGTATTGTCTCGGAAACGTGTTAATCAGCCGTTCTCTAGCAATGGACGCCCGCTCAGATATTGCGGCTTTTAGGCGGCACGCCACATCATACACCACCAGGTTTAATATTAAAGGAACCTTGTACAGTAATTACCCAAAGACTGAATTAGTGTGTTTCATACGGTACTCAGAATAATTTTCTCTTTCAGTAAACAACATTAACCCGTTAATCTTTGCAAAAGGTAAGAGTGTAAGTTGTCCATCTGCTGAAGTAATTAAGTATCACACCATGAAGATGTACAAAGGCGTGAAGGTACAGTTCCACCATTCATAACCTCGACAATTCTTTGGAATGGAGATTTAATGTTTTCCGTATTTAATGTCTCCGTCCTCAGTTTAAAAAGTTCATTAAGTCTGGCCCAAAGGAGAGACCTACTTGGTATCTCTGTAGAGCAGATGTCAAGTCAAAGTCAAAGTCATGTTGCGACTGACGGTCAGTCAGTCTGTTTGTCTTAGTGTCGAGCCCCAGCAGATGTTACTTTTTAAGTGAAAATTACTGTCCTGTCCATGTGGGGCGCCTTCTCTGACGAGAGGTCGGGTCTGTCATTTGTCAGTCATAGTCGACAGTATCAGTCCGTTGTCACTATGTACGCTTTTTCTTTTTACAGTTGAATCTTAATACCTAGTATCTATAATATATACAAGGACTCTGTCAGTCCAGGCTCAGAATAGCAGACTATGCCCTATTTCTAGCAGTATTCGCTACCACGGTAGTCTAGTCACTTGAACGGTCGTATGCCTGACCGCCGCCAAGTTTAATCCTCTTATACTTCCTGCGTCGGGCTTCGCCTTGTGCGATGTAGAGCAGACGCCAAGCAAGACACGATATATGAAGGAAGAGCGACAGAAATGATCTGTGGGAGTTAAGACACAAAGTTAAAATAAGCATGCAACGAGACCTTGCTACACCCACCCTGCCCATCAACACAGTTACCCGTTATTTTCTTCCTAAATATTATTGTCGTGCGAAGTAACAATGCACTCCGGTGGAATGCAGAGAGCTACTGCTACTGCATTCCAAGCCATTCAACTGCTCTGAAGATGGAGGCGATACGTTCCTCCGAAACGTCGGCCAAAACGAAGAATACACGGCGCCTAAACCCAGAAGACGACTTTCTTCATAGTCATCGCCGTGAAAACCTCAAAACTTACAAAGATATAATCTCTTTAACAGCGGCTCTGATTTCAATAATTTCCGTAAATGTCTATTGCAGGTAAAACTGGTTTGGCGGTTTTGAAAGCTCTCTGTATTTTCCTCTTCGATTTATTGGTGGAATTTTTCGTTTATAAATAACCTATCACAAAACTTGTCAAACAGAAATTGCGTTGTTGTTAAAACTGTGTCATTAAACAAACCCATCAGGCAGCTTAATGAATACTAATGCGGCTATGACTGAGTCGGTATGAAGACCGTGACTGTAATCAAGTGGCACGGGCATTTAATTGAACTCAGAAATTCTGCTCCCCGTGAATTCACTTGTGGGCGGAATTATAAAGAGTTTTTCACTAGAAGTGGCGGCTGAGAACAGTTCTGCTCTTTCCGAATGCAATTAAGGGAACAATTCTTATTCACTGAAAACCATTATTGCACAATCGCACATCTGCCATCATTGTACGTTCCGTGTTTTCTTGTTTTGTTTCCCTTCTTTACTTCCTTCTAAGCCCGCGCCATACCTCAAGCGGTTAGTCGACGGCTTCCCACCACGGCGGCCCGGGTTCGATCCCGGGTCTGGTTAAGTGGGATTTGTGGTGGGACAAAGTGGCGCTGGGGCAGGTTTTCTCCGGGTACTTCGGTCTCCCCTGCCAATCTTCACTCCACCAATTGCTCCACAATCACCCTCACCTATCATCTGGGGCTGGTACAATAGGCCAGAAGTGGCCGCAGTACAAGGGACTTAGTCCCACCCCACTAGCAATAAAAAAAATTCTTCCAAGTTACAACTCTTGTGACTGATGCATGTCTTAGCCACCAATTTAAGCGAAGAACATCATGGTGTAACTTAAGTCATTCAATTACGTTAAAATAAAGTTATCCCTTTGTTTAATTGATTAAGCACCACTCCATGAAAACGTATTTAGGAACCGAGCCATTGGACATGATGATGTGCGACTCTCAGAGCCAATCCGGACGCTGTGTAAAAGAGAAATACGTCTCGCCTCTGCCGGGAATCGATGCCCGATTCCTCAGCTGTCAATTTCGTCCCTGTACAGACTGAGATATCCAGCAAATTCCGTTCTGTGTAGGATATATCTGAAATTCTGAAACCGATACCAATACAAATAGCAAGTTTCTTTTCGGGCGTCATTCATCAATGTCTTCAGGAAAGAAAGGTTAAGGACTATTCTCATGTGTGGATATGATATACGGAGCCCATGAACGCAACGAAAGAGGAAATCAAGTTACACATATGGCGTTCGAAAAATATGTGATGAAGTTTAAGATAAGGGTCACAATTTTTATTTTCGTAACATTCATTTTATCATATTTACATGAAATTCTTTAAGTAATCTTAACGCTTTACAATTATGCAAGTTGACATACATACATACATTAGAGAGATCTCTACATCTGATAATTTCAGTTTACACCGTTATACATTAGAACATATTTCCAATTTCTTCAGAACAATTTAAAAAATATTCCTCCGTGGCCTTCAGTCCGCAAGCGAACTATATCGACCGAGCGACCGCCGCTTGTCGGGCGAAGTTAGTACCATCTTTTGCGGATAGAGGGTGTCGCGTAGTCAGCGCAACGGATACCCACGGCCGTCAATCTCGGTTTTATATACCGGATTTAATAATATTAAAAAAGAAAAAATGGTGTACAATTTTCCGATTTAAATTTTAACCAGGATTTACAATGGCTGTTTATAAACTCTGAATTGCAGGCGATGGCCGAGTTTAATGTAAAATTCGAGCGTTCTATTTGAGCTCTAAAGAAAATAGTGAAGGTTATTAGTCACAATAATTTTCCATCTTGCATAAGAAATACGAGCTAAGCGCGGGACTAAAATAGCCTTCCAGGTTGACGATAAAACTTAGACTAATGAATACTGATGCATATACCAATGTGCGTAATATGGAATGTCCGGATGAAAGGTATCCAAAATAAAAAAATGTATATCTCGGAAACTAATTGTCATACACGTATCCGGTTTATGTCATCGGAAAGGAAAACTCTGAAAGTGTTTTTTCATACCCTGCTTACGTACATGCGTCGCCACATTTCTGCCACCATATTACGAACCACCTGGACAGAGAAATGGCTGGGATATGAATTGGCAGAGGTGGACCAATCGCTTGGCTTCTTAGGTCGCCAGATTTAACCCCAGTCGATTTTTTTCTTGTGAGGTTATGTGAAGAACATTGTCTACCAGGTTAAGATCAAAGACCTTCAACACCTGAAAGCCCGCATAAGGGACGCTGTGGCTGCGGTAATACTAAACACGCTTCAAGCCTGGATATTTGTCGTGCCTCCAAGGGAGCCAACATTTAAATTTATTGAGAAAGTTATATGCTAAAAAAAAAAAAACTTTGATAGTTTCCCTTTGTAGTGGTATAACCCATTAATATGTATAGTAAATTCGTTCTGAGATATAATGATTTTATTTTGGAAACCTTTCATCCGGACACTCTGTATATTCTATTTTCTTGTGGATTTGGTGCCAAAGTGAACTAATCTCCTCTAATTAATAGCATTTACCTGCCTTTGATTGATGGAAGATTATATACTGTCATATTCGCTTCGTGGCCGGTGTGTAATTGGACACTCTACTTTGTATGATCTAATGATAAACGGTAAACTGTTATTCAGTTATGAGCATTATATCACCAGATAGATAGACAGCTCGCATAAACATTTCAGGTTCATGAAACAATTCTGTATTACTGAACCGAAACGTCGCATCCATACATGTCAACAGCGAATGCATTCCTTCATAGTATTATATTCTGAACGCTAAACATACTAACTAGCTTTGCATCAATTAGCATATTATCATTACAGATCGTTAGAAGAATCTACAGTTTGTCATATCAGCCTACGTTCCTGAAGTAGGCTAATGCGATCTCCATGCTGTCTGTGTGTATGTGAATCCCCTTTCCACATTAACTTCCCAATGTCTGAACCAATCTTTATGAAACTTGGCATGTATGTCATGGCACTTGAACCCTTCTGAACGCCGTACTTCATAGATCCTTCCCATAGATCCCATAGATCCCTTCCTTCATAGATCCATCCCACCGTTGCTAGGCAACGGCTCGGTAGACACTTTCCCGTGATAACGAATACACGCAACAAAGAAGAACTATTAGGCTTGTGTGTCTGTGGATCTGTTTGTGTATCCTCTTATTGATCCTGAGTAAATACTTGGTAAAAATGTTCCCGCGGCAACGAAGACTTTCTGGAGGCGTCGTTTTAAATGCGGCCCATATGGTATCATAGGAAAATGAGCTATTATTTCTTCCCAGATCTTATTGTTTCCTATTTAGAGGATCCTGTGTAGGGCAGCCTCAGGCCTAAACACCGTCCCAGGCGACAAACATAATAATAACGATAATAATAATAAAACAATCGTTATTAAATCAATACTAGCAGGGATGAAAAACTTACATATATGAGATAGGGGGAAACGTGAAAAATTGAAACATTTCTGTTCATTAACTTCATTTTTATTTGCTAAGGAGCTTGGAACGGACAGCCATTATTGGACTTGTGGCAGAACACAGTGGCCAATCTCGGGGAACACCAATGTTACGTCGGATCATGGGTTTAGGCGTCACAGGACTGGAAAATGCAAGTCAGAGGGAACAAGCTGTATTTATCGTAAGCAGAAATTTATTTACTGTTACGAATCTAGCAGGAGGATCACGAGTTCTATACATGTCTACATTTACATTAGCTGAGGCACATAAATTTTGATATTAATGACATTCAGTTCCTGTAATGTTGCAGATAATAAATTCTGAAATGTGTCATCTCATTCGGTTTCGAAACGGTTATACCTGGAGAGCTGAGGTTCTCCCACCGGAAACTGTGATGCTGTATAGTCTGCTAAACCGTTATCAGTGTTTCGGAGGAATTTTCTGACTCCATCTTCAATGTCCCAGAAGATATCAATTTTTTGACCACCCCGTCTACTTTCTACAATAACCTAGATCAGAACAAGCAAAATAATATATTCAGTTGTTATTAGCTTACTATCCTTGTTTTGAAAAGACAAATGTAGGCTTATGCGATTACCATGCTGTCTGTATGTCTCTCGCAATATCAAATTTGAATGCCAGAACAGATCTTTATTAAACTTAGTATGTACATCATGGCACCTGAGCCCATCTCGAAGGTAACATTCATAAATTCCTCCCATCAGTCTTTATGTATATCCCACAACCGTTGCTAGGCAACGGTTCTGTAAAAACATTAACGCGGCAAGGAATACCCTTGCGACAATAGAAGACTTTTCGGACGCTTCGTTTTCAATGCTGTCCGTGTCATATGAAAAGGCAGGTAGCGATTAGTTTTTCCCACAACTTCTTGTATATTGTGACGTATTATGTGTGAATACAGACGGGGTTTGGATTGGTGAACAGATTCCTGGGTAATTCTGAACTGGAACAGGTCGGACAGTCTAACTGGTAGAAACTGGAGGAGACTAAACTGGCTAGTTGCGTATCTGACCTTAGAAACAGATCTCACATTGCACACGTGTCTCCCTTATCAGTGGCTGTGAAAGCTTAATGATAAAAGCAGTGAAATTTATCTGCCGTACTCGGGTGCAGTTGCAGTAACGGCCGCTCGCCGATGGAAATTCTGAGAATATTTCCTGCAAATTTCCAAGAAGGGCTTTCACTTTTACCAGCATTGTAGCAACGGTATGATGTATGCACGTGCTTGTCATTTCACTTTCACTTTCACTTCAATTTTGCTCATTTAAACAAGTTGATCGAAAGCTAAAAGCTAGTTTCACGTCCCTTAGCACGACCTCACGTGTTATCTAGTCTTGAAGTTCAGAATCTTCCATTTCACATCTGAAGACGGAAGCAGTATGTTCCCTCGAAATTTCTGTAATATAAAAGATGGATCATACCCCTGGATACAGTAATCTTCATAGCTACGCAACACTTGTCTTTTTGACCTCTTGGGAATCGATGGTTTTATTGATTCACTTGATGGCCCTTACAAGGGACGTTTTTGATAACACTTTCATACTATTGGCCCTGACCGGGCATGAGTCTTCACCCTGTCTCCTCGTAGATCTGTTGGATTAAAACTTCCATATATGTGATTCATAGTTCTCATTTCGACTCTGAAGAAGGAAGCAGTGTGTTCCCTCGAAACGTCTGTGACGTTCTAAAAGATGGTATAATATCCCAAATTATAGAAAACTTCAACAACAGTTTTCTTTGTTACCGCTTGGGAACCAATTTTGTTGTTGTTGTACTTGATGGCCCTTGTAAGGGCCATTTTTTATAATATTTAATTTATCAGTGTTTCTATTGGCCCGGATGGGGCATGAGCCTCCACCCTGTCTCGTCGTGGGTCTGTTGGATCAAATACTATACAGGATTCATACTTCTCATTTCGACTCTCAAGACGGGGGCAATAATGCCCACAGCCACACTGTGGAGAGGCCTGAGAGTAGAACGTACATCAAGGAAACTCCATAGGCGCAGGCGTGACAAGTTCAAAACTCACCTTCTGGTGCGTGGTTACCTGCACAACAGTAACAATTCCTTCTCTTGGATTTGATGTTCTCACACCGGTGTATGAGCTGCACTCGTGTCTACATCGTCACGGTCGACGTAAAGTAAAGCTGTCCCTGTAACAGGCCGTGAAGGCCCATATGGTTGTGAGATGTTGAGTGTCCCACATTATCTCGACAGTCGGCTCAAATATGGCGGTAAGATTGTCAGCCTTACGCGCCGGCCGCGCTTTACTCCCCAGGAAAATTATTTAATTAATTCCTGTTACAGGCTGAGTCGACCCCAGGGCCATAGTGCTGCTGAAAGGAAATTCCACCTCATCTGGACTCGAACTCGCGACCTTCCGGCTTGTAGTCGTCACGGTCAAAGACTAAATTTAGCTTGCCCCCTGATTTATTTCTTGGCTTAGTTTCTCGCCTGAAGATGGTGTCAGTTCCTCCGAAACGTCGGCGAACTTTTATAGGACTACACCGCGTTTCATCATAAAAAACAGTACTCTTTGAAGTGTATCTTGATGGTAATAATTTGTATTGACTCATAAACACGAATTAGTTATCGAACTTAAAGTCATTCTTTGACTTTTGTTCCCTTTATGAGTTGTTTCAGCAATAGATTCCCGGTAAGTTTTTCATTTCTTCATATCTCTGTTTTCCATTCATCATCCATTTCCTTTCTTCTCTACTTCACTGTAAAGTATCGCATTCCATGTTTACCAATAGAAATGAAAGTTGTATTATATTCCCTCCTGTAACTTGAAAACAATCTCCTTAGTCTCCGCCTTCCTCGCTTTTATTTTTTACCTTCGTAGGTCTTAAGAAATAAAACGAAATGTTGGGTGACTTTATTAAAACTTTGTGTGTAAACACAGCCTTTCAACGAGAGTACGTTATGAGTATGAAATATGTTTCGGGAATACGTGGTAGAGTCATTAAGTTCGTGGACTGTGGTTTTATCGCCTCATATCACAAGGTATTCACATACACTTATACACATCCACATCGACCCTCAAAATAGTCGCCGTTGGCCGCTATGCAAGTCTGCCAACGTTGATATAGCTGCCGAAAACACTGCTGAAACATATTGGCAGGAAATTCCCATACAGTGTCTCTTGTGGCAATGATCACCTCCTCGGACGACTGAAACCTAGTGGTCACGTAGCTTTGCTTTCAAGTGGAGAAAGAGAAAGAAATCGCATAGTGCGAGATCAGGTGAGTGCGGAGGGTGTGGCAAAACGGTGACCTGTTGTCTTGTCAGTTCCTCTTGGACAAGAATAGAGCGATGTGCAGGGGCGTTGTCGTGTAGCAACAGCCAATTCTTCCTACGCCAAACGTTTCGCTAGGGGATTGGCCTAGTTTCTGGCAGAACTTGATGTTTGCCTTTTGTTCAAACTGCCACATTTTCGATTTCCGCCACTTGCATTTAACTGCAGTTCACAATAGAGGTAGTAGTTCTGCTTACACTGTTTGCACACAACTCTCTTGCTGTAACGGGAGACGATCTGCCTCAAACTATCCGCTGTAGTGCAATGCAACGACGCTTTGCGAGCAGTCCACGAACTTATTGATTGTTGTAATATTTCAGACAAGTCAAACCACCTCCATTCTCAGAATTCGTAATTGTTTTTTAAACTTCAGAAAGCGAAATAATCACTGAATTCTAAGAACCGGTAACCAGTGTTAGAGACAAATAAATCTGATATCCAGATAATATTTATTTTCAGACAAAAAAAGCTGGGGACATAAACGGATGAAAAGCGAAATTCTGAGCTCAGTAAATTAAAAATATTCAGAGGACGAGAAAGTGAATCAGCTGTAATACTAAGGTAACTGTTGCACTAGCATAACAAATCAGCAGGCAATGAAGGACCGGTGTTGTACAAGCTGCAGAGAATACTTATCTAATTCTGTGATGTAGAGTCAGCATTGGGAATCTGATAGTTGCTCAGCTAATCAAGAGGCATAACAGCCCTCCACTGGACACTATCCAGTCCACACCCTGACATATTTTTATATCAAATTTTAATGTTTCCTTCCGTCTAAGCTACTTATCACAAGTTTATCCCACTAAACTTTTTACATGCTTATAACCTCCCCAGGCCAACTACTGACCACAATCAACTCTTCTTTCTTGATTTTCTGGCCTTAATAATGTTTTTCTGAGTAAAAATGCGGACAACGAAGAGTTTTACAATGAAATGCGAATGTGATACGAAGTGAATGCCAGGTTGAAGTAAACACTACATCAAATCGGAGATACGGTCAAATGAGTTTCCATATACTATGTACACAACCCATTAAGTCTGATCTTAACTTTCCATTAAAGGGAGACTAATCTAAATGATAGATTAAAGGTCTGTTCCTATCTAAAATAAATCACATATGTTCCGTATGGTTCTCACAATAAACAGCGATTATTTCCCTAAACATCATTAACCGGTTGGGCTTTGTAGCGGAGACGTGATGTGTAGGATTTGAGGTTTTCACGGCGGTGACTATGAAGAAAGCCGTTTTCTGGGATGTAGCGTCATGTAGATATTGTGTTAACCGACGTTTAGGAGGAACGTATCGCCTACATCTTCAGGGCAAAAGAAAAAAGAAAATCCGAGAGCTAGGAGGTGCTCACAGACTAATGTCGAGTCGAATAAACCCAGCTTATTCTATACCTGCTCGGGCCGGGTAACTGCGGGTCCATTTCCACAGAACCTTCACCTCTCCTCCCTCTGATTTCCCATGTAGCCCTTCTCCCTTCTCTTCCTGTCTACAACTGGGTTTATTCGACGCGACATTAGTCTGAGAGCACCTGCTCACTCTGGTTCCTCGCTCGCGGACTTTAATTTTTCTTCTACCCTGAAGATTGAGGTGATACGTTCCTTCGAAACGTAGCTTAACACGTATATCTACACGGCGCCACATACTAGAAGACAGCTTTCTTCAGAGAATTAATGTGTTTCCTGTGAGGTACGAATTGAATCTCTATATTATTTGTAGGTTCCGTATGGTTCTCACAATAAACAGAGGCTGTTTCCCCAAACAGAATTAACCGGTTGGGTTTTGTAGCGGAGACGTAATGTGTTTCCTGTGGAGTACGGACTGCATTTTTGTATTTTTTTTTTTTTCCTTTTGGCGCTACAGCCCCAATTTGGGCCTTGACCTATCTCCATGAAACTCTCCGTTTCACTTCGGTTTACTACATCTTAGACATTCGGTATGATTCCTTGGGTGGGTGATCAGCTCGTCGCACAAGGCCTCTACCTGTACACAAACACCAAATATCCATGTCCTGAGTGGGATTCGAACCCACGATCCCGGCTTTAGAGCGAGCGAAGACAGTGCATGCCTTAGACTGCTCGGCTACCGTGGCCGGCATTTTTGTATATTACTGAGCACGAATTAAAACATGTGTATAAGAGTGAATAATGAATTGGAAAGAGCGTGGAACTGTCGCGGTATAATTAATAATACATGTGCTTTCTTGAAGGAACTGAGGAAAATCACTGAACTACCAGTCAGGTTAGCCTAAGTTTCAGTTGAAATTCGAAGGGAGCGCCTCTCGACTACATGCAAGAAGTGCATTTTCTGGAATAATCCTACCCAATCACGTCGGCACCCTAATTTTTTGCTGAAGAGTACGTGATATCGAACTCCTGAACCTATGACGTTGTCCATCATCCTTTCATTTCTTCTTTCTTAATTATAAACATTCTCTTTCCCAGTCGAAACTCGCGCATTTGTGGGTCTCTCATTTTATAAACAAGGCCAGCTGGTCTTGAAATTAATTACCAACAAGTACCATTCAAGCCAAACTGCGATACAGCATTAAGCCACGTTCTAAGATTTGTTTCCTAGAATTTCCTTCCAGAATCTTGAGGTTTAAAACAAGTTAGAGTAAATTCTGAATAGAAGAAATACACATTTCAGTTTACAAAGATTTCACGTAGACCTGACTATCGACTATTACTGATATTCACGGAGGGTTTGAACACATAAATATCCTTCCATATACTAGTTACATGTCAGAGGAGACTGAAGTAAACTGCGATAAATTCCAAAGCAGGGACATTGGCTACTATATTCCACTGTGAATCCTACAGGCAGACATAAAGCGCGTTGCTATGGCGGCAGCCTCCACGGGCTTGCGCTTTAACCGCTGGGCATTTCGAAAATTTTGTAACATCCGAAACATTTTTGACGCATGTTGCTTAAAAATATTTTCATTTTCGAATGTCACTGTTTCCTGGAATTTGACGTCATATAGTGTTGAAGACATTAACAAAATTTCGGGAGAAATATGCTGCCACCTTCTTCAGGGTAAGAGTCTCATTCTTCTGTTCTAGAGGACACCGCACCTCCGTCTGAAATCTTAGAAAATACCATACTTCACTGCGTCACATCCCACGACATACCTATTCTCATAATCAAAATCGTGAGGACCTCAAAATTAACCATTCCTATTTTTCATATGAAGTGTTGTAAGGCGTTTCAAAACGCTGCAGAACCCTACACAGACTCAAACATATCAGAATCACGTACGATTTGAGGTTGTCACAGCGGTAATTATGAAGAGTTCTATCTCCTGAGATATAACTCCATGTAGTTCGTTTGAAAGTCAACCAGATTTTCGGAGTAACATGTCGTCTCCATCTTCAGGGTCGAAGAATCAGCCAAGCCAAGCATATCAACGGACTACGCGATGTTATTTCCCAGAAGACAGAAATTTTCGATGTCTGAATTTTCTGTTAGAGACATGAACTTGAGATCTTACTTCGAAGGAAGGATGCAGACAATGTTCAGGAACAAGTCTGAAGCACAGGAAGAAGAAGACAAATTGGGACGTTAAGTTAAGAGAAACTTCGTAATTTGCATGTGCCACTTCAGACAGTTCGCGTAGGGAAATCTAATAAGCTCTGATGGTCTGGGAATGTAGCCAGGATAGAGGAGACAAAGAATGCAGAGAGTATTTTGGTGAGGAACCCTCCTCGACTGTCGTTTATAAGACTAAGAAGAATACAGCGGGGTAATATTGCAAGAATTTCTAAGAAAAACTAACGGTCTACTTTCCTTTCATATGACGCGGCCTGCATTGAAAACGAAATAATGACGGACGGACAGACAGATATCATAAGCCTACTAACAAAAATTAGGGGGGGGGGAGGATACACAGACAGGTGGAGATAGACAAGCGAATATATAGACAGATGGACAGACACAGAGAGATATTCAGACAGACAGACAGGTGATTTAATAAGCCTGCTCTTATATTTTAAGAATAAGGAAAGTGGGTTAAAAGTGGAACTTAGGGAGACATATTGTGTTGATAGAAGGTGAATAGAAATCTCATAGGTTCGTGATTATTGGCGGGCTTTAATGTTAGCGACATTTAAACGATTCAGTTCTGTTAGTTATGGTGTTTCCTATTTTTGGTTTTCGGCTTATTTATGATGGGACAATAGGCACGGTATTTCAATGGTTAGTTCAGACTAATAATTAACGAATTAACGAATGAGTATGTATATATTTTTTTCTTGGCACTACAGCCCCAGTGGGCCTAGGCCTACCTCCATGAACTTCTCCGTTCACTTTCGGTTTTTCTAGATCTTGGACATTCGGTAGGACTCCTTGGGCGGGTGATCAGCTCGTCGCAAGGCCTCTACCTGTAGACAAACACAGAAAAACGCACACAAACATCCATGCCCTGAGTGGGATTCGAACCCACGATCCCGGCTTTAGAGCGAGCGAAGACAGTACATGCCTTAGACCACTCGGCTACCGTGACAGGCGTATGTATAAATTATGGCCATTTATTTCTGGTTTAATCGCAGATATGGAAGACAACGCTGGGTTTGAGATATTCGCTGCGATTGCTATGAAGAGTTTTTACCGTCCGAGATGTGACGTCCGTACAGTCCGGTAAAGGTTCATCAACAGTTCTGCAGTGTTGAAGCAAGAATCAGGTGGCAAAGAGAGCTTTGAACTATATGTTGTAACGAAAGCACCAGTTAGAGTGAGTATTTAATTCGAAAACACAAGTTGGAGTGAGTACTTGATTCAGCAGCATAACTAAGTCTATCCCCTCAACGAACTGAGGTACGTAACACCTTGTGTGGGCAACCTTACGGCAGAGAAGTGCTGAGTTTCCCACGGGCGTAACAGTATGGGGAATATGCTGAAAACAGAATGTAGTAACTTTCTAATGATGACGTAACGGTGTACGTCACTAACTGACGATGACGAAACCTCGTTCGCATATCAGTTGGAGTATATATAGTTGCCTTCGTCGATATAATGATGATAAGAATGTACAGAAATACAAGCTCGCGCTGAAATTCACGGGGTCATATAAAATCAGAGAACGTGTTACATAATGTTGGAGATGCATTACATTGTGGGTGTTTGCCTACCAACAGGAGAGAACATACGTAATTTACAGTGTCCGTCCGTCTATCATGTCATCTATCTCCGAAATTAATAATAATATCGTAAAAGTGTTAATACAGAAGTTTAACATTATAAAAATTAAAACTTGAAAGGGATTTTAATTTTGCTGCTACAGGCATGGATTCGAGTTAAAACCATTTTATTTTACCTGTAATCAAAGCACTCCCCGTGTACAGGTGAGTTAAATGCCTCCACCGTAGCCCTGTGAGCCGCAGAAGGCGACGAAAACACTGTCACTGGGGGTCATAAATACAGAGACGAGGTTATCCAGGTTGGGGGTTGGACACAAGGCTGACGAGCTTGCTTTGTGAAAGAATTTGTCATGAAACTCAAAGAAATGAAAAGCAGATGCAAGCTGGCAGAATTTTCCAACAAAGGTGAGGCTCATAAAGAGCTATGTTGCCAACAACAATGGTACAGCTTGTAGACTGATAACGAGTCAATAATAATTTTACTATTAAGACAAAGCATCCATGTAGTGACGGGGTCAGGAAAGGTGGAGCTATACTTCTACTTCCCCATACGTCTGCTTAAATTAATTAATTGAACACAGGGAAAACTTTACTTTTTTTTCGTTTTACCCTAAAGGTAAAGCTTGAACAGTGGGGAACGAAAATAAAGTAAAAAAAAAATATATAATTTCGTTTAAAATTATTAAAGCTGAAAGAAATGTTAAGATGCTTAATTAAGTACATTGCCATGAAGACTTATCAGGAAGTGCACTTACAGATCTATTTATTCTTTTACCTCGACAGTAGACGACAGTGACTTGATTATTTTCATGCTCCAGCCGCTTTAACCACAGGAAAAGAAATGCTTTGAATAAGACGATAGATGGGCTCTGAAACCCGAAACCGTTCTGTGCCATGTCTTGCCTCTGCCTGGAATCGAAGCCCGATTCCTCAGTCGTTCAGCCAGTACCCTACCCACTACACCGACTGAATTATTCCAGCTCCTTGGACTTCATGTTCCTCTCCTCTGTGGTCGAAAAGCCAATAATATTTGAACCTCAACGCCCTGATGAATGCAGAAGTGAAAGCACGAAAATTGGTTAAAGCAAAAACTAAAAATTGAATAATAACTATGCTATTAAAGCAATAATTTTGCTCCCAGTACGGTGTGGATTATTACAGACACATGACTTACCGTGTACAGACGCATCATCAAGTAGTGAAAACTGGTTTATACGCGACATAAAATAATAAACAGTCTTTTTGGTAGGCACCCGCTACTGTCAAGTTAACAGGAAACTAAAAGTATGTACGTGTTGTGTCATGTCTCGGTGTTTCATAAACAAAACAGAAATTACAATTTTTTGATAACATTCAAATAATAAACTTCCCTTAATTCACGGCAAAACCTACATACACAAATATTATTATTTAAATTCCAGATATTACGACCTGCAAAATTCTCTAAACACATAAATATGCATAAACTGATTCGTATTTTTATCCTCACCGGACAGGATACTTCGACATTTTTCAACAGACGGGAATCTTTTCGCCCCGTGGGGAGGGACCAGAACACTTGCTTACAGACTTACATTTAAACAATTTAAGAATATGATTAATATTTTCACAGTCGCCTTTCACGCAATGTTTCGGTGATGTATCAGAATTGTGTGTGTTTTTCATTATTTACAGTATAATTGTTATATAATTGCTAATATACCCTAAGATTTCAAAATAAAAAAAACTTTATATCAACAAGAATACAATTATGAAGCTATAAATAATTTATAAAATCACGTAATTAATAAACATCACTTAAGCGTAATGCGGAAAAGGGCGGTAAACACACCATTAAATACACTATAACACAACATAACATGAGGTTATTATTTAAGGCTATTTTTACTGAGGAAAAGGAACACGTGTCTCCAGTTGCGGCAGTAGGACAGCGGTCAGGTTATTTCTAATGGCATGTTAACTTACGGCACAGATGACCGTATCGAACTTCATACAATCCTCCAACCTATGTTTCCATCTTCAAAGGTGTATGTATCATCTGTTCAGCTTCTCCGACTAAAGTTTCGTGTTTGTCTCCCACTGCCCTCATGCACAGACTGAGAGTGTCTGAGAACAGGGTGCTGAGGAGAATATTTGGGCTCAAGAGAGATGAAGTGACCGGAGGTTGGAGAAAACTGCATAATGAGGAGCTTCATAACCTGTACTCTTCTCCATATGTAAACAGAATGATCAAGTGAAGGAGGATGTAATGGGCATGGCATGTAGCACGCATGGCGAGAAAAAATACGTAGAGAATTTTGGTAGGGAACCAAGAAGGAAATAGATCCGTGAGAAGAACTAGAAGTAGATGGGAGGATAATGTTAATATGGATCCTGGAGATATATGATGGGGTCAAGGTTAGCACGACATTCAGAGTTCTGAGGAAGTTAATTATGGTTATGAGTCCCGGAGGAGCAATTTACGAGACCTAGGATGGACTAGATTCATATGGCTCAGGATACGGACATATGGAAGGCTTTTGTGAAGACGGTAATGAACCTTCGGATTCCATATGATGTTGGGAAATTCTTGAGTAGCTGAGCGACTGGCGGCTTCTCAAGAAGGACTGGGCTCCAATGAGTTGTTAGTTAGTTGCTCTGATGTACGCTACAAGCCCGGGCCACTTCATCCTATTCTAGTAGGTTACCCGCAGTGCATAAAACATGTGACTTAATTTTGTTATCGGCTTTATTAATGTGTGCATTCTAGGATGAAGCCTTTAAACAGAAGGAAGGAAATCCCCGTTAGTCCTTTGAAGCATGAAGTACATTTAAGCGGTGCCTAAATATTCAGTTCCTACTCCACAGAAAACGTAGTGTACCTTCATTACAAAGACTAGCAGACCAATTCTGTTTAGGAAAATAATCGCTGCTTATTTAGTTTGTTTGTAATTTGTTTAACCGATCTGTCAGGAATTCAAGGCTACTTAAAGTAGAATGATTTTGATAATGGTAAATATCAAGTTGGAAAGAACTGGAAGAAGTCTGCTGTGGCCTATTTTAAGATACTATCAATACATTTTCTTGGAAAGTGTGAGTAAAACCATGAGAAAACCCCAGTCAGGATGGTCGGCATCCAAACCAAGATTCTAACCAGAAAATTTTCGGGTACAAGCCACAAAAATTACTGATTGAGCCATCGTGATCGGTTCCTTCTGAGAATCAAACGAAACACACGCACACATACATTTCTGAAGCAAAATGTAGAATTTTAAATATTAAAGCAGGCAGCTGATGCAGATATAATTAAACCTGTGATTTTAGGAGTTAAGGGAGTGTTCTTGTGAATGTTAGAGGAAATTAAACAAAGATAGAGCTGCATTAATTTGAGCAGCAGATAAGAAAACTTTGGACTTCAAGGAAAAAAAATGGCTTAAGAGTTGGAAAATAAATTCAATTACGTCAGTTCCTCCTTGTTAGGATCTTGTTATGATTTTCATGAGGAATAAACCGAGACATTCTTAACGACGACGCTAGAGGTCCTCCCTGGCGCCACACAAGATCAGAGTTTTACTGCATGAATTGCTAAGTACTGCCTTAATTATACATTAACGGAGTTACTCTACAGGCTATATCGGGCTCTCATTGAGACGCATATGCTGGGGAACTTACACAAGCAGTCGTCACAAATAAATCAATTTCGTATTTATTCGTATTCTGTGGGAACTGTGCTCAAATCTCGACTGAGGCATTATCCCTTTCTTCTCTTCCGTCTTTTCCCTTCCTCTCGCTCCCACTGTGGAACATAGGGCTGATCTCAGTTTCATGATAATTTTGTAGAAGGTAGGACTCCTTGACGGGTGATCAGCTCGTCGCAAGGCCTCTATCTAAACACAGGACAACACAAACACAGCATAAAGGCATACACACACCAAACATCCATGTTTCTGTGGGATTCTAACCCACGATACCGGCTTCCGAGCGAGCGAGGACAGTACATGTCTTACACCGCTCGGCTACCGTGACCGGCAGTATCCCCTAGGCTAACAAATATATTTTACAGAACTTATTGTAGAGCTGTAGGATTTGAGGTTCTCATAGCGGTGGTTATGAAAAGATGCAGGATTTGAGGTTCTCGTAGCGGTGGTTAGGAAGAGCTGTACGATTTGAGGTTCTCATAGCGGTGGTTATGTAGAGTTGTAGGATTTGAGGTTCTCGTAGCGGTGGTTATGAAAAGATGCAGGATTTGAGGTTCTCGTAGCGGTGGTTAGGAAGAGCTGTAGGATTTGATGTTCTCGTAGCGGTGGTTATGAAGAGCTGTAGGATTTGAGGTTCTCATAGCGGTGGTTATGAAGAGCTGTAGGATTTGAGGTTCTCATAGCGGTGGTTATGAAGAGCTGTAGGATTTGAGGTTCTCATAGCGGTGGTTATGAAGAGCTGTAGGATTTGAGTTTCTCATAGCGGTGGTTATGAAGAGTTGTAGGATTTGAGTTTCTCATAGCGGTGGTTAGGAAGAGCTGTAGGGAAAACGGTTTACTTCAGTGGGATTCCAATAGTTGGATGTGTAAGAAAGTGAATTTAATCCCGTTTAGACTCAAACAGGCAAAAGGATTTATATCAGGACCCTCTGCCAAAAGAACGAGGGACCTGTTAAAATTAAACAGAGATCAACTCAGATGGGCGGTAGGATTACTTACTGGACACTGCCACCTAAAAGGGCACCTTTTCAAACTGGGACTGACAGATGACAGGTGCCTACAAGAAGACGAATCAGCCACAAACGTGTTATGTGATTGTGGGGCCATAGCTTATTTAAGATATCGCCACCTGGGTCAATTCTTCATGGAACCATGTGAACTGTATGACGCTCCCGTAAACAAAGTCCTACATTTAATTGGAAGTGTTGGATTAATAAAGGGTTAATTCAAAGGGGAAGGACAATAGACCATTGAAGGTCGAAGTGCTAGGGCCAGTTTTATGGCTTACCCCTCATACTCATACTCATAATTCCTTTTATCTATTTGATTAAGTCTGCTGCTCCTTCCCAAGAATCCAGAAAACAGTGCATTTCTAGTGGTACAACAATTGGTTTCGCTGCTCCCTTAAAAGGGAGTGAGGAGCATGTAAAGACAAACGAAGACAAAGCTAGAATTGCAGTAAGTTAACTTAAATTTATGAGACGAAAAGAGAAATACAATTTGAAGGTACATAAAAGTAACCAAGGAATATTAACAAAAATTAACGGGAAGTTCTGGGAATAACTACTCCGAAGTCAAAATTATGTTACGACTAACGGTCAGTCCGCCAGTCTGGGTTTGTGTGAAGCACCCATGTGGAACTTAACACCAGACTGATATGGGGCGTCCTCTCTTACTAGGGGACGTGTCTGTCTTTTACAGTTTACAATATATTTACATTTTACATGTTAGGACATGAATGTATATAGAATATACATAAGGCTTCTGTCAGTCCAGGCTCAGTGCAGCGGATTATGCCCTACGCATTTTAGTAGCTTCCACCTATGAACTCTTGTGGTCACTTTTATATGCCACTAACCGCATCCAACAGTTTGTCTATTGCTGAGCGTGAATTCGTTGCCGTGGGAACGTATTTATCGAGCCGGTGCCCTACAAAATTAGGAGAGGACACCCAGACATCAAAGTGACCTCATAAACCTCCTTTTATCTTTCTTAAATAATGAAAATAGCCTAAAATGATCCCGTATTGAACAAAATTTTCGAAACGAAAATCCAGCTGGGTTCGAAGTATGGGCAGAATGCAAAGAAATAGACTTGCGAAAGTACTGCAGAATTTCAAACTACTAAGTCAGAGGAGCCGGGAAAATTCTTCGAAGAGGCTAGTGGATGGATTGATCAGCAATTGGTCCAGATCTGACTGATAGATGATCATGATTAATATTATGATGGTGACTGTGATGATGAAAATTGGTTTTGAGCATACAGTTTCAGGCACAGACTCTCCGTGGCTTTAGTCCGCAAGCGAACTGTACCGACCGAGCGACCGCCACTTGTCGGCGAAGTTAGTGCCAACTTTAGCGGATAGAGGGTATCGCGTGATGAGCGCAACGGCTCCCCACGGCCGTTAATTTCGATTTCCTAGACCGGAACCGCTATTTTTCCATTCAAGTAGCTCCTCAATTATCCTCACGAGGCTGATTGGACCCCGTTTCAGACCCACTACTTCTCAGAAAATCTGGTAGCGCCGGGAATCGAACCCGGACCTCTAGATCTGTACTCAAGAATTCTGACCACTAGATCATAGAAACGGTCGTTTAAGACAGAGACAACTTCCAAAAATACTCAAACAGTCGGGATTCGAAGAAATAAATAAAATCATTCAATCCGTCACATAAAAGCTCGACGTCTTTCCGGAAAGCTTCCCCACACATAAACACTGAACTGTGTGTGTACTTGCTATAAATTCAGCATGAAACTTTAATGGCTATTACATCCGTACAAATACTTTCAGTTCAATTGGGGATTTGAGAATTCCTCTCCGATTCATAGCTCAGGATACACCAATCATCCTGTGTTACAGACTGAGGCATTACGGTTTCTCACTGCAAGTCTTCAATAGCATTATTAGCATAATGAGGACAGCATTAATGCTTCGGCAATGTACTCTGCTTCATGAATATCTATATAGCATCAAGCTACTGTATTTTGCAGCATATTTTGTTTCGACTCACAACATCCAAAACTGAGAAGAACTAATGTTTATCTCTGTTTAATATATATGCTAAGGAAGAAACTGTGCTACAGGGCATGATTGATAGACTAATCGAAATTGGAAGGTGCTATGGCATGGAAATGAATGTGGAAAAAATAAAAGTAATGAAAATTTCGAGACAACCAACCCCAGTCACAATAAAGATGGACCGAAAACAACTGGAGAATGTGAAATGTTTTAAATATTTGGGTAGCTTGTTAACAGATGATGGAAAGTGTACTAGTGAAATTAAATCCAGGATTGCCATGGCAAAAGCTGCATTTAGCAACAAGAAGAATCTTTTTACCACCAAATTGGACTTAAATTTGAGGAAGAAACTAGTGAAATGCTACTTTTGGAGCATAGCTCTGTATGGGGCTGAAACATGGACACTTAGGGCAGTAGATCAGAAACATCTGGAAAGTTTCGAAATGTGGTGTTGGAGAAGGATGGAGAAGATCATTTGGACCGATTATGTGAGAAATGAAGAAGTGTTAATTAGAGTCAGTGAGCAGAGGAATATCCTACACGAAATAAGAAAACGGAAGGCTAATTGGATTGGTCATGTTTTACGCAGAAACTGCCTTCTAAAAGAAGTTATTGAAGGAAAGATAGAGGGGCGGATAGAAGTGACAAGAAGACGAGGAAGAAGACGTAAGAAGATGCTGGATGACCTTGGGGACAGAAGAGGATACTGTCATTTGAAGGAGAAAGCTCTAGATCGCATTAAGTGGAGGAACTGTTTTGGAAGAGACTGTGGACCTGTCGTCTGACAGATTACTGATGATGATGATGATGATGATGATGATGATATATATAGTTCGTCTGAGTAAAGCTGATGGTGGCTTAGCCAAAAATATTCACCGCCCTGTATGGAATCAAGACGTTAATTAAAGTGTTCACAATTTTGTCGTGAGTCAGATGAAATATAATAAACGAGACCACGCCGTGTAGCGTGCAGATACATTTTAATATTATCCCCCCACCTATGTCTACGTCTCCTATGTGATCTCTTACTATCAGGTTACTCGGCTGTATGCATTTAGCACCTGCGTCCGCGCGTCTCCGCCCTTACTTAATCATATTCGGCGAAGCTCCACATTGCGTAATTATCGTCTTCCTCCTGTTTCTTCTATCCCTGTAACGGGACGTGAAGGCCCATGGAGTTCAGACGTCGAGGTTCCCTTTCTAAACAATCGGCTCACAGATGGCGGTGAGGTTGTCAGTCTTACGCACCGGCTGCGCTTTACCCCCGGAACATTCCTGGTACTCATTTCTGTTAGAGGCTGAGTCAACCCAAGAGCCTCAGTGCGGCTGGAACGATTAGATGGACCGAAATATCCAGTGACCTCACTGGGATACGAACCTGCGACCTTCCGGATTGTAGCATAGTGCCTCGACCAACTACGCTACCGCGTGCACCTTATATATATATATTACAAGCTCTTTATTCCACAGTGTTTTCAACCTACGAACTTGGTTTGAAAGACCAATTTTCACAGCCGAATGAAAATAACAAGTAAAACTGATCTACTAGTTCAGTATCAATCGAGAACTCAAGTGTGAGGGGGGGGGGGTTGTTATGAATTGTTACATTGCATTCCGTACTATTAAGTTGCCCTGATTTCTCCCATGTTCTCTTTCCAGTCTTGCATATTGACGCATGATAAGCTGAGGCCGATATTTAAGGCCATCTCCCACGAATAACGTGCACAAATAGTGAATCGTAAACCGCATCATTCATATAGTACATTACACTTCATATACGTTTATCAAAATATAAATTATCACAGAATAGACACGATGCTGATGCCGGAAGCAGCGTCATCAGCAGTGACTTGAAGCACAGGGCAAATGATGCTCGAGATGGTTCAAGTTCGTATAGCAACAGGCGAGACCAGAGTGGTTTGAACGGCTGTTGTACTGCGATGTGAAAGCAAATGGAAAAACTACCACATTATCACTTTTCCTGGATAGTCTCTTTCCAAAAACAGAGATACCATGTATGCGAGAGAGGGAGGATAGAAGTGACCAGAAGAAGAGGAAGAAGACGTAAGAAGATGCTGGATGACCTTGGGGCAGAAGACGATATTCTCATTTGAAGGAGAAAGCTCTAGATCGCATTAAGTGGAGGAACTGTTTTGGAAGAGACTGTGGACCTGTCGTCTGACAGATTACTGATGAATGAAAGACACGATACACTGAAAATATCCTGTTCAATTGTTCAGCATCTAGTTCATCCTTACGTTCACGCAACATTTTAACGCTCAACAATTTATTGGTATGACAGCTCGAAATAGGGTGATGTCAGAGCTCTTATCCAACCTTTTTTTTTTATTGCGAGTGGGGTGGGACTAAGTCCCTTGTACTGCGGCCACTTCTGGCCTATTATACCAGCCCCAGATGATAGGTGAGGGTGATTGTGGAGCAATTGGTGGAATGATGATTGGCAGGGGAAACCGAAGTACTCGGAGAAACCCTGCACCAGCGCCTCTTTGTCCACCACAAATCCCACTTGACCAGACCCGTGATCGAACCCAGGCCGCCCAGGTGGGAAGCTAGCGACTAACCGCTTGAGCTATGGCGCGGCCTATCTAACCTGTATATTACGTCCATTCACCCCATGCCTTGGCCACTATACCAGTAACATTAGGAGCCGGGATATCTTAGTCGGATATAAGTACTGACTACAGGCTGGATGACAGAGGGGTCGGAGTTCGAATCCGTGTAGGTTCAAGAATTTGCTCTTCTCCAAATCGTCTAGACCGGCTCTGCGATCTATACAATGCTTACCGGGGGTAAAGCGGCCGGTGCGTGAAGCTGACCACTCACCTCCAGCTAATATCCAGCTCAAGAAAACATGGATCTATACATGCGCTTAATATCTCACCTCTCCGATATGTGCCCCTTCACCCGTCTAATTTTTCCTTTATGTTTTTTATCGTCATTGAGAAAACATCACTTTTTTAACCATAACAATCCCCATAAAATTCTGACATATTTACCTAGAATTAAAGTATCTACTTTTCAGTTCTTCGGTTTCGTAATATTTTTTTAATAGAGCAAGGTCGTGAGCCTAGAGTCAAACCCCCAACCTGGAGGACCAGGTCCCTGTATTTATGTGCCCCAGGGACGAGGTTCACCTTTCGTCGCCTTCTACGACTCGCAGGGCTACGATGGAGGCATTCTAATCCACCTCCACGAGGAACCCATGATGTTATTATTCCGGTAACACTAGGAGAAGAGTACAATATATGAAACTTCTCACTGCATTGTCTCATCTGCCCCCTGTTACTTCTACTGGGCACTTAATTCGAGATCACCACAATTCGTGTTATTTCCATATAGCTGCAAGAAGCCAAGTTTCACATTAAAAAGAAAACAGAACATTAACAAGTCGAATGTGTGCCACTAGAAAGAACTTCGGAATAAAAGAGAGAATATTTCATCTGTTGTTCCGAAATGTTTGAATATCTGGGTAACACCGGTTCAAATTGCATAACGCAACTCTCTCTCTCTCTCTTTCTCTGAAATTACTCCACTGATATGTGAAAACTACGCCGCTCACTGAGGAATGCATGCACGGCGCATGCGCGCACACAGCGCCACGCGTTGACTAATGAAAGCCGGTCACTTGTGTTGCAATTATTCTTGCCCTATGAACTGTAAAATTGGAAAAGAAATAACTCTCTTACTACACGTTTTACCAAGGTCACGTGTTTTCTTTTAAATGATATTGAGTTCGGCGACAGCGGTACCAACCAAAGAAATGACCAGATTAATCTACATTGTTTTAAAACTTTGAATTCAGTTGAAAATTTCAACATGCCCTGCACACTGCACGTGACTTTACTGGAGTTTCAAATGCAATATAAAAGTGCCTTGTGGCTGAACTGCTATGTCAGTTGATTGCAGACATTTTCAACAGTTACACCCATATCATGGCCACTAAGACTCAGGTAAAGTGACTTACACAAAAGTAAAGCCAAAATTCTGGTAAAGAGAACCATAATTAACTAATTTCATAGTTGGTTGCGCCATAGCTCAAGTGGTTAGCCGTTGGCTTCCCACCACGGTGGCCCGGGTTAGATCCCAGGTCATGTCATGTGGGATTTGTGGTGGACGAAGTGACGTTGGGGTAGGTTTTCTCCGAGTACTTCAGTTTCCCTTGCCAATTCTCATTCCACTGGCTGCTCCACACTTATCATCTATCACCCAGGGCTAGTACAGTAGGCCAATTAGTGGCCGACGTGCCAAGTGGACTCAGTCTCACCCCCAACTCAGAAAACTACAGAAAGAAACTTCATAGCTCAGCGTTCCTGAAAAATAAATAATCGCGCAGTTAGCCAACAAAATTCCTCGCCTTTTATGGAACTCCAATACCACTTTAACTAGAAACCCTTAAGGGTAAAGACCACACGGTAGTTTTGCTAAGAATATGATACTAAAATGGATGTTACAAAAATAGGTTGTGGATTGATTTCAACCGGCTTTCGGTGGGGTCTAATTCTGAGCGCTTATTAAAGCGGATTGATTGTTAATCAATGAAGAATGGGAAATTTCACCAGCCAAAAGACTATAAACTTCTGTAAGAACTCCACTTCACTTGGTGGTAACTGGTTTACATAACTGAGTCCAAAATCAGTTGGTGAAAACAAAACATATAAATATGTCCACTAAAATGTAAGATGAAAGCTGCGTTCGACTGACTTGTAAGTATGGACTTTTGCTCTTTACTAAACGAAGTTAAGCTAGCAATAGCAGGTGTTATTGTGTTTATCTGTTTATCTGAAAAGCTGCTTCCAATTTCTAGCTCCTTCCTATATTTTTATTACATAAAATAAACTGTAAGACCTTTAAATGATACAAACTCCGTCCCAAGTGCAAACAATATATATTATATGTCTTTGATCTTGTTCTCTTCTACACTACATGTTTCGGCCTCTATCGGCCATCATCAGGCCATCATCAGCACACGTAGTAAAGACAAGCAGCGGCACGCACACAGGAAGACTACACAGAATATCACCTGTACAGTGTGGAAACAAGAACTAGCCGCTCCAGCACTTTAGACATAGGGCGAGTAACCCTAACAATTTTAAATNAATATTGTAAGACCTTTCTTAACCGCCTCTGTGGTCTAGTGGTCAGAGTTCCTGGCTACACATCCAGAGTTCTCGGCTTCGATTCCCGGCGCTACCAGATTTTCTGAGAGCTAGTGTGTCTGGAACGGGGTCCACTCAGCCTCGTGAGAATAATTCAGAAGCTATTTCAAGGAAATAGCGATTAACCAAGATTAACGGCCATGGGGATCCGTTCCGCTGACCACGCGACATCCTCTATCCGCTAAAGTTGACACTAACTTCGCTGACAAGCGGCGGTCGCTCGGTCGGCATAGTTCGCTAGCGGACTATAGGCCATGGAGTTTGTTTTTATTTTTTGTTTTTTAAGACCTTTCTTTAATTCACAACATACCAGTTCCGTTTTAATCAGTATTTAATTGTAATACAAACAGAGCTTTATGATTATAATCATTTTTCCCCCTTGGCACTACAGCCCCAGTGGGCCTAGGCCTACCTCCAAGAACTTCTCCGTTCACTTCGGTTTTTCTAGATCTTATACATTCGGTAGGACTCCTTGGGCGACTGATCAGCTCGTCGCAAGGCCTCTACCTGTACACAAACACAGAAAAACGCACACACACAAACTAAACATCCATGCCCTGAGTGGGATTCGAACCCAGGATCCCGGTTTCCAAGCGAGCGAAGACAGTACATGCCTTAGACCGCTCGGCCACCGTGACCGGCTATAATCAAGTTTATAAAGTTAATATTAAATGAACGCCAACTACTGTGTCGCAAGAATTCTTAATGATCTTTGATAAGGAAAGATCTTTAACCTCTGAACTTTTGTTTAAAACATTGTAATTTTCAGACTACTCAAATTTTTTTTTCTTCCAAAATAAGGCACAATATGAGAATTATCCTGCCATCTAACATTAAACTCACTTAACCGTTTAATTAGCATCCGTACCAGTCTTGTTTGCAGGGCGGCTTCAATTTTCTCAGCTTACAGCTTGCCTGCAGAAGAAGGCTGACAGTTGGAAAGCTAATATCACGTTACTTTAGAATCTAATTAAGACTCTACTCGCTGTAATGAAGGCGTAGACACCAGTAATATAAGTTAATCCGCAAAGAGATTTACCGGCCGAAACTCATGCCCAATATTGCGCCTGAGACCAACATGGCTGCTGGAAGTTAATCTTTATACTTTCAGATTATCATCGGCGCCATATTGGCAGTTTTCGCTCTTCTACAATTCGTGGCATCTCAAGGACACTCCAGCGTTCATCTCAGTAAGTGCCAAGCCTTTTGTTCATTTAATGACTCTCACTCAAACAGGGAACACGTTGATGGGTCTGGATGATAAATTGCAAAGAACGTGGAAAGAAAGTGAGTCAGATGACATGTCTAAGGGAGCTGAGGGAACTCATGTACTCTCTGTCAAAATACCTGGTTTCTTGGATGATTATCGAACCCGGGACCTCCAGAGTACGAGGCATTAATACTAACTCGATATAGTTGTCTGGTGTTTTAAGTCCAAATAAATTTACAGTAAATATGGACCCAGAATTTTGTAGTTTCCAAAACAAATTTGGCTATACGGAGAGTTATATCTTCTGGCTTATAACGCCATGTTGTCTGCTGAAAGTCAGTCGACGTTTCTGAGTGACTTTGTCTTCAGGATCGAAAAACATGTTCAGATAATTTTATAGTAAATGTGGGCACAGAGTATCGCAATTTCAAAAAAAAAAAAGTACGGAATGATATTATATTCTGGGACATGTCACCGTGTATTTGTTGAAAGTGAATTGATGTTTCGGGGAACATGTCGCTTCCGTCTTCAGGGTCGAAGAATAAGCCAAATAACAACTCACGGTGGAAAAGGTAGCATCTAATTAAGTTATATGGCTTTACTCAGCCAACCATTGTAATTGTTATTATGTGTAAACATTTACCAGAAACCTGTTTCAGTATTGTTTCTTAACATCATCTCTATCTTCACGTAACAAATGTAACTGCGAGATTTATTTTGAAGTTTTAGAACCTGCTCGCTTCTTCTTAGCCGCCATTTGAATTCGATTAAGTCCCAAAAATTGTGCAAAATTTCAGGGTCTACAATTCTATACAGAGTCCTAAACTTGCTGTAAGACCGGAGTCGGATTCCAAGAGTCCTGCCGGAGACAAAAAAAAACTCAAACCAACTCCGTGGTTTGAGTCCACAAGCGAACTATACCTACCGAGCGATCGCCGCTTGTCGGTGAAGTTTAGCGACAACTTTTGAGGATAGAGGGTGTCGCGTGATCAGCGCAACGAATCCCCACGGCCGTTAATTTCGGTTTTCTAGACCTGAGTCGCTATTCCTTGAAAAAGCTCCTCAATTATCCCCAAGAGGATGAGTGGACCCCGTTCCAAGTCCACCACTTCTCATAAAAAATCTGGTAGGGCCGGGAATCGAACCCGGACCCCTGGGTTTATAGCCAAGAACGCTGACCACTACACAACTGTCGGAAATACATTGGCTTATATTCCGAGAAAATTTAGAACTCATTCAACAAAATTGGTGCAAATAACCGTAAAACGAATCATGTGCCTGAACTTGTACTTCCAATATTTGTAACCATGGTAACAATAAAAGTACATATGAAGGGTTCAGTTTCAGAACACACATGAACACGAACAGGAGGAATTGGAGCCAAGAGTTAAAGCTCTGTAAACGCGACAAGTGAGATCCAATGATCCATGTTTTCCCCAGAATTTTCTTACGAAATACATTTTCTAGATAATCGGCTCACAGATGGCGGTGAGGTTGTTAGCCTTATGCGCCGGCCGCCCTTTACCCCCAGGAAGATTCCTGGTACTCATTTCTGTTAGAGGCTGAGTCGAACCCAGGTCCATAGCGCGGTTGGAGGGATTAGGTCAACTGAAAGCATCCACCTCATCGGGAACCGAATCCACGACCTTCCGGCTTGTAGCATATTGCCTCAACCAACTATGCAACTGCGAGCCCCTAACATTAAAATAGATGGTATATATTAAGACCCATATGATTTGAAATATTAAGTCAGGTCTTTTATAATCTCCAAAATTATTTCTGAAATATTTTGCACTCAATATCAGAAATTTCATAACCCGATTTATTCGGACGCCCACAATATGGAGACAGATCATCCATCCTCAGGACGTAAACTTAATCCAAAATTGCTAGTGTACTACAGAATAAGGCAATATTTCTTTATTACTTACCGTGCCAGTTTGGTTACCTCAAGGTCATCCACAATAGGACCTATTGTTATTTTCACGGTCACGGTACCGAAAGCAATTACACACGTGAAGTTACACGCGAACACTTTTCATGCTTTCGCTTTCTTCCTCTGCTTTAAAGTGCCGTGATAAGTATTTAACACAAAAACACTACGTTTCTCCCTCCCACGGAACGTGTTTGTGTGTCTCATGTGATTCACAGACAGGCAGAGAATTGTTTCACTGAACCAGTGTTCTCACGGAAGCAGCATACAGCGGACAACAGGTTTAGAAATATCGGCACAGAAACGGGCTTTAGGTTGGCGATGCAAGAGAAAATGACAGGAAGTATAAATATATATTGAACATAAAGACGGTGAAATAAATTTAGCCAATAAGTACTCAGTAGGGGTAATATTATATTATAAATAATAATAAGGCTATGCCTGTAACATCCCATGCAGGCCCATAGGGCTGTGAGACGTCGAGGCTCCCACATTTTGTAGACAATCGTCTCACAGATGGCGGTGAGGTTGTCAGCCTTACGCGCCGGCCGCGCTTTACCCCCAAGAATATTCCTAGTACTCATTTCTGCTAGAGGCTGAGTCGACCCCAGGGCCATAGTGCGGCTGGAAGGATTAAGTCAATTAAAGAATCTAATGGCCTCATCGGGAATCGAAACCCCAACCTTCCGGCTTATAACATAGTGCCACAATCAAACACGCTACCGCGTTTGTAACTACAAAGTTAATATACAGCAGATGAATTCTATATTATAGCAGATGTAATTTTATCAACTCAAGGAGGGTGAGATGGGAAGGGCATATAACATGCAGGGGAGAAGAGGAATTAATATGGGATTTCGCAGGAAAAGCTAGAAGAAAAGAGACCACTAGGAAGACCTAGGAGTAGGCGGGAGATTAATATTAAAATGGGTCTTGGAGAAACAGGATGGGCTGTTATGGACTGGATTCATCTGGCTGAGGATAGGGACCTGTAAAGGGCTCTTGTGAACACGGTAATGAACTTTCGCGTTTCTTAAACATTAGGAAATGTTCAAGTAACTGAGCGATTCGGGGATTCTCAAGAATGGATCAGCTTCCTGTAGTTAGTCAGTTAGTTAGTTAGTTAGTTAGGAACTGTAATTTGAGTGGGATGCTAGAACGTAAAGCCCGGGAATCAAACTCCGGCACCCCGAAATATAAATCGTAAAGGACCTAATGAAACATTCAAGCTTTCATATTTCCAAGTTCACGAGTTCTGGGATGTGATTCGATATGCTCTAGTTGATCAGTAAAAGCGTTTCGGAGGAACACGGTACCGTCATCTTCAAGGCAGAAAAGTAAAAGTTGTGGCATATATTTCTAGCCTGAAGTTGGAAGCAGCCAGTTCCTCCGAAATGTTGGTACCAAGATATCAAACTACACGGCGTCACATGCCAGATGATCGTAGCCTTAAAAGAGATGACGTTTAGCCTCCGTGCTGGCCTCACTACGGTTGCAAGCCTCAGAACACTGAACACGAGTGAATGATTGTGACACATGGAAGAATGATGTTTTACAATTTGTATAACCCGCGCTCTGTTTTCCCTCGATACAGGCAACGGTCTGGGATACAAATACAACTATGGCATAGTGCACGGACACCATGGGAGCCACCACGGATCCAGCTACCCACATGCTTATGGAGGTTATGGCGGACCGGGATATCACATTGGAGGCGGATACTACAACCATGTGTAACCACTTGTTAACCTGCTCTTCTGTTTGTTGCGCGCTAATGTACTCGTATATCTGTGTGTAAATAAAAACATGTTGCATCTAATTTGTTTACTGATGCCGTCACATCAACCGCTTAACATGTAAATAATAAACTTAAAAGAATTCAGTACATTTGTGGAACAATAAAAATAGCTTCGTGACACAAAATAAGGAAAGATACACAGTTCAAAACCACGACCACAGTGGCTGCGCGGTCTAAGGCATGAACTGTCTTCGTCCGCTCGAACACCGGGATCGTGGGTTCGGATCTCACTCAAGGCATGGATGTCTGTGTGTGCGTTTATTCTGTGTTTGTGTTGTTCTGCGTGTAGGTAAAGACCTTATAATGTGTTGATCCCCGTCCAAGGAGTCCTATCGACTGCGTATAGATTAAGAAACTGAAATCGCGGCCAAGGGCCACAAAGGCTGTAAAGCCATAAATAGACAAAGCAAACTCCGTGGTTATAGTCCGCAAGCGAACTATACTGACCCAGCAACCGCCGCCTGTCGGAGAAGTTAGTGCCAACTTTAGCGGATAGAGGGTATCAGCGCAGCGAATCCCCACGGCCGTTAATTTCGGTTTTCTAGACCGGAGCCGCTATTTCCTTGATATAGCTCCTCAATTATCCTCACGAGGCTGAGTGGACTCCGTTCCAGACCCACTACTTCTCAGAAAATCTGGTAGCGTCGAGAATCGAACCCGGGACCTCTGAATCTGTAGCTAGGAACTCTGACCACTAGACCACAGAGGCGCACGGTTTAGATGCTATAATAGTTCCTTGGCACAGCCGTGCCTGACGTATGGACTCTTTGAAGAAAAGAATGGAAGGTGATTGGTGGTAGCAGAGGAGCGGTTTCTAAGTTAAGGAGCAGAAGAGGGGCGGAGGCGTAGGGATGAAGGAGTTGGAAAAGCAAATACATGGAAGAAGAAGAAACTGGTTGGGACAACTACAGAGGATGCCATCAGAAAGAACTGGCCATATCAACTGACACGTAGACGTGATCTAGCTATTTCGGAAACCGTTCCGAATAGGACACATGTACATATAAATATTCTCGCTTAGATGGGCCGATACTATGACCTCCCAGAATACTGACCTTTCCTCTTGAACCCTCTGTACACAATATATTTGTGTTAACACTGTATTCATAGATGTTATAACTCGAATTGCATTGTTTTACTACGAAAACCTGTAGTATGTTGCTCTGAAAAAAAATAGAGATAAAGCCAGTTCTCTTTATGTTAGTATAATTTCTTCCACCAAAACCCATAACTGAATTTTACAATATCAGAAAACGGTATAAGACATAGGTCCTTTAATTTTTCTTATGATCAAAGGAGAACACGAACTTTCCTTGCTGAAATTTTCAGACAAAAACTGATATTACAATGTTCACACTTCAGCAGCTAAGAATTCTGTCTACTGACTCACAAGCACACAGTTCATGCTGTGTCACGCATGAATACACGCGTGTCTACGTATGGCATTTCTGCCTGTACATAAGGACATGGGGACTAAATATCGAGGCGGAGGCTTACACTGTACGGCAGTAACTAAATATACATTATGTAAGCTTTCTCAAATCCCCACTGCTGATTGCATATCCCGTAACACGGAAATTTGTCTACTCTCGAATTCTGTCAGTAATTTTATATAGTAGGTTCAGCGCAAATATCGCTGGGCAATTTTTATGTGATTAGCCGCGTAATTGTCGATACGGAAAAGAATTAAAAATAAATTTCGATACAAATTAATGAAAACAGTGATACAGTCTCTAAAACTTCATGGTAACACTTTCCTCTGGTAATGCTGCCCGATGTAATTGTATGCATTTCCTACAGCATTCAACAACTGCTGCCGGCCACAGTGGCTGGGCGGTCTAAGGCATGAACCGTCTTCGCCCGCTCGAACGCTGGGATCGTCGGTTGGAATCTCACTCAAGGCATGGATGTCTGTGTGCATTTATTCTGTGTTTGTGCTGTCCTGTGAATAGGTAGCGGCCTTGCGACGGGCTGATCCCTCGTCCAAGGAGTTCTACCGACTGTGTATAGGATTAAGAAACTGAAAAAGCGGACAAGGCACAACAAAGGGCCGTACAGCCATAATAATTCAACAACTACTAATTTAGCTAGAGGTTCATGACGTGTGGGAGGATGACTACGTTGGTACGTCAAGCGAGGGTGGCTGTCATTGTTCTCTCTTCTCGCTCCCACTTCGGAGCATAGGGCTGATTTCTCAGTTTCATGATCATTTTGCAGACGGTAGGACTCTTGGACGGGTGATCAGCTCGTCGCAAGGTCTCTTCCTAAACACAGGACAACACAAACACAGAATAAACGCATACACATACCAAATATCGATGTCTTGTATGGGATTCGAACTCACGATCCCGACTTCCAAGCGTGCGAAGACAGTACACGCCTTAGACCGCTCGGCTACCGTGACCGGCGGCTGTCATTACGCTAGTCAAACTTTTTCTTGTGGACTCGGAAATATCTGTCAGATACACGTGCCTTATTTTGTGGTACAATATTTTAAAATAGTCAAGAAATTAGGTGTAAGTAAAACAGAGTTACCTCTACAACAGGCGATGGAGGCCCATACAGTTGTGGGACATCAAGGCTCCCACATATTCTAGAAAATCGGCTCATAGATGGGGGTGAGTTTGTCATCCTTACGCGCCGGTCACTCTGTACTCATTTCTCTTAGAGGATAAGAAGACCCCAAGGGACACAGTGTGGCTGGAAGCATTTGGTCAGCTGAAAAATCCAATGACTTAATCGAAAATCGAATCCGCGACCTATCGAATTGCAGCATAGTGCTTGAACCAACTACGCTATCCCGTGTCTCCAAGAAACTGGGTACGTGTTCAAGAGTTACTTTAACCCTTTAGAACCTATAGGTTACTATACGTACCACCTACTTTAACATACTAGAACTCTGCAGCATGCCCACACAGTGTATTTGTGTGTTCCGTATGGTTCTCACAATAAACAGCGACTGCTTCCCTAAACAGCATTAACCGGTTGCGCTTTGTAGCAGAGACGTAATGTGTTTCCTATGAGGTACGGACTGAAGTTTTATATAGTGTTTAGAAGGAAATTAGTCTCTAAAGGTATACCGTTTAATAACATGTACATTGTCATTATTTCCGATTAGGTTATAGACCGAGTGGTTTGGTTTTAGTGATTTCACTGATGAGTGAAATATCCATTAGTCACTGTATAGAAAAGCATGAGAAGTCTTCTATGGCTAAGCAGATACCAATGTTATGGCCGCAGTACAATATGCAGGTCTCCAAGTAGAAACTTTCTACTCAAGTGCTACCTCCTGTGGTATTTAGCTCATGAAAAAATGGACCATTATTCAAATCTACTTACATCTACTATCCGGAGCGTCTATCGGCAATATATAGACAGAACAAATCTTGGTATTTTAGAGCGCAACTGACGACAATATAAAGGGGAGAGGAGCCCACAGCTGAGGAGTAGGATAGGTTTCAGAAGCATTTCGCACTGCTCTTGTTTTCACTAAATCCTTGTCTCGCACTTCTCAAAGGCGAAGATGCAGGGCTTAGACACCGCAGCAATCTTTCCAGATATCCCACTGTTTGTTGCAGTGCTTCTGCCGCGCATGATCTTCTGGAAACACAGATACTTGTATCTTGAAGATATTAAGCGGATCATAATGGAATGTGGAGACAGTGCACATCCTAGAGCGGCAAGATTTACAAACACTGGCGTGTATATGTGTGTGTATGTATGTATGTACGTCTTTATATACGTATGCGTCTATTCATGCATGTACGAGTATGTGCCTGCATGTACGATGTAAGTAACTGTAAATGTATTTTTTTTCCTTGACACTACAGCCCCAGTGGGCCTAGGCCTACCTCCATGAACTTCTCCGTTCACTTCGGTTTTTCTAGATCTTACACATTCGGTAGGACTCCTTGGGCGGGTGATCAGCTCATGTAGACAAACACAGAAAAACGCACACAAACATCCATGCCCTGAGTGGGATTCGAACCCACGATCCCGGCTTCCGAGCGAGCGAAGACAGTGCATGCCTTAGACCGCTCGGCTACCGTGACCGGCAGTAAATGTATTTAACCGTAGATATTCATGTACTTACGTATGTATTCGGGCATGCATAAATATATTCAAGCTTGCAGGTACATATGTACGTCAATATACAGGGGGTGGAAAAAATAATGGAAACACTAAGTAATTGAGGAATAGAAAATGTTTGAATTTGCTACATTGAAAGAACTTCAGTTGGCAACATTGAACGTTCTTCCGTTTGTTTACAATCTGTAGTGCTCGTGTAAGTGAATTAGTGATTGTGGTGAGTGAAAGTCCGTGTGAAAGCAACAGAAAATGGAAGACTTGGTCGATTTTGAAAGAGAACAAATCGTTGGTGCGCATTTAACCGGAGCATCCGTGACAAATACGGGAACATTATTAGTTGTATCGAGAGCGACAGTTTCTGAGGTTATGTCGGCATACACGAATGGTGGGAAGATAACATCAGAGAAGAGGGACAGTGGACGGAAATCAGCAACTACAGAAACAGATCTTCGTACATTGAGAAGAACTGTCTCGAAAAATCACAGAAAACTTTAGCACAGGTGATAGTGGAACTGAACTTTCATCTTGAAGGCCTTCTTTCCCCCAAAACTGTCCGATTCACAAATGCCACATCGCGGGAAAATAATGCTCAGATGCGTAAACGCTGGTGTCAGGACCATAAACCCTGGACATGAGACAACTGCAATCGCGTGCGTTTTGTCGTCCCTGACGCTGTTTCCTGCAAGAGGAAGAGTTTACGTTTCGAGAACACCCGAAGAAGTCTACAATCGGGGGGGGGGGGGGGGGGGGTGGTGTGGGGTGTGGAGGAG
>NW_019730110.1:966234-1011023 GCF_002891405.2 Cryptotermes secundus
ACAGCAGTGTCACGGTACAGAATTTTGTTGCAAGATTTCATGTACGTACGTGTGTGTATGTGTTAATGTAAGAACCAATGTGTAGATTTACAGGTATGTGTATACAGGCATGTATGCATTTGTGTATGTATGTATGTATGCATACAGGGCCGCGCTATAGGTTAAGCGGTTAGTCGCTGGCTTCCCAACGCGGCGGCCCGGGTTCGATCTCGGGGTCTGGTGAAATGGGATTTGTGGTGAACAAAGTGGTGCTAGGGCGGGTTTTCTCCGAGTACTTCGGTTTCCCCTGCCAATCTTCATTCCACCAAATTCCCCATCATCATAATCACCCGGGGCAGGCTACAATAGGCCAATCAGTGGCCGCCGTGCCGAGTGGACTCAGTTGGACTTCACCCCCCACTAAGCGAATTAAAAAAAGTGTTTGAATACATGAAAGTAGAATGAGACAATGTCTCAAATCGTTAAGCCTCTCGGAGGAAAAGACAGACGCCCCTCACGTCAAGTCCGCCAGCTGCGTGTTACGATAGCAGCACTCGCGATCCTGAAGCAGTTGCAAGGATACCCGAGTCAAAGCAACAACCTGTATACAGATTTAAGTTGCGTTAGGCTGACTGTGACTGCTGCAGTAGTATGATAAGACAGCTTCTGCCAACATACTCGCTTCCTTTCTAAGAATAAACGATCGGAACATGCAAACGGCTACCGTTACCCACGAAGATGCCTCTCATTATGTTGCCTTCAAGGAAGCAATCGTAACGTGAAGAAAGTTCGCATGGAGGAACACGGCGCTCATAAACGCTGATCATATGGACGCCCATCGTCCCTTCACAATTTATAACCAACAAAGCTCTATAGACGACACAAGAACAACGTAAAATAGAAATACAAATTGTAAAACAGTAACAAATTTTAGTTCTTAATGCATACAGGAATGGTAGTACGAAGTAACGGTCGAACAAAAACGTAAATCATGTAACAACAAAACTCGCATAAGTACATAAACACTGTCATAATGATGAAGTTGTGTCTGTACTTAATTAATTAAGCGTTATGCTATGAAGCCATATTGCGGACTGGAGGTATAGCTCCGCCATTCTTCACCTAGACACTAGACCAAGGTGAGTGGTCAGCTTTATGTTCCGGCCGCTTTATTCCGCGGGGAAAGAGTTCCGGTGCCCATTGGATAGAAGTATGGGTGGGCTCCAAAGCCAGTCTGTATGTTGAACAGAAGAGAAGAAACTTGCCACTGTCGGGATTCGAACACCTTCCATCCAACTCGTAGCCAGTCGCTATACAGACTCCCAAACACTGATATATGGTGCATGAAACTGCAGTGTAGCACTTAGAGTGGTAAGTGTACACAGGTAGACAGCAAGGCGATCTCATTAATATCAAAATCCTAAAAGATACTGCGATACACAAACACACAGCAAGGCGATTTTATAAGCCTCTTTTTATTTTTTAAAAATAATGTAAGTACTGCATTATTAGAGAGCGCTCTTCTGTTTAATTAAGTACACGATTAACAATCAGATCTCTGAAAGCGGCGGCAACATAAAGCCTAGCATCCTCCATTGATGTGTCTCCATTAAGGTTAAGAGAATAACACGAGGTAGCAATGTGCGCCGTGCTCCGCTGCGCTCCCCTGGTCGTCACGAGTACGTTCCGTAGAACAAAGCCGAAGAGCTCGGTAACACAGGGCATTGCCGCTTCATCTGTCATAAATAATTGGTGCGCAGGCCTGAGCTCTATACTATCAAAGGATATTCCAGCTCAGTTGGTGCAGATGATATGGACTGAGCATACAACTAATTACAGTCATGTTTCGTGGCCCTTAGCGCAATGACTTCAACAGTGACGTGTAGGAGACGCAGGAACAACTATTTATTCAGTAAATTACTTCGACACAAGAGATCTAGCATAATTATAATTACTATAACAAAGAGATAAGGATAATAACAGAGAGACTTGCGTCTCGAGCGCTTAAATTTCAGAGATTTTAGTGTCAGGTTGCAATGAAAGACCACCAAGCGACAAGATGGTGCCATGAGTATCAAAGTTAGAGCAGCAAAGCGGAGAAAGCCAGACTGTGTATTATGACTGGGCTCTGGGTACACAAAGCCCTTAGTACTTCATAACTAAAGCCATTGTAATAACAACTGGCATATTTATTAGTATCAGACACAAGTTCATGTACTAATTACGTCAGTGACTCGTGCCTTCTCACATCATTATTCATGTTGCTGTAAAACAAAAGCAGCCGGTACAGCGACGGAATATGGCGCGGGGTTCGATTCCCTGCAGGGGCAAGATATTTTTTTATACTTCACAGCTTGAGGTTGAGGCACTATTCTACAAGCCGCAAGGTCGAGAGTTCGATTTCCGTTGTGGTCACTGGATTCTGCAATTGACCTAATCCTTCCACCTACATTACGTCCCTGGGGTCGACATCTAAAAGAATGAGTACCAGGAATCTCTGTGGGGGTAAAGGCCGGCCGACGCCTTAAGACTGACAACCTCACCGACATCTGTGAGCTGACTGTCTAGAGAATGTGGGAGCCTCGACGCCTTACAGCCTGTTATAAGAATAAATTAACCTTTACTTACACTTCCTACCATCATGCGGCTGATGATATAAGACATGTGAAGTCATTTTCTTTGGTTTGTAGATTAACTGTTTAAACCCGTGCAATAACACCGCAGGCGGTCAGAACTTCCTTATGTAAAGACTTAAAAATCATTTTACCAAGAAACGCTGTGAAATATTCTACTTGTGTTTGCATCAGCCTGTTCCTCTACATGCATGAGAGCAATTAGTAGGCCGTTAATGCCATCCTTAATTATATTTGTTGACAATTCTGAAAGGATTAATGCTCTCAGATAACGGCGTATAAATGTTTTACGAAGATAAACATTTAATGTAGGTTTTAATGCTTCTGGCTACGTTTATCTTTCTCTCTGATAAGGATGTCACTTTATGCCTCCAAAATAGAGTTCATCATACCTGAACAAGATTCCTACCATGATCAGGTTGTTATGGACCAGTTCTTTGAAGCAAAATTCCGAGAGTCAGTAAATAGGTCACAAACGGAAGCAAAACAGTTTTAACTGATGTAATACGTTTTCTGTGTGTATCACTAGGTAGCAGCACAGTCCAGCTTCATGACAGTCTAGTAAGAGACGCGCATGCCCATGTTCAGAGGCTGTTCTCAGTAGTCAAAATGGCGACCGTTCTTGAAGGTTTACAGTACCGAGGAGCAGAGTTTTCTGGTGCTTTTTTTGTGAACAAAAGGACTCAATGGAAAGGATATTTATAAAGAAATGTTTCCTGTTCACAAGTTGGTGGCAGACGTTTCTCTGCTGACGAGGAGGTTGAAACGGAGGTGAAGAAGTGGCTGAGATAACAGTCAAAAGATTTCTGTGCTGCGGGTTTCGATGCACTGGGAAAGCAATGGGACAAGTGTATCAATGTTGGTGGAGGCTATGTCGAGAAATAAATGTTTTTTTTTTTCAGGTTCGAATATCACATGTTTTACTCTTTATATCCATTCGTGTCCTATTTACTGTCTCTCCCTCTTGTAGTAGCATACGTAGAGTTCTACCACTAAATGAGCTGAGGTAATCCTATGTAAGGACGACTATATTGGCTGCGACATTGGAGAGTTATAACACAAGGACATTGGTTCGAATCCTGTAGGATCGTGGAGCTATTTCCGTGTGTCTTTGTAATGTAATCGGCAACTAGAAGCTTTTATATCAGACTAAGACGTGATTTACAAAGCAATGAGAAGATAAATAATCGATTTTCGAATGTTCCCTTCGATAAATCAGTTTATAGCTTTACAGTCTAGCGTTTGAAAAGCTCTGTCTTCTGACATATAACAACGTGTAGTCCGGTAAAAGTCAGCTGATGTTTCAGAGTAGTATATCGCTTCCATCTTCATGGTCGAAGAGTGAACTAATCCTGCAACTAGCATTAAAGAGGCAGCATGTACATATCGCATTGCTGCCTGCATATTGCTTCGCTACCACGTCGACTCTGAAGATGGTAGCAATATATTCCTCCGAAAGCACTAATAGTCACTGCTTGAGGCTGAACAGGAAAATGGCCAAGCCATCCCGAGAGGATGTTTTGCTGGACTTATGATCCTGAGCGTGACTGATTGCGTGTGTGTAAGGGGCAGATGCATTAAGCCAGGTCACGAAAACCTCCGTACAAAAACAAGATCTTACGGCGCAACTCTCCGTAATCCTTAGCTAAATATTAAGCGCACGGACTTAATCCCGTAGACGTGTTCAACATGTACGAATTAATTTCAGAAACTGTTCCGGAGGCTGAACATATGCTCCCCCCTCACCCCACACCCTCCCCACCCCGGACACAAACACGTCGAACATTGTTTCGAAATTAACATCAAGTTCTCAGAATATTTTACGACCCCACAGTCTGTTTACGGTGTTTTTCATTGTCAAGTGAGCTGTATATTTCGTTATTTCAAACGCCATTTGGAATTTGTTTCAGTACGATATCTACAGCGCTGAAACGGAAGAAACCCCAGTCTATGTAGGCTGCCCATTACATCAGTCACAGGTTGTCACAGGTCACACTCTGCTGGAGAGTTGGAGAACTACATGAGTGGGGAGAGAACTTGACAATCTGAGAAAATCACATAGTACAACAGAACTCATTATAATTCTAGAAATGTCAGAGATCTGTTGTTTATTTCAGTGCAATTTCAAATGAAAATACTAGTAATCATTATTAAACGGTAAAATATTAATTGTACTCAATCTTAGTTCACGTGTGTCCGTTTGGCGCGATAGTCAAAATGAATAGGCACTGTCCAAATAACACATGGCGCCTTGTTTTGTCTTGTTTGTGTGTATATGTTTATTTTGTCCGTCTCGTTAATCGTATCTACTTTATAATTGGCCTTTGGGCTGCTGACTAAGCAAGTAAATAAAGGAAATAATGAATAGAAATAATTAAATCTCAAAACAATCCCGTATCTTTAGACATGCACAAAATTAATGTGGGTAAAAAGTAAAGGTACTCCTGTAACAAGCCGTGGAAGCCTATAGGTTTGTGAGACGTCGAGGCTCCCATATTTTCTACACAATCAGCTCACAGATGGCGGTAAGGTTGTCAGCCTTAAGCGCCGGCCAGCCTCCCTTCACCCCAGGTAGATTATTGGTATTCATTTCTGTTAGAAATCGATTCGAACCTAGGACCACAGTGCGGCTGGAAGGGTTAGGTCAATCGAAAAATCCAATGACATAATCGAGAATAGAACCCGCGACCTGCCGGCTTATATCGCCTCAACAATGCTACCGCGTGCCCTATATTAATTATGGTAACGGGATAAAATTTTTGGCAAGATGGGGGAGGGGAGGTTATACCAAGTTTCAGAATCACTTGATTATATGTTTGTGTAATGTCCACAATAAAATGCTATTACAAAGAACACAAATGTTAGATTTAACAGAACTTTCCTTAACAATTGAAATTTCAGTTTCCAAAGTTATGATGCAGAATTCATGAAAATGGATGTTTCAAACTTCTTGTTAGTCACGCTTCACAGTGCTGTGGCCACAGCAGGAGTGGAAAACTGTAACGGCCAGTTAAAATGACCTCCAAAGTGTGGCATAGTAAATTCAAAGTCATATTTAAAGTCACTTCAAAGTATGAAGTAACACATCTGAAGTCCCAGTAAGAAAATTAATAAACAATAAAAATTAAATAAAAACAGCGAAATGTTTAAGCTAATTGGAAGCGCTTCTCTAATTCTTGCATTTTTGGGTTTAACATTTCTGAATTCGTAGGACTGCCAGAATAAGTAAATAAATAGTATATAAAAACGCACAGAACTAGGAAACCAAAAGGATATTACTGTTTTATAGGATGTGGTGTGCTGTATTCTCGTAGAAATTTATCGAATTTTTACTGTAACGCGCTTCCTCTATTTCCAGAGCTGAGGACTATTTGAAGACTGGAGGCAATAAGTTTCTCCGAAACGTCGGTAATATGTGTCGTATCTTCATAGCTGCATCCTCGAAAACCTTGGCGCTACTGTCGATTACCAAAGTTAGCACTGTAGTATACTATCATGACAAAGGAAATAGATTTCGTGTCCGAAATATCTGAAAGAATCATACTGTGGGTGAAACCAAATTCTAAATTTAATATATGAAATTAATGCCTCTCTATTTATATACATAATTCGAACAATTTTCTTCGATTTTAGCAGATATAAAATTTTACTCGAGATCACATGTTCATTGTCTGGTATTCTTACTCCTCAGCACTGAAGATGAAAGCGATATGTGCTTCCGAAACATCAGCTGACGTCCACCGGACTACATGGCACTATTTTCAAAAAGACACAACTCCTCGTAGTCACCGCTGTGATAACCTCAAATCCGAGAGAGATGATGTGGGTTTCATTATCAGTTACGTTTTACGAACTGACTGAATGAATCATCATCGCATATATGCAGAACTACGTCATTGCTTGGTACAGAATTTTACCTCCGAAAGTATATTGATGAATTTTCAACAACAGTAGCCTTAGTAAATATTCATTCGCTTTATATGACACTGTTTCATTCTCCTGATATTTTTTTCTTCTTTTATTTACTAGAATGTATGACATGTATGTGAAAATTTAAAATATAAATTTTCTCCGTAATCAATTTATCTTAATATACAATAGATCCGTATTCAAATCAATGTGGAATACTATATGAATATGTAATGCGTATATAACAGCGCATATGCGCTATCAGAATTCCATAAACTCTATGGATAGACAGGTAAAGATAAAATTGTCCCTATGTTTAATTAATTAAGCACCTGAAGCGGGTTCTTGATGTCAGCACTGGGTAGAGGTGAGTGGTCAGTGTAACACCCGATCAAATTTACCTTCAGGCAAGGAACTCCCTGTACCCACTGGACAGGACACTGGGTGAGCCCCAGAGCCAGTCTGGGCGCTATTATCCTTCCCATTATATTTTTGTTGGCACTAAAGCCCCAGTGGGCCTAGGCCTACCTACATGAACTTCTCTGTTCACTTCGGTTTTTCTAGATCTTACACATTCGGTAGGACTCCTTGGGCGGGTGATAAGCTCGTCGCAAGGCCTCTACCTGTACACAAACACAGAAAAACCCACACACACAAACTAAACATCCATGCCCTGAGTAGGATTCGAACCCACGGTCCCGGTTTCCAAGCGAGCGAGACAGTACATGCCTTAGACCGCTCGGCTACCGTGACCGGCCCTTTCCATCATTAGGCCTATTAAACCCTATCGTCACGTATCCAGGGTTTGCATGACCAGTAAGACGGAGTTTGGATTTGATGATCGAATTTATTGGACCTGTGTACAACTTGTTACAACATTTCACAAATCACCTGATACACTGTCATCTTCTTGCGACTGGACACTCCACGAGAACTACTTTGACTTCCAACGGAACTGAACTGCACTGCTCTGTTGTAGCCCTTTGTACTCCTTCAGTTCTCTTTCTTCTTTGATTCTGTTCTCTACTCTTTATATAGTGTCGAGGCGGACTTATAGAAAACATCGCTTCTTCTCTTTTGTATTTACAGCGCCGTTGCATAGAAACGGAAGTTATCCGATTGTTGCCTGCGTATATGTTGCCGCGGGAATGTGTTTACAGAGTCGTTCCCTAGCAATGGGACTACATGCCACACTATTATTGATATTACGAAATAGAATCCTGTCATCATTTCAGAGGTCTTAAATTTCTTTCTTTTTTTTCTGGTTGATATTCTAAAACCATTTTTGGTTGTATGAAGACGCTGCTTCGCCTGTAGCCTCCTGCACTCAACTGTCAATGTTGTCTTCCTGTGGCATATCCCGTGTTTACTTAAAAGTGCCTTGTATTAGCCACGACCACTTCGTTCTGCATCCTCTTTAATTCATTATTCGCAATCACCCACTTATTTGACTCTATGTCAGGCGCTCACAGCACAGTTCAGTTCATTGCAAACTATTATCATTTAGGCTAGATTCATATAATCACTTGTGAGTAACTAGACACGTGNAATTATTTACAATCACCTATTTATTTGACTCTATACACCTACGTATATTTAGGCTAGATTCATATAATCACTTGTGAGTAACTAGACACGTGATTTGGATTGACAATTGGATTCACTGGATGCTTAGAGTTCGTAACTACAAGGAACTATAACACCACTGCTAATCTACTCATTTAACAACTCACTATAGCACACGCTGAGTCTCAGTCTGTTATTTATTAGTTGTTGCTCGGTGACGGTTCCCAACAATGAAGATTCTTCTGATCTCGTGTTTACGTCGTTGGCGGCTGGCTACCGTCTCACAGCTAGTCCTCAACTGGCAACTCACTGACTATGTCTCATTATGAAAAGTAAAAGTCAACGTTACCTTGCGACTGGCGGTTTACCACCAATCAGTTCGTTTTGGAGCCAAACCCTTGAGCTGACGACCAGAGATTTTTACCAACCCAGCTCTTGCTGTCATAGTCCTTATGCAACATCCCGTCTGAAGAGAAATGAGTTTGTCTCTTATGAATATGCCTGGCCTCTTGTCAAGTATACGCATCCCACTTACAGCAACTCGCTATGACTCAGAGTCAGAGTCAGAGTCAGAGTCAGTTATTTTCTGCCAATCGGTTCGTCTTGACGCCAAGACCCCCTTGAGACTCCGGGCGTGCAATTTTTTCTTCTGAACCTTAGCGGCTATAGTCCGTGCGTAACATCATCTCTGACAAGAGGATGTGTCTGTCGTTTACAGTTCTTTCCGATCCTCGCCAGTGCAGTCAATCCGAGTCCAGCGGGACTCATGACCGTATTATACTGCCTCAAATTCTAGACTCCCCCCAACGTACAGGGCCAGATCCCCTTATTTACATCCCAGTTGCACTCCGCTGGTGGCCTCGTTATGTATACTCGGCACGGACAGCATGAAGAACACCACACACAACAATCCATTCTATTGTTGACTGTATTCGTTGCAGCGGAAACGTGTTTACCCAGCCGTTTCTTCGCAACGGACCATGTAATCATGTCACAATATTGATTCCAGTGTGCACAGAACCATAGTATTAAATAATTCTGGACATGAGTGCATATACTATTGTGACATGTTGACCCCTACCTCCCCAGCTGCACGTAGCGGTAACGTAGCGCTCGCGTAATAGGCGAGTAATCACCCCGCAACTCTCCCCGCGGTGACGTCACGAGCGGAGCCGAAGTGAGCCGAGCGGNATAGTAAAAATTTAAAGTTCTCCCATTAAGAAGTTTGGAGAAGTCAAAATAAACCTTCACGCAGTCTTAACTCCCGCTTTAAACATCTGTGAGTAGTTAGCCTTACGTTCCATTCGCTTTTCATCAGAGGAAGAAAGTCCTAGTACTGAATAAATTGGTTGGCCTGAGATTCTGTATAGATAGGGTTATGGAGAGAAACATGTCTGCTCCTTCTGGGGCTCGAACTCGTGTCATCCAGCCTATAGCTCTAACTTGTGTATGAATATTTATTGGTTTAATCAGTCAGTGGTGGGCTGTAATACTGGGCGTACCGATGAGAGAATCAATGAGGAATGGCTGAAACGTTTCCAGGCGTAACAATTGTTGCATTCGTCGGTTACGTAATATTATGCAAGTGCTATGATAAATATTTGTGCTTATTTAGCGTTTAATTATCAGAGCTTTGGTTACTTTAGAATGAAGCCGTTCACAAACATGTGTAGAATAAATACATTTTGAGGTGAACCATATTATTTTTTGTGAACTGTGTGTTAGTCGCTCAGAACCTGCGGTAGAAGTCAGCGCTGTGATTCATAGTGCCAGCCCGCTTCAAAGGTCATACGCTGGTTTAATGCGGTACAAATTTCCACAATTGTTTTCTCTGTGCACTTCAATTGTTCACACAAAACTACATTTCTCGCAGGAATGATAAATTCATTTTAGTTGCTCCAGACGAGCTCGTTTCACCACTGTGCAATTTCATCAGGTTTCATTCAGATAGGAAACAGAGTGTTTGAATAATAACGGTGAGATTTCGAGGGCTAATATTCAGAAAAATGAGAAATATATTCGGGAAATTAATATTATTATCTAAACTGGACCTCAAATTATTTGAACATAATTAGTAAGTTCCAACATATGCACCGTTCGTGCCCCTCATTAATCATTTACTGACGAAGACCAGTACGTTCCTCTTTAGACTGGAACTTTTTTCTGTTTTCAGTATGGCTCCAGTATTTTGACACTGGGTATTCAGAGGTATTTATAGGGGATTTTTTTGTAAAAATTTACCTAACTGTGCAATGATGTAAATACATTGTGAAATAATATAGGTACCACGAAGGAGAAATCTCACTGACGCTAACAATAGTAAGGAGACTGGCCTAGAAGTAAACGCAGAAAAATCAAGTGCATGCTGATATCTCGTCGCCATAATGCAAGAAAATTCATAAGTACAGACAGCCAATAGATCATTCGAAAATGAAACATAGTTAAATTATTTGGGAACGAGAATAACAAATCAGAATTATATTCAAGAGAAAATTAAGAGGACACTGAATTCAGGTAATGCCTTCTAACATTCAGTTCAGAAACTTTTATTTGAGCGTCGGATTTCTAAAAACTTAAATCAGAATATATGCACATAAATACAAATTTGCTTTTGGTTTTGCGTGGATATGAAAAATGATCTCTGATATGAAGAGCGGAGCATAAATTGAGGGCGTTTGAGAACAGGATTCTGAGGAACATATATAGGTCGGATAAAAAGTAGTGGCAGCGCCTCTAGAGTTCTGAAATTACTTTATTACCTGAGGTAAACACACTTACATTCCTTCAACATAATCGTCCCCCATGTGTACCACTTCTGACAATTTTGTGGAAGGCGTCGTACACCATGAGCGCGTCCATTTCTGTTGATGTCCAGCAGTGACCGCCCTACAGCACGAATAATCTCCTCTCTTGTGTTGTAACGTGTCCCTCATTTTGGCAAAGATATCATAATCACACGGACACATATCGGGTGAGTATGGCGGATGTTGCAGTATCTCAGATCGCCAGCAGCGAAGGAGATCCTTGACAGCATCAGCAGTATGAGCCCTTGCATTGTCATGAAGGATGATGGGGTTCGTTGCCAACAAGTGTCGTCGCTTTCTCCTGAGAGCTGGACGAAGATGATTACACAGGAAATTGCAGTAGTAGGCAGCGTTTACTGTCTGTCGTTGAGGTACAGTGTGGTGCAGTATCACTCCATCAGTGTCATATGCCACAATGAACATCGCCTTCACATTACTCTGTGTAGGGCGCACTTTCTTTGAACTAGGAGAGCCAGGATGCTTCCATTCATTTGATTGTCGCTTCAAGTGTAGTTCGTATGAGCGAGCCCAAGTTTGCTCCAGAGTGACGATCCTTCCAAGGAAGTCGTCACTTTCCCTCTGGTACCGGTCCAACAGATCCTGTGCAATTGCATAACGTTGCCATTGTTGCACCTCAGACATTGTATGGGGTACCCAGCTCGCTGCAATTTTGCGGTATCCAAGAATATCGTGCAGAATGTGGAGCACGGGTTTGTGACATACGCCTACCTCAGCACCTAACTCCCGTGCAGCCCATCGACGATCAAAATCCAGCAAAGAAGCAAGAAGCTGAATTGTGTGGTTGTCAACATGGGGTCGTCCTGAACGGCATCCCTCCCTTCACGGAACAATTTCACCCACCGTGCCACTGTGCGATATGGCAAAGCAGCATCATCACATGCTTCTCGCAGTCCCTGATAAAGAGTTTTGTGCACTACGACCTCGTGCAACTTCAATTTGTATCCAGGAGCGTTGTTCTTGTTTCATAAACATGTTGTTAGGGGGACTGAACTGGGCTCCTGCACTTCAAGACGATGCACAATGCAACTCAATTAAACACAACCAGTGCAACTCACTGCACTGCTTCAACTGAACTTCTGCTATCAGCTACAGATGGCGCTAGTGCCATCTGACGCACATCTTTCATGTTACAGCAGTGTTGCCACTACTTTTTATCCAAACCTTTGTATCTGGACGAAAGAGAGATGAAGTGGCAGGAGGTTGGAGAAACCTCATAATGAGGAGCTTCATAACTTTTTCTCTTCACCGAGTATAATTAGAATGATCAAGTCAAGGAGTATGAGGTGGGCAAGGCATGTAGCACGAATGGGGTAGACGAGGAATGCATGTAGGGTATTGGTGGGAAAGACAGACGGATATAGACTATTAGGAAGATCTAGACGTAAGTGGGAGAATAATATTAAATTTGATCTTAGAGAGATAGAATGGATTGGTATGGACTGGATTCATTTGGCTGAGGACAGGGACCAGTGGTGGGCTTTTGTGAACACGATAATGGGGTTCCATAAATATTTGGGATTTCTTGAGTAGCTCAGCGACTGCTAGCTTCTCAAGGTCTCAGCTTCATGCAATTAGCTAAGGATGCCTGCAGAATGTATGACTTACTTCGTTCCTAGAGGAAATGGACTTAAGAACAAGCAGCAGCTCAACAAGGGGCGGGGGGGCGGGGTTGCTACAGACACAAGTTCACCGTGAGAATGTGGTGAGGCAAAACACTTGACTAAGGCATGACGGTGCCTTCGTTTGTATCTACCTTCATTAACACTCTGTAGGTATTGATCCGTATTTCAGAGCTGCAGCGGCTTAAATCCAGGGAATGTTGTTTCGTACAAAGCCTGCCAACAACCTCCAGTACTCTGCCTCTCTTAATGCTCCAACAGATTCATTTCCAAATATGTCACCAGCATGCGTTAGTTGAAGTATGGAAATCTATTGAGATATGATTACCTGGTCCATTGCGAGGCAACGGCTGGGTATACACGATTCCGAGACAACGGATATACACGCAACAATAAAATACATTGTTTAAAACTGTGTTTTCTATGATGTCCGACAAGAAGCTATATAGCGGGCACGAACGACGCAACACCGCGACAGCACGTACATAATCATGCTGACAGTACGGTGCAACATATGACTGACAAAAGACAGACCCGTCCTCTCGTCAGAGAGGGCGCCCCACAAGACTGTAACTGTCATACAGTAATAAATATCTGGTCATGAGCCGCAGAAGTAGCTCGACACCAAGACTTACTGACTGACCGTCAGTCGCAATGTGACTTTGACTCTGGTGCAACAAATGTAGCACCTACGTAGAAATTTCGACACCTCTTTAGTCGAAGAGGAGGCCCAATTCTGAAGAACATGTGTAGAAGAGAATAAAAATCTTGTTCATGGGTCTCGGGGAGACTGAAGCGAAGAATGACTGTGCTGGCGAAGGCCAGTAGCAATTTAACTTACCGATTGACTGTAAATACAAAAATATTCTCTCCCGTCAGAGAGGATGTTACACAAGGACTCATTGGAAAAAGGAACGCTACTCAAGAGCCTCAAGGGGCTTGACGTCAAGACGACCTCACTGGAAGTAAACCGCCAATCTTAAAGTAATACTTACTCTCACTCTAGTGGCCGCGCCATAGCTCAAGCGGTTAGTCGCTGGCTTCCCACCTGGGCGGCCTGGGTTCGATCCCGGGTCTGGTCAAGTGGCATTTTTGGTGGACAAAGTGGCGCTTTGGCAGGTTTTCTCCGAGTACTTCGGTTTCCCTTGCCAATCTTCATTCCACCAATTGCTCCACAATCACCCTCACCTATCATCTGGGGCTGGTACAATAGGCCAGAAGTGGCCGCAGTACAAGGGACTTAGTCCCACCCCACTAGCAATAAAAAACCTCTGACTCTAATTGCAAATATAGACTGTTAACTCTGACCGCGACAAATGAAAGACCCATCATTTCTCCGGGAAAGGGCGCCTCACATCGACAAAACCGCAACTGTCTGACAGTAACAAAAATCTGGACGTGGGTCCCAGATGGGGCTTGATACCAAGACTTACCGACTAATTGTCGGTCGTTCTGCGATTCTGACCCTGACCTCAAAGTCGAGAGTCGGCAGTTGTGACAGTTTGGTTGTGAGTTGTGAGTTGGCAGTCAGCAGGCAACAAAATAAGCACGAGATCAGGAGAATCTCTTTTGTTGGAACCGTTACCGAGCAACGACTAATTATAATTATCACAAACTGACACTCAGCGCGTGCTATAATGATTTGTTAAATGCGTAAATTGGCAGTAGCGTTATACTTTCTTGAATGCTTGCTACCATTCAGTCGAGAAACTTTTGTCTTCTCGTCTGCTGTCCAAAAATATAAAAATTAGAATATACAAAACTATAATTTTGCCTATGGTTCTGTATGGGTGTGAAACTTGTTCTCTAACATTAAGGGAGGAACATAGACTGAGGGTGTTTGAGAATATTGAGGAGAATATTTGGACCGAAGAGAGACGAAGTGACAGGAAGTTGGAGAAAACTGCATAATGAGGAGCTTCATAACTTGTACTCTTCTCCAAGTATAATTAGAATGATCAAGTCAAATAGGATGAGGTGGGCAGGGCATGTAGCACGAATGGGGGAGACGAGGAATGCGTATAGGATATTGATGGGAAATCCAGAAGGAAAGAGACCACTGGGAAGACCAAGGCGAAGGTGGATGGACAATATTAAAATGGATCTTAGAGAGTTAGGATGGTATGATATGTATTGGATAGATCTGGCTCAGGATAGAGACTAGTGGAGGGCTCTTGTGAACACGGTGATGAACCTTCGGGTTCCATAAAAGGCTGGGAAATTTTTGAGTAACTGCTGAATTGGCGGCTCCTCCAGAAGGGCTCAGCTCCATGGGTAAGTAAGTAAGCAAGTTATACTTCCTTGTATCGTATTTACGAGTTATAAGCTTTCAATAATTCCAATTATCAATCCAAACCCCTTGTCAAGCCACTAACCCTTGACAATATTTTACAACTTCACCTTCCTGTAACAAGAATATTTGTTATTATGAAAGTGTATTTATTATAATACACAGAAAGTCCTCCTCCAAAACCTCATTAGATTACACGCGTGAAAAATATGAAAAATTATACGTCGAATACGAAAAATTCATTTATACGCGGTGTACCAAACATGCAAAAATAACACATACACACACACACACTACCGCCGTTGTTTAAAAAGCTAACGACGGATTAGCTGCTGCCTATGTGTTTGTGGAACCAATCTGGTTTGTGAACATTCACTTCAACTCTCATCCCTATGAAGTCCGTCCAATGGATTTACGGAACGCACCCCTTCCGAGGAACGTACCCCCAGGCGTTCGACAAGGGTTAACTGCATTGACAAGGCAGAATTTTTAAATTTTTGTGGAGTGAGCTGAGACTGGTTTCACTTGGTACACCGACCACCAATAGGCGTATTGTACCAGCTCCGGATGATAAGACGAGTACGACGCATTTGGTGGAATGAGAACTAACAGGGGAAGCCAAGGTATTCGGTGAAAACCTGTCCCAGTACCACTCTATCCTGGTATCGAACCCGGGCCGTCGTGGTGGGAAACTACCCCTGTAACGGGCCATGGAGTCCCGTAGGGTTCCGAGCCGTCCAGGCTTCCACATTTTCTAGACAGTCGGCTCACAGATGGAGGTGAGGTTGTCAGCCTTAAGCGTCGGCCTCCCTTTACCCCAAGGAAGGTTCCTGGTACTCATTTCTGTTAGTGGCTGTGTCGACCCCAGAGCCACAATGCGGCTGGAAGAATTAGGTCAATTGAGAAAATCCAATGGCTTCATTGGGAATCAAACCGGCGACTTTTCGGCTTACAATACGAGTATATTGTAAGTTGCAGATCTTTCTTTGACAACTGTGTACTTATTCCAAAGGTCAAATAAAGTCTTCAGGTTACAAAACCCGATGATTTATTACCGTGAGAATTAGCTTCTAACGGCGGTGATTACGGATATAAATGCTTTCCGGGACGCGTCGCCTTCTAATCGATAGATCGAAATCAACGGTTTTGTGAAACCTGCTGCCCACATCTTCTGCCACTAAGAAAGGATCAGCAGGTCCCTCAGGAAAACTCGTAATGATCCACCGGTCTCACGGTGGCAAATCCCAGAAGACAAGTTGGCTCAATTATCGCTTCATACTTTTATTTCGCTTATTGCCAATTCGCATCTCTGCTTGACCACAGATTACCTCACCTAATCCTTGCGGCCGCACTATGGCCCTGGGGTCAACTCAGCCTCTAACAGAAATGAGTACCTGAAATTAATTAAATAATTTTCCTGGGGAGTAAAGCGCGGCCGGCGCGTAAGACTGACAATCTTAGCGCCATTTTGAGCCGACTGTCTAGATAATGTGGGAACCTCAACGTCTCACAGCCCTATGGGCCTTCACGGCCTGTTTACAGGGATAGCTTTACTTACTTTTACTTTTATGGTTTTGAATTTCTTGACTGAGAATTTTCATGGTTTTCTTTAATTCTTTCAGGGAAATACCGGTAGAGTGCCTTACATTAGAAAAGACCGTTTCCTTTTACATCCCTCACAATTCATTGTTCATTATCATCAAGCAATTCGATGCAATACTGTTTCAGATACTGACAGAAAAGCTCAGGCGGTTATTCGCCAGATTCCCACCTTGGCGGCCAGCGTTCGATCCCAAGTAGGTCATGCGCGATTTGTGGTGGGCAAAGTTTCACTGGGATAGGCTTTCTCCGAGTACTTAGATATCCCCTGCCAATTGTCATTCCACCAAATGCTCCAGAATCATTATCATCATCCAGGGCTTAATAGTGATCGGCGTAACAAGTGGAGCCAGTTTCATCCCACCCCACAAATAGAACAAGAAGGAAAGAACTAACTGCCTATTTTCCTTGACACGACACGAACCGCATAGCAGACAGAGAAATTAGGGGACACGCAGAAAGCAAGGTGATTTCATAAACTTTTTATTTTTTCAAAACGACGAAATTAGGTTAAAAATAATAAAAAAAGTAATGTTGAAAGTAGAGTTGAATAAGCAAGAAACTAAAATGATTTTGAAGGTTCATCCGGAAATTTTTGTTGACTTGTAAGCCAGTCAGGGGGCATGCGGTAGCGTAGTTGGTTGAGGCACTATGCTACAAGCCGGAAGGTCGCGGGTTCGAGTCCTGAAGTGGTGGAGTTTTTCAATTGATCTAATCTTTCCAGCCGCACTACGGTCCTGGGGTCGACTGAGCCTTTAAAAAAATGAGCACCAGGAATCTTGCTTAGTAGTAAAAGGTGGCCGGCGCGTAAGGCTGACAACCTCACTGCCATCTGTGAGCAGATTGTCTAGATAATGTGGAAGTCTTGACTTCTCACAACGCTATGGGCCTCCACGGCCTGTTACAGGGAAAATTTTACTTTACCTAAGCCAGTCAGAAATTTCATTGGATCGTTTGCAACACGCCAGCGAGGGTGTAAAAATAACGTGACCAATTGTATTTATTGGCTATGGCGCACCAATAAACTGTGCGGAGCTTGACATTTCAGAGTGGAGGGGCGGATCGAGTGGACATTCGCGCTACGGGAACTGCAGCTGATGTAATGAGTTGTACTGAACTGGACAAAGCACGGCGTGGGGCTGGCGGGAAGAGACAGGACACTACGTTCCCATAGCAATGAGTTCCAATAATTATTGGGTCATGTGTCATTCCAGTGGGCATATTTGTTTAATTAAGGGTTGTTTTGAGACGCTGTTAGTCGTCAGACTATAGCAGGGCTACAGTCTTTGGGTGGGGTTGTATTTCACGATACTTCATGTATTTGATCTCTACCTCCACTCCTCCATACGCCTACATGGGGTAATGCTTAATTAGTTAAGCACAGGGACACTTTACAACATCAAGATGCAGAATGACTGATGAACAATGAATTGGAATGGATTTGCTAAGAAGTGGGCGCGGACTAAAAGCGGAATTATACCGGAATTTGTCTAGAGTAGGCATGTCAAACTCAACTTGTACCGATGGCCAACTCAGCCCTATAGTCCTGGGGCCGCACTTCAAAATAGAAATATACATTAGATTTTGATACAAGTAAATTTAACTCTACTTATTATTTAGGAATAATTTCAATATAATTACCTAAAGTCACATATCTTACAGTTTTAAAAAGCAAGAGAATGCTATTTTTGACAAGTATCAAACAACTTTTCAATATGTAAAAAGAGAGATTACACAAGAAATTTTTAGAAATAGCAAAACATTGAATTTCCTGCAGCCTGCTAATTTATGTCTGTGTGAGTCTTCTTGTCTTCTGGTCTGTTGGAAAATTGTCTTTACAAAAAATATTTCTACTCAAATTTTAATATTGATTTTAATATCAATTAGCTCTAAAAGTTGAGGGGCCGCACTTTGTGGCTATGGGGGCCGCATGTTTGACACGGCTGGTCTAGAGGTAAAGAAGAAACTTATGAAAGGCCTAGTCAGAACAACGGTGCCCCTCCTGGGATTCGAGCCGAATACCTCCCGAATATAAACTTAGATCTTTACAGGTAGGCGAAGGTATTTGGTGACGATAGTGAATAATGTAGAAGGAAATTGTCGTGGTTAATTTCAAGTAACCGTCAAGGCATTCACCTGGAAGAACGGAGTAAAACAAAGAAGACTCCCAGTCAGGGTAGACGGTGTCCAAGCCGAAATTCGAACCACGCAACTGCAGAGCATAAATCTGAAGTGTTACTGACCGAGCTAGCTTGCTGCAATCTCCACTGAGACACCGGTTATCCTCAGAAAGATTTCTCGTGATTTTTGTCAGTCCCTACAGGCAAATGGCAGGATAGTGCCTGAAATTAAGCACAATCGCCTCTTTCCATATGCTATCAATCGCATTAATTGTTTATTATGGTATCAACTGGCACTATAGCCTGAATTACTGAATAAAACATTAATGAATAAATAAAATAAGCATATAATTACAAATTCTAAAGGACAATTTTACTGTAAATGAAATAATTCTTAAACAACTAAAGGTAAAAGTAAAGTTATTTCTGTGCTTACTTAATTGAACATGACGCCATGACGACGTATTGGGGAGTGGAGCTCCACCACTCTTGATCTTGGCACTAGATGGAGGTGAGTGGTTAGCTTCACACCCCAGCCGCATTAACCCCAGGGAAAGAGTTAACAGTACCCATTGGATAGGAAACTGGGTGGTCCCCAGAGCTGATGTGATCGCTGTGCAGAGGAGAAAAATTTCCTGCCCCTGCCGGGAATCTTACCACGGCCGTCGAGCACGTAGCCCGTCTCTGTACCGGTTGATCTATCCGGGCTCGCATTCTTAAATAATTTCGTGACATAAAATGAATGGAGTGAGTTAGTAGATTAGACTTTGAATAGGCGAGAACCGATGCTTATATTACTGAATCTCGTGCCAGCTGAAGAACTCACTCAGCAGGGTGAAAGAGCGCGTTGTGATATCCGGGCGTCGAATATCAGCGCCTACATGACGTCAGTATCCTTCCGCCATCTTAATGTAATTCAGACTAAAACTACAATGAATAAAACATGAAATATAGAGCAGGCTACAGCCACGTAACAAATACTTCCGCTACGAGATACAGTTCCTGGAACAGGCGTACAATTACTGTAAGAGCGATTCACAGAACTCATGATACAGATAAGGGGAAATATGTCGAGATCTAGTTCCGAGCACTCCTGCAGATGTAACAGGAAACTTTGTAGCTATTCACAGGACGGCGACCTGGTGTTGGCTGCTACCGATCTATTTACAGGAGAATATGCATATCTCAGGGTTCAATTTACATGGCTGATTTTCTATTGGCTGTATGAAGTTAGAAGGTGGTATTTGTTTTCGCTTGTGAAGAGTAACAGAAGATAAACTTCCAGTAACACATAGTGAGAGTACGTATATACATAGTTAGTTAGTTATTTAGAGAGGGTGGGTTTCCCCATGCACCGCGACCAGTTTGATCTATTGTGCTTCCCTCTATGATATTCTACCAGTCTCTATATCCTACCGGTACTGGTGCTTACCATCAGTCCCGCCCAGCCAGCGAGACCGGCTCTACTAGCTGAGAGGTATCTATAATGCTTCCCCCATCTACCAGAGGTATTAGAGACTGCTGTTGGGCGGGAAACGTCCGTTAATTTGACTCAGTGACCTCCTTTGGAGATATGAGGTTCTTTTACGTGCCGTAAAGCTACGACACGGGACCCACGGCTTAAGTCCCTCCCGAAGGACTTGTTCCCTGAATTTTTCAGTCCTTAAAAATTCGACGACCTCCGCCGGGTATTTGAACCCGCGTACTACGAGTCATGAGGTGGGAACGTTACCTCTAGACTACTGAGGCCGCTACGTACATACATAAGTAATTTTGCATATGTATGTATACATGTATGTAGGTATGCATAAATGGGCTGCAATACTGATTCTAGTCGGACTGAAATTCGGGGGAACTCCTGTGACTTACGCGCTACTGCGATCGGTGTTTTTGTATTTACAATGTTTTTAAATGAAGTCAATTAGTTCCTCTTCTATGCCACATGCATTGTCGCTGCAATGTGTAATGAGAAGTTGTGTTAGTATTTGCTTTTCGTGGTTCTCAAAATATAATTAGAATCATCAAATCGAGGATGAGATGGGCAGGGCATGTAGTACGAATGGGGAGAAGATTAATGCATATAGGATATTGGTGGGAAAGTCGGAAGGAAGGAAACCACTGGGAAGACCAAGACGTAGGTGGGTGAACAATATTAAAATGGATCTTAGAGAGATAGGATGAGATGGTGTGAATTGGATTGATCTGGCTGAGGATAGGGACCAGTGGAGGGCTCTTGTGAACACGGTAATGAACCTTCGGGTTCCATAAAATGCTGGGAAATTCTTGAGTAGCTGCACAATTGGCGGCTCCTCAAGAAGGGCTCAGCTCCATGAGTGAGGATATATCTTTAAGTTGCATGCTGTTAATAAGACGGAATGTGTAGTTGCTTTTGGTAGCGATGAAGACACAGCAGTTGCCCCGAATTTCAACGCACTTGATCATGGCCGAGTAGACCGAAACGTGTACTGCACTGACGAGTTTTAAAAAAGGATTTAATTTTAAAACTTGATACTGTTGCATGGTAGGTGATAAAAAAACTGAAAATAAATTTTATATTTATAGACAATTGGTAGAATTTACACACGTGGGATCTATCCACCGCGAGCCAGCAACTTACACAGGACAATATAAACACAGAAGATAGGTCGCCATACATACATGTTTCGACTGGGATTCGAAAGCACGACCTCAGTTCGTTTTTAGCAAAAATATGCTTTAGGATGCGCATCCACGAGCAATACACAGCATAAGAGAACTGATTCCATTCGCATTCTTTGATAGCCACCGGAAGTCTACTTTTCCGAGTGACATGACATATTGTGAGAGGTTTCAGTAGTCCCCAGAAGGACACTCATTCCTTTTCCTTATACGTAATTTAAATATATCATAATTCGTAATAATTTTAATACATTCGACTCGTGGCGTTTTATTTTAGATTTGCATGAGTGTGAAACTTGGTCTCTAACACTGAGGAACGAACATAGACTGAGGGTGTAAGATTTGAGGCTTTCACCGCGGTGACTATGAAGAAAGCAGTCTTCTGGGATTTGGCACCGTGTATATGTGGTGTTAACCGACGTTTCGGAGGAACGTATCGCCTCCATCTTCAGGGTAGAAGAAAAAATATATAAGAAATCTGCAAGCAAAGAGACCGTGAGAACCGGTANCATAGACTGAGGGTGTTTGAGAGCAAAGTGCTGAAGAGAATATTTGGACCGAAGAGAGATGAAGTGACAGGAGGTTGGAGAAAGCTGCATAATGAGGAGCTTCATAACTTTTACTCTTCTCCAAGTATAATTAGAATGATCAAGTCAAGGAGGACGAGATCAGCAGAGCATGTAGCACGAATGGGACGAAGAGAAATGCATATAGAATATTGATGGGGAAGCTAGAAGGAAATAGACCACTGGGAAGACCAAGGTGTAGGTGTGTCGATAATATTACAATGGACCTTAGAGAGATATGATGGAGTTGAATAGACTGGATTGATCTGGCTCAGTATAGGGACCGTTGAAGAGCCTGGTGTGTACAATATGTGCATTTTATTCATGTATGTACCCCATAGAATGAATGCGTTGTTATGAATATATCTTTAAATGATTCATAAATTAATTGTAACACGAAAAATTTTAATATCAATAGATTTCAATAAACACTTCATACTAAAAAAAATTGTATTACTGTATATGTGTGTTAATGGATATAATCTCGAATCCCGCACACAAAATTTAATACCTGTCTGTTTACAAATACCTCAGCTCAACAAGTTCAGTAAATGTTGCAACGAATTCATCGGGTAAAATGTTTCTGGCAACATTATGTTCAAATCAAAGCAGTCTTCACATAGGTATCGGTAACAGACATAAAAATTACATGCGGTTTGACAGTATTTCCAGAATCTCTGTGTGTAACGGAATATACAGACGTCTGTCACATAAACAGCTTCGTTTTGTGTTCAATTAATTAAATCATAACATCATTTAATACACAGCGCGACCTATCAACGCGCGCCACTGAAGGTGTCTAGAGGTAAGCTTTGCTTTTGTATTCGAGAGATGGTGAATTCGAACCTCAGCTGCATCATCAGCTATCATTAGTCAGATACTGGCGGTCTTTCTCAGATCACCCAGGCAAATATCAGGGTAATACAGCAACTAGATCACGATCATTTCCTTGTAAATCCCTTCCAATTCATCTCTCATTAGTACAATCCGAGTGAACATAGGCTCCACGCTGACGTCATTAAATAACAAATAAAAAGCTGATAATAAAACTGAAAACGCATCTAAGGCTTTATGCACAAGATGACCCAAATGCCACTAAACTGATTAATAATATATACATTACAGAATTTTATTAAAATTGATCATAAACAAATGGTTTCGGTTAATCTGATTCACATTATGGACAAGTAGCGGGCTTTTGTGAATACGGTAATGAACCTTGAAGTTCAATAAATGCTGATGTGATACAGGAAGTGTCGTACAGTGTTCTATATGAAAAGCCGAAGATTATTAAATAAGTAACTCCAAGGAGCTGAGCCCTTCTTGGGGAGTCGTCAGTCACACAGCTACTCAAGAATTATCCAGCATTTTATGGAACCCGAAGGTTCATTGGAGTTAGTAGAGAGTCCGTCGAGTGTAACAATTTGTAGGTCACTTTTTTAATATCACTTCTGCCTTACATGTTTCGGTTTGATACAACCATCATCAGAGGCACTTGCTTTAACTATGGAAACACTCGTTGTTTATGATGTTCACAGTTATGTTTGTCGTGTAGACGCTGCTACAATATGCTGACGTGTAAAAGCACAAAACTTACTAAGATAGTTGAGTACACTATCAAGTTCTCACTTTTCATCCGAAACTGTTTTAAGTTAAAACGCTAAATGTTAAAATATTTAATCTAAAATGCTGAATTCCTCCTTGTTAGTTCATCCCGAAGATGGGAGACGTCAGCTTGAAGTTGTATGGCTTATGGTTCGATGTTTCTTATGTGCTGTGTGTTGTGTACTCAACTATCTTAGTAAGTTTTGTGCTTTTACACGTCAGCATATTGTAGCAGCGTCTACACGACAAACATAACTGTGAACATCATAAACAACAACAGTGTTTCCATGGTTATAGCAAGTGCCTCTGATGATGGTTGTATCAAACCGAAACATGTAAGGCAGAAGTGATATTAAAAAAGTGACCTACAAATTGTTACACTCGACGGACTCTCTACTAACTCTGTGATTGATAGTGTAACAGACCAAAAATGAAACAATTCATTGGAGTGTTCACAAGAGCCCTCCACTGGTCCCTATCATGAGTTAGATCAACCCAGTCCATACCACCCCATCCCACATATCTAAGAAGCATTTTATTAATATCCCCCCACTGGCATCTTGGTCTTCCTAGTGGTGTCTTTCCTTCTGGCTTTCCCATCTTATATACAGTATTATATATACTAAGAGCCGTTCATCTACTCCAAGTGTAATACAGTTACATAATTACGTGATGAAGACAAAGGCAGTTACCAAGAATGAATGACGAACATTCATCCTAACACTTAAAATTAAGAGGAGGCTGTAAATAATGCTTCTGGAAGGTACTTATAAAATCCATAATTGTCAAGCTTATATTCTGGTAATATTTCTATTCACAAATTTCTGCATTATTAAAATTTCGTAAAATTGTCACTAACATGAGACATATCAATGTATGTGAAGGATGTTTTCTTTCATATATTGTCTATTTAGAAAAATTCAGTAAGTGTACGTGACATGTGAAGTGAATTCTTGAAGCTTTTCTATTTCACTTTTGAAACGCTTTATATTCTCTCGCGTATTATACATTCTTTTACACTTATTGCAGAGAACATGCATTGCAACAAATAGACTCATATATCCGTCATTATGTGCTGCTCTCTAGTGACAGGATTCATAATTACAAGTTGCGAAAATTGTCATTTGTTTTGTATAAAAAGAAGAAAGTGTCTCTTTGTCTATAAAACTTTTAACTCACTTTGAAGTGGCTCAATATAAAACCCACCAGACGCTTGTTAAGTGCCAGGAAGAGTAAATAAAATCCCTGAAATCTAGGATGCTCTAGAATTGCGTAGAAAGTCTTTTGAAACCGTTTAAGTGCCCCCAAACTCTACACAGTACATTTGAGGGTAAACTATATAAAAAAAGGAATAAATGTCTGATTTAATACGCGTCTTCGTAAGTAAATAAAGTCTTACATTTTCAGTATTTGACGTGACGTGCTCAGGAATACATTCCCCAGAATATGATCTCCTAAAGCGTACAGGAGGGGGGGATAAAAATGGAGGAGAAAACAGTTTATTTTTTCTCGTTCGATTTACAAAATATAATGGAATTTTTTGTCACATCAGGTAAAAAAATGACTAAAAATTCAGTGTACACAAAACACCATTTAAAACGTTGACAGACAAAACTAATATACAATAGACTCACACACTCTAACACCCACACTTCTGGTACATAACGAAATATGCAAAGACTGAGCCTCTAACAGATACAAGGGATATTTTTAAAACTGAGAATTTTCGGTGACACGTTTTAATATGAATTTCTAAAAAAAACAGGCATATGAACGAGTCCTCAGTAATATGCAAACTTACTTACTTACCTACCTACGGCTCTACAGCCTTATGTTGGACCATGACTTCTTTTCCGGTTCCTTGATCGTATACACCGTCGGTAGGACTCCTTGGGAGGGGGATCAGCCCGACACAAGGCCTCTACCTACACACAGAACAACACAAACACAGAATAAACGCACATAGACATCCATACCTCAAGAGGGATTCGAACCCATGACCCTAGGGTTCGAGAGGGCGAAGACAGTTCATGCCTAAGACCGCGCGGCCACTCTGATAGGCTAATGAAATTATATTTTTCATAGAGGAAAATGTAAAGGCCACAATCAACATCAATGTGTCTATATACTGCTTTTTGACGTAAATATTTTGTAGATATATTCACATTCTGTCATAAACCTGCATTTAATATTCGTTCATAAAAATTTACAGTTACAAATTCCAGCTATTTTGTGTTTCCTCACAAGAAAGGGAAGTAGAACAGAGCACCTTGTACACATTTGGAAATGTAAGACCCCAAATTCTGATTACTTCCTGTCTACATGTTAATATAATTTATGTATTTAGTTATTTCAATATTTGTGCTTTATTTAACATCAATGCCAATAACTCAGATTACACAGCGTTGAATGAATTCGAAAAGATGTGGAAGAATTCGGTCGTGAACATAAACTAAAAAAATAAACTGTGTCCTTTAGTCCGCAAGCGAACTATACCGACCGAGCGACCGTCGTTTGTCGGCGAAGTTAGTGCCAACTTTAGCGGATAGAGGGTGTCGCATGGTCAGCGCAACGGTTTTCTAGACCGTAACCGTTACTTTTTCCATTCAAGTAGCTCCTCAATTATCCTCACGAGGCCGAGCGGACCCCGTTTCAGACCCACCACTTCTCAGAAAATATGGTAGGGCCGGGAATAGAACCCGGGTCCTCTGGATCTGTATCCAGGAACTCTGACCACCAGACTACAGAGGCGGTAGGTCGTGGACATAGCTCAAGGTAATTTCTGTGGAGAGACTGAATAAATCCATGGACAGGATTGTCAGTATCCCTACCGAGATTCGAGCTGGGCGTCTCGCGAATACAAGACAGAAGCTTTACTGCATGAGCAGACTTGTCCTTTTTGTATCAAAGATATTGCACATTTTCACGGAGATGGGTCATCTCAAGAGAACACTACAGTAGCAAGTTTGAACACCATTGAACTGCGTTATATATCACGTAAAACTTTGTGATGTGTATACCCACTGCTAGGCAACGACTGGGTAAACACATTCCAGCGGCAGCAAAAGCGATCAACATCATGACGTCCATTGTTAAGCAACGGATTAGTAAACACGCCCCCTTAGCAATAGAAGTTGTGTTTTCTGCGTAGTCCGTGCAAAGTATTAATAAAGAAGTGTCCGGCAGCATAGAGCAGGATAGAACAGTAGGGCGTACCCTGAGCTCACGAGACCGTTCGAGACTAAACTGTCTGCTGTTTCGCTGCTACTGTCAGTACCAGTCAGTACGGTTGCAGAGAGGCGGAAGTACTGAAAAGAGAGAGAGAGCGCGAGAATAGTGAGGTAGAGAGAAACTAAATTTGGGGGAGGGGAAAGAAACCATATTTCCGATTTTGAAGGATCCCAGGCAGTGCTCAGTCATCCTTCTGGTAGACGTAAGGCTACATTAGAGCGCCACAGATCAGATGACGGCATTCTTCATAGTGTTTATGTTGACCGCCGTGAGAACCCCAAATCCGACAAGAAACATATAATAATTTAACAATAACATTGGCGTTCCTATGGGAGCTAAAATGAGGCATAATGTTTCACTTAAGAAAAGAGTCCTGGTTTCTTACGGGACTGTAATGTAGCTTCTGCGTACTTCATGTAGCGTTTCAACAGACTTAATAAGCGCTGGAGGAAGCGCCCCTAATTTGGAGTGTGCATGGCTTTCTCTCTCTTGAAAATTGTTAGTACTGCAATTTCGTTCCGATCAGAGTGACCGCGCAGTGTAAGTCAGGAACCGTCTTCGCCCGCTCAAACACTGGGATCATGGGTTCGAAGCCCGCTCAAGGCATGGATGTCTGTGTGCGTTTATTCTGTGATTGTGTTGTCTTGTGTATAGGTAGCGGCCTTGCGACGGGCTGATCCCCCACCCAAGGATTTCTACCGACTGTGTAAATGATCAAGAAACTGGAAAAGCGGCCAGGGTTCAACAAAAGGGCTGTAGAGTCACAGATAAAATAGGTCGGACATTCATGTACGCTGTACACCTTGTACATGTGTACGCCACACTAAATACTGCTTAATTACCGTCGGTTTGTGTAATGTTTTGTTTATATTTGAATAAGCAATCTTACATATATTACGTCCGTAGCTGTGTATGCTTACACAGTAGTTCTGTCAGCCCGTTCTTTGTATATATTTTCAGCTGCGCTATCCCGCTAACACGGTGCCAGACGTAATCACGTTTCCATAAACCCACAACATCTGAGACCTCTGCTTACGTGCCATTTATTTATATCAGCAAAATTTAAAAAAAAACATTCGCCATAAATTTCTGGTCTGTTATAGTAAGCCAATTTTGCCTGTGGTTTTCTTTGTGGGTGTGAAACTTCGTCTCTCGCTTCAACTGAATGACGTCGACGCAGGGTATTCAAGAACCTGGTACTGAAGAGAAACCTGGAACTAAGATGAAAGAAGTAACAGGAGACTGGAGAAAAATTCATAATGAGGCGCTTCGTAATTTACGCTCCTCGGTATGAGTATTATATTAGAATGATGAAGTCATGGAGGATCAGACGGACGGGGTGTGTAGCACGAATGAGAAAAATAAATTTAGCAGGAAAGTTTAAAGGACTGAGAACCTAGAAAGATCTAATAGTTGTTTGGAGGCTAATATTAAAATGGATCATAAAGAAATACTTTGCAAAGTTGTGGTGAGAGAAGAAACGGGCTGTTGTGAATGCGGTAAAGAAACCTCGGGTTCCATAAAATGCTCGGAATTTCTTGAGCCGCTAAGCAACTATAAGCTTCTCAAGAAGGATTCAGTTACAAGGAATTACGTAGTTATCTTAAGCCAAGAGCACCATGTTACAATCGTCTGGCGACGTAAACCCGCAGAACAGTCTTCTTACGGATCTGACAGTCAGCAAGCTGGCCAAAAGTTCTCCGCCTCTTACAGAATTGCGTCCACAGGTTCATTCTCCTAAGCCAGATTAATCCCATTATCGAATGAGCTAGTATAGCAGTAATGTTACAAAATAATATTTTGGAGATGATCGGTTCGATTCTCTTTCTGGACATCCGCGATTCTGATTGTCTATCATTGTTATCCTCAGTCCTTCCAAGCATATATCGGGATACTATCTTGATTAGGCCAGGACAGGTTCCTTACAATGTAGTTCACTTTAATCACTCACCAACCAATGTACCGTTCGACGCTACGAAGTCTAGCTACTGACAAGCGTCGTTAAGTAACCAACAGAATGAACAATAATCAGGTGTACACTGTACTCCTTCAAGGTGCATTGTGCTATCCGTCTAGGTCTAGCAAGTAAATGTTTTCCTTGCAGGTTTTCCGAATGAAACATATTGATGCAGTGGACTAAATCAAGTAGAATTATGTCATTAACGTTATCATCATCATCAAATTTCGGGCCTTTCGATTAGTTCCTTTCATCTGTAAAATGGATTGAGCCTTCCAGCGAAATTTCGGGCGCCCAATGACTCTAGTTCCTCTGAGTGTACAGTACATCAGCTGTTTCGGAGTGCGGTCACTTTCCGTTCTCTGGACACGACAAAGTTAACTATAACAAGACATGAGTAACTTCAAGTACCAAGTTGTTACGAAGGGCAGTCATACACTGTAGGGTCGAGGGTTCAAGCCAAGTAGGAAACCAGATATAAAGCTGTGGAAAGCAGAGTGACAATTACAGGAACCTGTAAAGAGATAAAGTCAAGGTAAAGTTGTAGCTGTGCCTAATTAATTAAGCACTATGTCATGACGACGTGTCGGGGAGTGGAGTTTTAGCTCCGCCATTCCTGACTTCGGAACCAGAAGGAAGTGTGGTCAGCTTCACGTCTCGGTCGACTTATCTCCGGAAATAGAGCACTTGGTACTCAATGGAGAAAAGGCTTGGTGGGCTCCAGAGGGTGTCTGGACGTTAGGAAGAGAAAAATATCTCAGCCCTTCCAGGAATCGAACCAGGTCTGTCTAGCCGTAGCCCGTCTCTACAGCGATTGAGCTAAATATGCGGTACTTCTTCAGAAATGCTTCCTGTTGTTTCCTGTAACTTTCTGGCATTTATGTACACTTGTAAAAGTGAAGAAAAATTTGGCCCCATGCTTTACTACGCATCACTCCGCGACTAATTTGAAGTCTGAAATCGGTTCGGGACAGAAGTGTAAGCCAGCAGTTTCTGTGCAGGCAGAAGCTTTGTGATTGGTTCATCCATGATCCAATCTGATCCAGACTCAGAGCGAATTAAGAGTTTCAGTAACAATATCTGAACCCAGAGAGGCCTGAAGATTTAATCCGAAACAGCTGAAGCACAAAAAGCTTATCAATCAAATGAGCAATACTTTCTCCCGATTTTAAACAGCATTGGAATTTCTCGAAAATTTATAATAATACAATATCACATTTCGTTAACATTCTGCGGATTCCGAAACGTCACATTAGAGAGAAAGAGGAACGGAGAGACAGACACAGCGAAACAAATAAGCTTTATTTTTACATTTTGAAATTGCATAAAGAGATTCATTGTCTGCACGACAACCACAGCTTCTTAATCCTTCGTAAAGCACGCATAATTCAACAGAAATATAAAGATATTAATCTGAAAAATAATTACGACAAATAATTTTACTACAGCCATATTTGAATTCTGTTCTTTTCGGTATCTACCCCGAAGACAGAAGCAATAAGTTCGTGCTTAACGCTGGTAATCATCTATCAGACTACGCGGTTTCATACACCCATAAGACCACAGTTCAAATTGCACATAATTTTACAAAGTGACCTCGTTAAGAGACGAAAGTATTTAATTGCAGTGAATACTTACAGCCGTGTCGCACCTTGCTTTGATGTATTATCCTTGGATTCCAAAGATGATATTACAGCAGTGACGGAGATAATTAAAGGGCCGATTTAAGTGAAGAAGTCTTACATGTTGTGTAACAGGCCCCCGAAACTGTACAAGCAACGCTCTTTCCTCCACGGTCGTACGAGATTTACATCAAACACGGTTTTGTAAAAACGGAAGAAAAAATGTACTCTATCTTTGGTGACGTCAGATTTGTGAGTGCCTTCATCTGTAGTAATACCTTTGAAATGTATTCACAAGAATTGTTCTTCACTGTTTCCGAACGCGCTTTAGGAATATCGTAATCTCTTCTGTCATTAGTAGACCAAATATATTTGGAAGATAAAATCACTAATCGGAGTAGTTTTACAGTAGGTGTTGTACAGTTTACACACGCAAATATAAATGTCATTCACTTAAGACATTTAATATTATTTCACACGAAAATCTTGAAAATCTTAATGATAATTGTTTTTCAAACTCATTAATTATTTACGAATTGTATTCTAGACAACTCGACAACTACTGACAAGTAAGATTTTCCTAAAACGAAATACGTATTATCACTACGCAACATCGCACAATTTATTTGATGAATATAATAAGAATATGTGACAAAGACAAATTTATATGTTAATAATTCTGATTACGTGTTTGTAATAACGCTACGTTAACGTTTGTACAAAGACGATAACGGGAAGCGTCCGCGAAACAATTCGTTAAGTCCCCGCGCAACGAAACGTGTGGACTGCTCGAAGCGCCGCCACATAACGTGACGTTGGATGGTGAAGTGAGGACTACATGCTTCTGTCGGTGTGGGAGGAACAGCCGCCATGCGTCGTAGTGTCTGTACACTTCACTTCGCGCATCTCTGTAGCGGCGAAATGTTCAATATACATTCTTCAATTTCTACCTTAAGAGCATGATGCTTGGAGGCCATTTCTCCTTTTCAAATCATTAATAAAACATTTTTTCTGAGACACATCTACATAATTATGGCGGGAAATGATTCTTAACCTCCTGAACCGTGTGTCCTACTTGTCGCGTTGTAAAAATTATACCACATCAATAATAACAAGAAGTTATATGAAGAACTAATTGCCTACTTTCCTTAATACGACACGGATTGCACAATTCTTTTGTTACGTGTGTACTCGTTGCCGCGATAATGTTTATAGAGAGCCGTTGACTAGCAACGATAGGTGAATACAAAGACAAACAGACTAATCGAAGGTATTTATGAAGTATGCCGTTTATATCGGCTCAGCGCAATGTTACACAAACCAAGTTTCATAAAGATTGGTTCATCCCAATCGAAAGTTGATAGCGCGGGGATACACAGACACACGGACATGGTGATCGCATAAGCCTGATTCTATTTTTTAAAAATAAGGAAAGTAGGCTAAGACCAAGGCGTAGGTGGGTGGACAATATTAAAATGGATCTTAGATATAACGGATGGGATAGTGTGGATTGGATTGGGCTGACTCGGATTAGGGACCAGTGGAGGGCTTTTGTGAACACGGTGATGAGCCTTCGGGTTCCATAAAATGCTGGGAAGTTCTTGAGTAGCTGCACAATTGGCGGCTCCTCAAGAAGGGCTCAGGTTCAAGAGTGAATGAGTAAGGAAAGTAGGCTAAAAACAGATGTTTTCTCGGAAGAGTTACAGCTTCTGGGACGTGATACCGTGCAGCGTGGTGAAAGTTAACAACCGCTGCAGAAGAACATATTGCGTCCATGTTCAGGGATGAAAAGTAAGCCAAGTAAGAAATCAGCATAAAGCATGCACCCTCTCCTCTTAAATGGCATCTGATGTCCTTATTTTTCTGACCCTCTAAGGCTCATTATCCATGAATATTTATGGCGTTTATTAGCGAACCATTTATTTAAATGGAGCTGTTTCCACACAGCCACACAACTTACCTGTGGTTCAGTACGACTAGCAGTACGAAGTGGCTAGGGCCGCGCCATAGCTCGAGCGGTTAGTCGCTGGCTTCCCACTGCGGCGGCCCGGGTTCGATCCCAGGTCTGGTCAAGTGGGATTTGTGGTGGACAAAATGGCGCTGGGGCAGGCTTTCTCCGAGTACTTCGGTTTGCCCTGCCAAGCTTCATTCCACCAATTACTCCACAATCACCCTCAACTATCATCTGGGGCTGGTACAATAGGCCAGAAGTGACCGCAGTACAAGGGACTTAGTCCCACCCCACTAGCAATAAAAAAAAAAAAAAAAGGGGGTAGCTAGAAAACCTCGAGCAAAAACATATTTACCTACTTACAGCTCTACACTCCTTGTTCGCCTTGGTCTCTTTCTCAGTTTCTCAATCCCCTCGGCGCAAGGCCGCTACCTACACAGAGCAACACAAACACTGATTAACGCCCACAGACATCCACGCGTCGAGTGGGATTTGAACCCACGATCCCAGTGTTCGAGCGCGCGAAGACAGTTCATGCCTGAGACCGCGCGGTCACTGTGACCGGCAGCGTATAAGAATAATATATAAGAATTCAGTTCGTACCTCACAGGAAACAGATCCGAACCCATGATCCCGGCTTCCAAGCGCGCGAAGACAGTTCATGCCTTAGACCGCGCGGTCACTGTGACCGGCAGTGTATAAGAATAATATATAAGAATTCAGTTCGTACCTCACAGGAAACAGATCCGAACCCATGATCCCGGCTTCCAAGCGCGCGAAGACAGTTCATGCCTTAGACCGCGCGGTCACTGTGACCGGCAGTGTATAAGAATAATATATAAGAATACAGTTCGTACTTCACAGGAAACAGATCCGAACCCATGATCCCGGCTTCCAAGCGCGCGAAGACAGTTCATGCCTTAGACCGCGCGGTCACTGTGACCGGCGTAAGCAATGCCTTGAGCAGGTGATATTCCCAAGCGATCACCTATGCAAATATTACTTCAGGCCGATCAGTACGTTATGTTATCTACCTCTGGCTTGTCTTTTTGTACCACCTTAGAACTTCTGTATTAACAAGACCCATCCGGAACAGAAACAGGGAAAACCACCAAGAACTCCGAAACACAGACCTGAAACTTCGATGAGAATGTGGACTGCCACAACTAAAATGTAGCACGCAATTTAACACTTCCAAACCTGAACACAATTTAAGGGCTGTAGCTCTGTAATGTGACCTGGAGGGCATAACCCCGAAATAGAACACACCCTCCCCACATTACAAAATCCATTGAACACTTAAGCGTGCAGACAATGCATGACCGGAGCTCTCGCATGGCACTGTAATATTTTGTAAGTAGGATTTGAGATGCTCACATGGGTATGAAGCGATCTGTCTCATGAGATACAACACCGTTCTGTAGAAAAATCATCATATGTTTCGGAGAGACACGTCGACTCCATCTTAAGTGTTGCAGGTTTATGTCAAGCGATAAACCGGCATGAAAAGGTAGTAAGTAGATATTCCTTTAGTGCCTAAATCTTGATCGTTGCCTGGAGTAGATCCTGAAGATTGAAGCAGTTTTACCTTCGAAACTTCTCTTGATTTTCAACGTACTACACGGCGTTTTACCCCAGAAGATACGTATAATTCGAAGTTTACTGCGCGTGTGAAGTAGTGAAGCAGATTTCATTCTGTTAGAGAGAAACAACGGATTTTGATATGATGAGGATAGTAACAGGATTAACGAATGACGTTGCAAATTTCGTACGAATTTTTTTCACAGGCTGCACGTTAGCTTTGTGCCTGTACAATTCTACGATGAGAGAGAAATTGCGGTCGTGACGTAACGGCCTTGTTACGCTTACAGATTCTAAAATGCTGAATGGGGGGTTAATTTGCGAGTCAAGAGGGTTACGAGAACTGTCACGACAGCTATTTACGGTACTTTCCTAGATTTCGCCTTCAAAGTCGGAGAAAGTGAAGAAAATTATAAAGAATTGTGATTCCCTTTCCATATTCGAATATCATTCACTCTCTCATGGAACTGAGCCCTTCTTGAGAAGCTGCCAATTGTACAGCTACTCAAGAACTTCACAGCATTTTATGGAACACGAATGTTCATTACCGTGTTCGCAAGAGCCCTCCACTGGTCCCTATCCTGAGCCAGATCAATCCAATCCATATCATCCCATTCAATCTCTCTAAGATCCATTTCAATTACGTCCACCCACCTATGCCTTGGTCTCCCCAGTGGTCTCTTTCCTTCTGGCTTTCCCGCCGATATCCTATATGCATTCCTCTTCTCCAGTCGTGCTACATGCGCTGCCAAGTTCGTCCACGTTCGAATATGGTACTTATATTTATATTTCTTCCTTTTGTGGATAATTTAATGATAATCTGGGTACTGTCATACAATTAATATGTATTAAAATTGTTTGGAAGTAAAGGCCGTGGGCCTGGGATACTCCAATACATTGATCATGAACACACAATCACTGCTGGCACAAAGTCTGGAACTGAATGCAGACGGGCTATTTCTATGGAATTTAATTAACTGTCATGGATTAAATGCCGAAAAATATGCATCACTTGATTGGACTCTGCCCTAGCAATGAGGAAGGCATTCTGCATGTTAGGAGTACACATAGCATTGGCCTCAGGCATCTCGGCTCTCTATGAAACCGGATCGAGCACATTTTGCAAACACTCGAAGTTACATACACTTCAGTGCCTGGTGCATCTTGCTGCAGCAATCCTGTTCCAGTAACACAACAATTAACCTTGGTGTCAACACCTTACGTAACTAAATTGCTTCTGATTGTGCATATGCACTCTAGAACGCCCAATGAAACACAGTATGAACCAATTAGCAAGATAAGACTTTGGGTCGCCACGCTAACAGATTTGTCAAGGTAATAAACGCCCTCCAGTTTTGGAGGGAAGCTGCGAATATATTGAATAAAAAGTCGCGGATAACTGACAAGGGGTGGCCTCCAGCTTGGGGGTTGGGTGTGGGGCTAACAACTCCTCACTCTAAAAAATTATTATGTTACGCAAATGAAGACAAAGCCTCGGACTGGACGGATTCCTTGGATAAACGACCTAAGCTAATGAAAATGGATATGAGATTTGGCACTTGGGATGTACGAAGTTTGTATAGGACAGGTTCGCTCAGGGCAGTGGCAGAAGAAATCTTAAAATATAAGTCAGATTTAGCGGGAGAACAGGAGGTCTGATGGGATGGAGGTGGCAACGCACCAGCAGGAGACTATACATTTTTCTATGGAAAGGGGATTGAAAATCATGAATTAGGTACAGGTTTTTCCGTACATAAGAGAATCGTATCAGCAGTTAAGAGGGTAGAGTTCGTTAGGGATAGGATATCATATATAATACTAAAAGTCGCTGGTGTGATATCATTGTTATGAATATCCACGCCCCAAGAGAAGATAAAATTGATGACATAAAGGATAGATTCTATGAAGAACTAGAACATGTATTCGATAAATTCCCGAAGTACCCTATGAAAATTTTGTTAGGAGATTTCAATGCCAAAGTAGGGAGGGAAGACATTTTCAAACCAACGATTGGGAATGAGAGTTTGCATGAAATTAGTAATGATAATGGAGTTAGAGTATTAAACTTTGCCATATCAAAAATCTTACTGTCAAATGTACAATGTTCCCACATCGTAACATCTGTAAGTTTACTTGGACATCTCCTGATGGGAAGATACACAATCAAATAGACCATATTTTGATAGATAGGAGATGCCACTCGAGTATACTTGATGTCCGATCATTCAGGGCAGTAGATTGTGATACTGACCACTACCTGGTGGTGGCAAAGGTTAGGGAAAGACTGGCAGTGAGCAAACAACAACACACAGAGTTCATATGGAGAGGTTCAATCTCAAGAAATTAGATGAGGTAGAGGGTAAAGAGCAGTATAATGTTGAAATCTCAAATAGGTTTGCGGCTTTGGAAAACTTGGAAACTGAGGTGGATGTTAATAAAACTTGGGAAACTATCAGAGAGAATATAAAAATGTCTGCCAAAGAGAGTCTAGGTTATTATGAACCGAAGAAGCATAAGCCATGGTTCGATGAAGGATGTTCAAAATTATTAGATCATAGAAAGCAGGCCAAATTGCAATGGTTACAGGATCCAAGCGAGTTAAACTGGGATAATCTGAACAATATAAGACGTGAAACAACCAGCAGGCATTTCAGGAACAAAAAGAGGGAATATCTTAAAGACAAAATTGATGAGCTTGCAATGAACAGTAAGAACAAGAACACTATAGACCGGTATAGAGGAATAAATGACTTTAAGAGGAGTTACCAGCCTAGCAGTAACTTAGTGAAGGATGAGAATGGTGATCAGCTTGCAGATTCCCACAACATTTTGAATAGGTGGAGGAACTACTTCTCTCAGTTATTGAATGTACATAGGGTCAGTGGTCTTAGGCAGATAGAAATGCACACAGCTGAGCCATTAGTACCTGATACCAGCCCTTTTGTAAGAGAAATTCCTATTGTAAAATTCAAAGGTATAAATCGCCAGGTAGTGATCAAATCCCGGCAGAACTTGTTCGGGCAGGAGGCAAAATATCACGTTCTAAGATCCATAAGCTAATTACTTCTATTTGGCATAAGGAAAAATTGCCTGATCAGTGGAAGGAATCTATTATTGTACCAGTTCACAAGAAGGGTGATAAAACTGACTGTAGTAATTATCGGGGGATATCACTGTTATCAACTTCATACAAAATTTTATCCAATATTCTTCTCTCAAGGTTAAGTCCATATATAGATGGAATTATTCGGGATCATCAGTGTAGGTTTCGACGTAACAGATCAACTACAGATCAGACCTTTTGCATTCGTCAGATATTGGAGAAAAAATGGGAGTACGATGAGACAGTACATCAGCTATTCATAGACTTCAAGAAAGCCTATGATTCAGTTAGGAGGGAAGTATTGTACAATATTCTGATAGAGTTTGGAATACCCATGAAACTACGTAGTTAGGTTGATTAAAATGTGTTTAAACGAAACTTATAGTAAAGTCCGTGTAATGTTTATTTTAGCGTCCTGTTGCACTGATTTTCTTCCATGATATGTATACAGTTACCGTCTTGTAGTGCACTCAATTTCACCTGTTACTTCACGACATGTTTCGGCAACATAGTGCCATCATCAGGTGCCCTAATTACGCTATTCTATTTCATTGCTTGCCTTTATAAAATTATTTAAAAGTATTTAAAAAGTGCGTATTTGTCAACTACAATAAATTTACACACACTAAAACTTGTTAAGATTATTCATCTTATGTGTCTTAATTAAAACTTGCGTGTGGTTCTTCCACTATGGGGGTCGTTTTTCTTATATTCTGTGTAAACCGTGTCTTGTGATGTGTGTTCCCTTCTTAACTGCGAGTGTTGTGGATAAAAATGTCCTTTAGAATCTACTTAAATCTGCTGTTTAACCCGAGAATTAAACTTTGTATTTGTCCCTATGGGAAGTTGTACGAGTGCTGAAGGGAATATTTAAACTTATGAAATAACAAAAGTACGGAGAAGATTACATAATGAGGAGCTTCGCAATTTGTACATTTCACTCTCTCTCTCTGGCTCTACAGCCTTTGGAACTTGACCGCTTTTTCAGTTTCTTGATTTTTTACACAGTCGGTAGGACTCCTTAGATGGGAGATCAGCCCTTCCTCTACCCACACATAGAACAACACAAACACAGAATAAATGCACACAGATATCCAGGCCTCGAGTGGGATTCGAACCCACGATCCCAGTGCTCGAGCGAGCGAAGACAGTTCATGCCTTAGAACTCGCGGCCACTGTAATCGGCCTACATTTCACATTAATTAAATAAATGGCGATAAGGTTGGCTAGTCACGTAGCGAACATGGAATCAAAGGAAGATTGCATATGAAATTTCAGTCGAAACACCTAAAAGGAAGAGACAACAAAACTCTAATTTTCGGCTACTTGTTGTTGTTAATATCGGGGTACATCAAACTATGCATCCTGTTTCTTTATAGTAAAACGCTTTTATAAAATACGGAACAATTCCTAAATTATATTTCAGAGAATGCTATTGCCGTGTATTATTAAACGAGAGACAAAACAGTACGTTACGTTTAGACTGTACAAGGCTGCATTGCTTCACGTATTTTCCAGCAAACACACGCTTTGTGTGCAAAACAAAACATTCCTTTACGTTGAAATACAAATTCCATTGTCTGGCAAATTCTCCTTACCTAAGAGTGACATCTACCATGAATTTAAGGTTGAAGGAGACAGAACTTCTAGAATTCATCTGACACCAAAATTATTTAATAAATATATTAAACGGCGCCATATTTCTTGGAATTTCGATCTACAAATTTGATTTATAATCCCGATGAATGTGTTCATACTCCATGTGTTACCCTCAAACAGCAGCCACAAGTCTATATTAATTCGACCTGACTAACTTCGCAGAGCCGAGCCCTTCTTGAGGAGCCGCCAACTGTGCATATGCTTGTTCTGCATAAAGCATCATTTTAAACCCTCGTTATAACGGCTTAATATCTGGCTCCGTTATCGCCAATATCCGCTATGAGTGAGTGAAGGGATATTCACAGAAGTACACCGTAATACACGCATTAAATAAACATTGTGGTTGCAGTTCTTGTTTCCGCAACATTTCTAAAAGTTCGCGATTAGGCACAGCCAGATTTTCTTCCGTTATGTCCGGGTCCTTCATAACGAGGATTTACTGCCCACAATCGTGCAACATGAAACGTCCAGTTCTGTGTGTCACGCCTAACGTAACAGTGGCACGTGATCCAATTGTCTGTCCCATTCTGTCACTAAATCTATTTACTTATATCATTTCAGAATGAGATACATCACGTGTCCAATTGGCTTGCGTAGACTTTAACTGTGAAACTGCCCACCGGACGTGACTCGCAACATGTTAAGTGAGTTATAGACTACCGAGTTATTTATTAAATGACACTTAACACCGTTTTATTAGCATTTTCCGGACATATCTGCCTCGCCATAAGGAATACAAATTAACAGATCATTTCACACTCCGTATCAGCTACTTGTACTACTTGCCATGTCTTTTTCTGAAAACATTGTCACATTGCTGTAACGCCGTGTAGATTAGTAAGAGCCGGACTTTTCGGCGACATCTTCAATATTAACATCCTGTTTGTTTATATAACAAATTCTAGATGGTATACCAGTACGTGCGAAGACAATGGTCGTCTCTCGCTCTCTCGAACGCTGGGATAGTGGGTTCGAATCTCACTCAAAGGCATGGATGTTTGTATGTGCGTTTATTGTGCGTTTATGTTGTCCTGTGTGTAGGTAGTGACCTTGCGACGGGCTGATCATTCGTCCAAGGGGTCCTACAGTTTTTGTAAAAAGATTACGAAACTAAAAGAGATGCCAGGGCATTATGTTAGATCAGGCTCTCTTAGGTCAGTGTACAGAGATTATTTTTGTCCTACTTTCCCTGTTTTGAAACAAGAAGTTCTGGGAAGAACTATTCTCCTAATTTCCAATCATACACGGTGTGTCCAGGATCCGTTAGGACTCTCTCTCTCTCTCTTTTTTTTTATTTTGCTCTGCAATGTCATCTGTTGGCGAGTTGTGGCGTTAAGATTCTTGAAGTTTCAGCTGTGGCTGTCTATAATTTCAAAGCGCAAGCATCGCTGCATCATGTGTTCTGGCCTTGAATGTAACAGTACTGTTCTGACGCTCGTCGGAAAATGGCGGTTGAACATAGAGCCAACATCAAATTATGTTTGAAGTTAGGCAAAACAGCCGGAGAAGCGCACGAAATGATGAAAAGTGCATACGGTAGTGATTGTTTGAGTAGATCTAAGATTTTTCAATGGTATGCTGTTATCTCGTGACGGCAGGGAGGACATTGAAGACGCTCCAAGCGCATGAAAGCCGAGAACAAGTCTCACTGAAGAAAATGTGAAAAAAGTGACCGAAATCCTTGCATCGCATCAGACATGTGTTTCTGCAAGACTCGTTGAGGAGCTTTAGAGAATACCAAAAAGTACTGTGCATCAAATTTTGACCGAGGGTGTGGGCAAACGGAAGGTCTGTGCGCGGTTTGTACCGCACGCGCCGTCAGGCGATGAAAAACATGCCAGAGTGGAACACTGCAAAGACATGTTACGGTCGGCCCAAAGTGATACAAAATTTACAAAATCGATTGCACTGGTGACGAGACATGGTGTTTTCAATATAAGCCTCTCACAAAGCGGCAGAGTGCAGCGTGGTTGAGCCCAAAGAAGCCGAAACAAAGAAGGTGCGCATGCAAAAGAGTCGAGTAAAGACACAAGAAATTTCTGCCAGAAGGTCAAACAGTGAATTCTGATTATTATCTTGGAGTCCTCAGCCGTTTATGAGCGAGAATTCTTCGAATTCGACCTGAATATCGAGAGCAAGGTTCCTGGACGCTCCTCCACGACAATGCCCCAACCCACAAATTGAAGATCATGCGCGATTTTTTGGCCAGAAAAGGGATCACAGTCCTTGATCATCCTCCGTATTCGCCAGATTTGGCTCCAGCAGATTTCTGGTTGTTCCCAAAAGTTAAGTTGGCGATGAAAGGAGACCGTCACTACACCATTCAGGACATCCAAAAGGAATGTACCGCAGTTTTAAATGCGATTCCACAAAAGGAGTACAGTGACTGTTTTCGAAAACTTTTCAATCGATTCCAGCTACCTATTGATTCAGAAGGAGACTATTTTGAATAAAAAGTGTGAAATTTTGAAAATAATTCACGTCTTGTATTTTTAGTGAACACAGTCCTAACAGAACCTGGACACACTGTGTATGACATAAACCGCATAGAAAACGACGCCTCCAACAATTCTTCGTTGCCGCAGTAAAGATTTACCTAGTTGTTGCCTAGCAACGATGGGAGATACACATTCAGACACACAGACTGATAGGAGGGATTTAAGGAGTATGCCGTTTAGATAGGCTCAGGTGCCATAATATACATACCAAGTTTCATAAAATTTGTTCAGGCGTTCAAAAGTTTATAAAGGGGCTACACAGACAGCATGGTGATCGCATAAACCTACTGTTATTTCTTTCAAAACATTGAAAACAGGCTACACAATATGTGGATCAAATTGGGAAAGCCTGAGACATGGAAATCTGAAAGCGAAACAAATAAAAGCTTAACAAGAGCAGGGTAATTTTTCTTATAAAGGAATTTCACAGGGAATTCGATGTACAAATAAAATAACAATTAGTTAATAATGAAATTTGTTATATAGTATCTTACGGCTGTGTGTCACTTGAATGCATCGCCAGCCACTTCAATGAAAAGCCGTGCATTAAGTTCTGCAACCAAAGTTTTGCCTATATTGTGTTGAAAAAAAAAAGACAACCACTTTTGTTGATAGTTTGCCAGTGTCGCTTGCCTATTTTTACATAAACACAGAGTTGTGTATCTCTTTGTGCTGAACCCAAGGGTCGATAAATAAAACTGAATTACTGCTGACAACCAAACCTATTTTTATTGTAATCCACCAGTTTAAAGCAAATATCTTCCTCAAACGAAGCTTTGACTGGAATTCAGGACTGCATATCCATTCATAACCAGTTGAACTGAACGCAAAGCAGAATATTTTGTTTTGACGCTGTGAATGCCAAAACTGCTATTATTTTCCCAGCGAATATGAATTGGCACGTGATATTTGCTCTTTAATACACAAACAGAAAACTTATAACTTTTCCTGAGGTCATGGCTCATGGACTGAAGTTAAAATAGCAATATTTAGTGAAGATATCTTTTTGTATTCCTGCAACAACAGTTCAGTGACAACTGAGTTCCGACTGACTAACTAACTAACTAACTAACTAACTAATTCCTTGGAGATGAACCCTCCTTGAGAAGCCGCCAGTCGCTCAGTTACTCAAGAATTTCCCAAAATTTTATGGAAACCAAAGGTTCATCACCATGTCCACTAGAGCACTCCACTGGTCCTTATCCCGAGCCAGATCAATCCAGCCCGTACCACCCCATCCTACCCCTTCAAGATCCATTTTAATATTATCTACCCCCTTATATATAGGTCTTTCTAGTGGTCCCTTTACTTCTGGCTTTCCCACCAATATCCTATATACCGTCCTCTCCCCATTCGCGCTACATTCCCTGTCCACCTCATCCTCCTTGACCTGATCATTCTAATTATACTTGGAGAAGAGTACAAGTTATGAAGCTCTTCATTATGCAATTTTCTCCAACCTCCTGTCACTTCGTCTCTCTTCGGTCCAAATATTCTCCTCAGCACCATGTTCTCAAACACCCTCAGTCTATGTTCCTCCCTTAATGTCAGAGACCAAGTTTCACACCCATACAGAACGACAGGCAAAATTATTGTTTTGTATGTACTGAGGCCTACACTCTGTTATACACCTTCCTCCCCCTTCTTAATATATTCAAGGCCCAGCAAATTTCATTGAGTATAGTCTTTATTCAGAAACTGATCGTTGCTCAGTATATCAGTAATTACCCCTTCTTTTTATTTTAACTAGAAGATTCATTACAGAATTCACAAGAACTCACCACTGGACTTTATACAGGTACAGCTGAACCCAAATCCCCACTTACTGTTAATCGTATTCATTTTAATAATATTCTTCAATTTATACCCGAATTTTCCAAGTCAAGATAGCTCTCCGTTTCAGAGTTTAAGGGTAAAAAAATGTTTATGAATTTCTCATATCGCCGATTATTTCTGTATCATTTTCTGTTTCCACTACACATATCACAAGCAAATTTCCTGTTCACTAAAATTAAGAGATACGTTAACCAACTACTGAACCCTCAATCTCCTGGAATTTTCCCGGCTGTCTGAACCTTGGGATGACCTAAGTTTTTGCGGACATCCACTCGGACATTCGATTCCTCTGTTATTCTCTGTTGCCACGAAATATGTGACACTGTCCGGGTACCGCGTTGATTTATACAAGCATATTCGTTGCAGCGGAAATATTTCAATTAGCCGTTATCTAGCAACGGACGTCTCTGCTCTGCTTTTCTGACTGCACATTTGCAGCGTTCAGGCGTTATGTCACAATATCCATGGAGTTAGTCAGTTACCTCTTACAGATCTATGAATGAAGATAATTTAATCGTAAAGATAATTAATGAGAATTCCTGACGGAATTCATGACATGTAAGAGTATTTAAGTGGCGACCCCAAGTGAACTCACAGCCGCTTTAAGGGAAACGCCCCGTAATAACCAATGTACCTATTGCGGGCTTCTCATGCGTCTACTGGAATTCCCTAAGTTTAATTAAGTTCCCAACTTCTCACCTCGCGTTACGTCACTCGGCCGCCCTTGTCTTCCGACCCACTCCAAGTGCTCTTTACTGCAGGCGTTTCGTGAGGTCTGCGGTTCTCACAGCGGTTACTATGAACAGCATACGCGACACCGTGCAGTCCGGCAGAAGTTTGGCGACGTTTCGGAGGAACGTGCTTCCACCATTTTGAGGGTCAACTAATAATCCTAGCAACTAGGCAAGCTGTAAGCAGAGTAAAGCTGTTTGTCTAATCCAAGAGTTCTACTTGTAGGATTGTAATGCCGTGGAGGGGGGGATGGAGGTATCCCACCCGCTGCCGCCACTGTAATGCCCTAGCGGCGCAGGGGGGCGTGGAGTCAGCCTCCTCTGCTACCACTGTAACGCCGCAAGTAGGGGGGCGTGGAGTTATCCCTCCTCGCCTCCACTTGTAATGTCGTAAACTGGTACCACTGGTAACGTCGTGCCGTCGGGGGTGTGCAGGTACCCCTCCTTGCCACCTCAGCTTATGCTGTAAGGAGTATCACAATCATCCTAGCTCACCCTTAGCTAGGATTCTCCTGTTCGGGGTTTCCGTTTCGGTAAAAGCTGCCACCATCTATTTTCTTTCCTTTCAATCGTGGGGACTACTCCCTGGCAGATAGTCCTTGCTCCTTGACCACTCCTCCCGTAGTTTACAGGTAACGACTTAATACTTTATTAATACGCTTCATCATTATATCTTAAAGGGGCGTTGCTGTCGAGGCTACCATACTCTGCCTGTGTGGCAGGAGCCTATCCCTGTCTATTCTTATCTTCGTCTTCGGCTACCAGTGCTGCCTGTGTCAGTTCGGCCCTCGCTCGGTCAGGATTATCGGGATTGGCGGCGGGGAAGTTGATTCTAGACATGAATTACACTCCCGGTACATCCTATCCTATCTATTCTAGCTGTCTATTTACATTATTATATATATACACGATTTACATTATTTACATATTACAAAGACTGTCCTTCAGTCTTGACTACATAGAGTCTTTACTACACATTCCGTTTCTTCAAGTTCTCCCCCTTCAGGGGTGGAGGCCTTGAGCCTCTCTCTCTCTCTCTGACTCATATAAAGGGCCATGCAAGCCCTCCTCGTGTAACATAAATCTTCTAGTGGTACATTTCTCACTCTCGATATATACTATATACGCACAATACCTATACCTCTTAACCTACTCTATCCTTGGTTATACGTATTGAATCCCGCCTACTATCTTTACTACAACACACTAACCCTAACCTTGATATATATACTATAAATCACTGATTGCCTG
>NW_019730110.1:1012027-1015314 GCF_002891405.2 Cryptotermes secundus
AGCCATGCGTTTTCAACTAAGTTTTCTAAATATAGGCCGAAAATCGTTTGACACAATTTCTCGTGAACATAGTGAGTAGCCGTGGGTAGTTCCAAAATATAGGCTACTCAAACAAGTTTCATCTGTTCGTTCAATTGTGGGCACCACTCCCTGGCAAATGGTTATAACCCCTTCCTGGCAGTTCTTTATATAATCTGCGGGTAACAACATGTAACTCCTCCTATCTGAGGATACAGCTAACTTCTCGGTCCCTGTGTGAATTCTAATAAATTTTCCTAAATTGGGTTCAAACGTCGGTAACGCCACTGGGTCGTATACCAAATAAGTTCGCTTCTCATGTCTTAGGGGAAGTTGAATTACTAGGCGTATGGCTTCCTCCGTGGCTAAGACTGCGACTTGGGCCGATGCATAAAATACATGAAAATTTTCTGGCTTTAAGGCTGTAATAAATGAATATCCTTGTTCTAATTGAACATAAATGTCGCGTAAAATCGCGAACAACTTATGAGATGGTAACAGACTGGCTGTCAGGCGATGCGTCATTGCTAAGTCTAGACTCAAGGTTATACTAGATATAGCCGTATACATCTTCATTATTATGGCTTCTAGTTCTCGCGTGTAGCTTGCCTTTTTTTCTGCCTCAATTATCCGTCGAGTGGTCTGATTCAGTTGCTGGTATAGCGCTATCTGTTCCCTTATTTCCTCTTCGCGGCGTGATTTCATTGCCCTAATCATTTGTGCAAGTAGCTTCGCGTTTTCCCCCACGCGCAAATGTATCTCACGGCTCATCGTTAGCCGTTCCTTCCCGTCATGGGCGAGTTCGCCTACTTGGGTTCTTAACCTTTCGATTTTGTCATTGAGGGGTCCTAAATCTTCGCTCAAGGCGGCTCCAAATAAAAACTTGAGGGCTTTCCCTCCTAGGTTAAGTATTCCCCTTTTTTCCCGCTTTCCTTTCGGTAGCATCTGCATTAGGTCGTCGACTTTCCCTTGCAGTTCTCCTGCTAGCTTGCTAGCGTACCTCAGCTCCTGCCTTTGGGCTGGGTCTCGGCCCATAGTGAAGGTTAAATCTCCTAATCCCTTGATTAGGTCCTCTATAGCTTGGGCGTGTTGCTTTACGCCGAAGTCCACTGTAACATGCCATACGGCTCCTCTCATTAATATTTCTCGTTCCATCAGGAACGCCATCCCTCCGTCCCCTATTATCCTCTCTGTATCGACTGGTTCAGTTCTTCCACCACCTGGAAATTAGAATGAGCTCATTACTATTCGTTTCCTAGCGAGGTTCCGATCCCGTCCGGCTTTATTCCTTGTAATTACGCCGAGGCCTTGGGCGTAATGTATAACCGTGTTGGCCTTCAGTAGCCTCACTTGCCCTTGGTGGGTGGTTTGCTGACGCGTTGACATTACCTACCGCACTATTCTCGTCTCGCTCTGCTGTTTTTTCTGTCTCCGTCTCCTCCACAGCTGAGACATTTCCGCTGACTAGGCTGTCTTGCTCATTTCTATCTAGACCTTCACGCTGTGCGTTTGCCCTTGTATTTGCCTCTTCTGCCGCTGCGGCATTTTTGCTGACTCGGCTTTCTCGCTCATTATTACTGTGGCTTTCATTCTGAGCGTATCGGTATAGCGGCCAGTCTTCTCCGTCCTCCGATTCTGAGTCGCTTGAATCCTCGTTTCTCCTTGCTGTCCCATCTTCAGTGGGCACGCTACCGCTGCGTCGGCGGTGGTACTCGTTCGCTCCCCGTCTCTCGTAAGGCTTGGACGAGTGGAGCGGTTCACGTCCTCCCTCTTCTGAGGAGGAATCACTGGAGCTTGACTCGCTGTCTTCCCGCACTTGTTGCGGTCGCCGCTCTCGTCTCCTTTGCCGATTCTGCTTCCGTCGTTCACGGAGCTCTTCTCTCGAAGCTCGGCAGAGCTTTAATTGCTCCACATGTACGTTCACTTCTTTCTTCCCGACCTGTATTGAGTATACTAGGTCGGAAATCTTCTTCAGTACCTGGTAAGGTCCTACCCATTTGGGTTTAGGTTTCCTTCCCCTTCCTATCCTCCTTCGGCATACTAGTTGGCCCTTGCGGTACTCTGTCCTCCATGCTCGTTGGTTATGGCGAGAGTTGTGGGCCCTTCTCACGTAGGCCAGCTTCCTCTGAGCTCTCCGGCGGGCTTGCCTCAGTTGGCCTGCCAATCTCCTTACTGCTTCTACTGCCGGTCCTCTCGACTTTGTGACCGTCTTTTTCTTGGTCGATCCGCTTTCTCCCTTTGCTTCTCGCACTGGTCGCGGCTCCGTCCGGCCGATCATTTCTCTCGGTTGATTCGTCTCTGTCCCTCCTGGCGGGCGGTCCTTCTGTTTAAATATCTGGCCCCCCAGGGTCACCTCGTCCGTGGCCATGTCAATGTACGCTTCAAATTCTATCAATAAATCTAGCCCTATAATTCCGTCCTTTTGAAGCGCAAAGGACGCTACTACAAAATCATGGGTACATCGTTGGTTTCCTATTGCGATTTCTAAGCGTCTGGTTCCTTCTATTTCCAGCGCTTGGCCTGTTATGCCCCTGACCACATCACTGAGTTCCTCTGTGGGCTCATCTCCCACATATGGCTGAATCAAGGATACATCAGCTCCCGTGTCCACGATGAATTCATATTCTTTTCCCTGCACTAACACGTCAAGTGTTAATGCAGTGTCGGTGCTTGTCATCGCGACTGGGACCCTTATGGTCTTTCTCCGGCGGTTGGCGGGGCACTCTTCCGCCGAATCTAGTTTGGGGAGTTCTTCTCCCTCTTGGCTGCGGGATTCCTTTCCGCCTTGCAGTATCTTGCTATATGGCCAGGTTGTCCACAGCCGTAGCAGATGAGCGGGGCTCGAACCCGTTCTCGATCCCTGCCCGCTCGTTCTTGGAAACGTTGTACGGGCGTTTTCCATGGCTGTCTATCCCTTCTTCGAGGTGGTCCATTCTTCCTTGCTTCCTCGCTGTACCTCTCGTCCCTTTGTACAGCAAAAGCGGCATGTTCTTTATGCCTGTTCTCCATCTTGTTGGCATTGTATATTACAGTTGCCATGGCTAGCGCTTGTTCTATGGAGTCAGGGTTACGAATTCTCAGTTGGCGCCCTGTTTCTCCTATTAATTTAGATCTCACTATGTCTGTTAGGTCTTCCCGTGACCAATTACTTAAACGCGCGCACTGTTCCACTTGCGATATGAACTCCGTTACCGGTTTGGCGTTAGCCTGGCCACTCCATTCCTTTATACTTGCGGCTAGCGACAAATCTTTGGTCTTAACCCCTATTG
>NW_019730110.1:1015427-1058413 GCF_002891405.2 Cryptotermes secundus
TCGGTTGAGGTCGGGATGGTTGCTAACAGGTGAATCAGAACTCCCTGCGTACATTTTCCAATATGTACACTGTCTATTTACAATAATAAATACATTAAGAAAAAGGCCTGCTCTTATCTGTTGACATGACACTTCTCGCTTAACTCATTCTACCATCCTAGTTTGTGAAGGGGAGGTGCTCTGAAACTGCACTCCTATCATCGTCTGCTACTGTACATTCATTCCTACCCTGTCCTACCCTGACTCTCACTTGGTTCACTGGATACTGCCTCATTATCTCACCATAACACTTGTATTAACAACAACCTTTAACAGCATGGCGTATATGAGCAAAGAGACTTACTTGCAATAATATGTAGATTACTGCCGTCATCCACCCTCTTATGGTATACATGTCGCCGAGAGCCTCCGGCTGACAACCGAATTTTCTGTGTTAGAACATGATTGAAATCCCCCGAAGTTCCCTAATTTATCGTTTTCTTTCGCTGATTCAGCTTTGACGACAGGGGGTAGGTGACTCCCCCTCAGTGCCCTCAATCCTCATAATAACCTCCTCATTGGCTCTCCTGGGTGGTTGTGGGCGGACCCCTTGCGTCTTATTGCTGCGTAAGCAGTCTCTCACGAGTAAATCCAGTGAACGAGTGAGGTAAGCTATTGCTCTGCGATTACAGAGACCTGCTGTGCAGTCACATTCTTAACCTAATTACCAGTCCTGGTGTTTACAATTTACGGCAATAGCTGCGAAACTCTTTTCGCAAGTCTCTAGCTTTTAGATAATAGAATACCCTCTTCAATCTCAAATTTTGGCCATCACAAGGATATAACGTCGAATAGTCATGTGAAAATCTACCGACGTTTCGGAGAACACACACATCTCATTTTAAGATTCTAAGTGTAGGTATACCTTTACACTGCTTGCTACTTCATGCTGGTTTCTTTCTTGATTTACGCTTCATCCCTGAATGTTTAGATACGTTACCCCGAAACGTCTGTCGACTCTCAACGGACTACAAGGCGTTATATAGCATTAGGTAGAACTATTCACGTCGACCGCGGTGGTCGCGCGGTCTAAGTCGGCCCATACACGTACGAGTCTGCTCCCGAGTCCGGCTCGGCGAGTAACCGGACTCGGATTAATTTCACCACACACGTATGAGCGTGGCGACTCACACACGGACGAGTTTGGCTCATTGGAGCCCGAACCGAGTCGGACTCGCGAGCCAGACTCGTACGTGTATGGGCCCCCTAAAGCATGAACTGTCTTCGCTAGCTCGAACCCTGAGATCGTGGGTTCGAATCCCATTCGAGACGTAGATGTCTGTGTGCGTTTATTCTGTGTTTCTGTTGTCCTGTGTGTAGGTAGCGGCCTTATGACGGGCAGATCCCCCCGTCCAAGGAGTCCTATAGACTGTATGGAATTGAGAACCTGAAAAAAACAGCCAAGGTCAAACAAAGGGCTGTACGATAGACAGAAACATGATTTATAGTGTGTCTGGCAGTGAGTTGCTAGGTGCTAAAGAAACATTATATTAAATAAGTCGAAAAAGGTACAGAAATCGAAAATGCTTTTGCGTCAACTTGAAGCACTCGTCCCAGGCAGAGAGCAAGCAAATCATATGATAGGCGCGTAAGCTCGACAGAGCATAGCAAATGTCAAGCCGGTGCTTCGCATCACAAAGAGGAATTTTACACGAGAAATGCCGTAGTCGTTTAAGTGCGTGTTAAGTGTCTGTATATATACAAGTTCGTGTTAGCGTGGCTGGCTCTTCCGGTCCGTAATCAAGGTCACGTTTCTATTCCAAGAGTGAGGGCGGTTATAACATAAACTTTTCTGTACGATTATTCTCAGTTCCTCCGGGGGAATTTGTGACAATAAATGTCTTGAAAAAGAGACCATGAGAGTTCCCCCCCCCCCACATCTTACACAGGATGTTCAAAAAATGTTCACAGCGTTTAAGGGGGCAAAGAACTCGCTTAAGTGAACAAAATTCCCAACCAATATAAGTCGAGGAAGCATTGCCTGCTGAGACATGGTCGGTGTTGGTGTGATCTCTAAAGCAGATGCTGTATGTGGCTCCCATTCGTTTCAAAACAACCGTCATCTCTTCGCTGCACAGAGGTGCGCACTCTGTCGGAAATTCCTGGTTTCACTCGAGTCTCTGCTCGTTACTGTAATACCTGTAAGTCAGTGATCGACGCTGAATACACCGAAATATTTACGTGTTCCAATAGCCAAGAATCCAGAGGACTGAGGTCAGGAGATCGTGCAGGCCAGTTCACTGGGTCTCCGCATCCTATCCACTGCTCACGGAAAGTCTGGTTCAGGTTGTTCCAATAGCCAAGAATCCAGAGGACTGAGGTCAGGATATCGTGCAGGTCAGTTGGCTGGGTCTCCGCATCCTATCCACTACTCACGGAAAGTCTGGTTCAGGTTGTTCCAATAGCCAAGAATCCAGAGGACTGAGGTCAGGAGATCGTGCAGGCCAGTTGACTGGGTCTCGGCATCCTATCCACTGCTCACGGAAAGGCTGGTTCAGGTGCTGCCTGGCAATGCGGAGGAACTGAGGTGGTTCCCCATCATGCTTGAACCACACGTGATGTCTTTGATGAAGAGGCACATGTTCTAAGAATACTGGTAAATCATTCACAACGGTACACAGCACCTGTTAATCTCTTAGGTAAGGCAACTGACCCTGAGAAGCTGATCACCTGACACACCCATCCAGATATTGTACTCGCCCACACTTGTGTCAGTATTCATTTCGAGGCATATGTTTCCTGGGAATTTTTGCTCATTTAATTGAGTACTGTCCTGTAACCCTTTTAACCCTATGTAAAAGTTCGTGTTAGAGTGGCTGGCTCTTCTGTTTCGTAATCAAGGAGTGAGAGCTGTAATACGCCATGAAAAACACCAATCAACCAAAATGGCGGTCTCTGGCTAAGACTTGAAACCCGAAACTTACGAACTCGAAGCAAACTTTCTGCCCCACACAATCTTGACATTCAATATAGACAAGAATAAGTAGCTCAGAAAGTATAGTTTAATAAAGAAATAAACCGGACATATCGCGCGTTAAGATAAATTTTATGCATTCTTAATAAGTTCATTACAACAAAAGTAGGAAACTAACATCAGGCTGGAGCCATCTTTACCTCCAGGAAATCTGCTCCCGCATATCGTCAGTTGAGAGAATGTGCATTTAATAATACGTACCAGAAGTTGCGAAGAGAAATATTCCGATGGCTCATGCACGCCAGCACAAACGAGTTTTCGGACATATCTCTCATGATTTCATGAAAGGATGTACAACCTAAAGCGACAATGGTGAATGTTCTGATAGCCCTACACTATGTAGCCCTTTAGCCTCTTCTGAACACTGACGTTAACGAAAAGCGTGTTAACACACTGACGCAACACAAATGTGGCGTGTGGCTGTGTACAGAGTCTGCCAGACCCGAGCAGTGTCAATTATTATAATAAGTTAGGAAATGTATACATAGTGTATCAATTCTATAACTTTCGCTCCGTTATTGTCTCAAAGCTTACGCCTGTTCCTTTTGGATGCGTAAAACTTTGTTTGCACTTGCTTACGTCATTTAGGGTTTCCCTTCAGAGAAGATTATATTTCACGATTGCACACAAGAACAGGCAACTGTGTTATTATGTTACCTATCTCAGCTTAGAACAAGATGAAATCTAAAATAATAATAATGTGATAATACTGTAGTGTGTAGAACCGTTGCTACGTAACGACCATAAGGTGGAAGGACCGTTTCTTGGCAACGGCTCGGTAAACACATTCCCGTTGCTAGACAGCAGATTATTTATAATGCAACAGTTGAACACTAACAACAGAAAAGCTATGATTTTATGTGGTCCGTACCGAGATGATATAAGCAAGGGACAAGGTCATTTGGTAGTTCTGTACGGGAGTCTGTGAAGGGAGTGCTTGAGCCGAGAGCAGAGGAATATCCATTGTTGGAGCCGTTACTACGAAACGTCTGGTAACAGACTGAGAATACTAGAACATTTGCTCTGGTGAACTGTAAATTGTGGTAATAGTGATAGTGTTATAGTTATTAGTAGTTACGACCTGTAAGTGGTCAATAAATCTATTCACCGATTCAAACCCCGTCTATGGTCACTCATATACGTGAAGATACATAACATACACATGAAAACTACATATGAATTTGAAAATCTTGTGAGCTTGCGGATTCCAAAACTGTGGAGTCTGGAAATGTTATAACCAGTGTTTCGGTGGACCCCGCTGCTTACATCTACCCTTAAGAAGGAGACAGATATTTAATCCGAAACGTTAATAACACTGTGCGGTAACCATACAGACCGCAACGTCATTCTTTATTTCTCTGAAAAGCAACTCTCATATTTTTACAATGTATTTGATTTTTGATTCGAATTAAAATTTAGAAAGCAAATTACCTCGGACCCCTTTTCGTATTAATAAACTGACATAAACTGAAGTATCGGAAGAGGGCACGAGTAATAAATTCTATTTTTTTTTAACAAAACGACGGACAGACTCGAAACGTTGCAAACCAACTGAACGTCTCCCTCATACAAAACGTCAGTAAACGCCAATATTACGTCTTATGGCTTAAGCCGAGTCTCCACGTCACTGTTACGTAAGAATCAGCAACCTCTTGCATATCCCCCAGAGCAACCGGAAAGGAAGGCTGCCATTTTACCGACAACGCACAGAGGTGCTACCAGAGGGCAGCCAAGTATCGATTCGTTCTACTCTGAGGAATTATTCTCAGCGAAGGGCGATAGATGTCACTTGTTTGTGCTCCGGTTGCTTGGGAAGGTATGGCTAAGCACTGACACGGTTACTTTGAAAATAAATTAGGAAATGTATACATCGGGGAAAAATTCTTCAGGCTTCGCTCTACTAATGTCTTTAGCTTAAAGAAAAAGGCCGGGCCATAGTTTAAGCGGTTAGTCGCTGGCTTCATTCCGCGCCGAGAGTTTTAGGGATTATTCTTGGCAAATTAACTTCGGTCTCCTCCAATTCCTAAATCATTATGAAATTACGTGTACTACGGTGACAGCCAACCGACGTTTCGGAGGAACATATAGCCTGCATATTTTGTATCGGAAAATGGGGTAAGAAAGAGGTTGCTGCCTTCTTCATGCTGGTTTCTTGCTTAACTTTCTAATTAATCCTGAAAATGGAGGCCATATGTTCTTCCGAAACATCAGTTATCTTTTACCGGACCACACAGCCACATCTGTGAGAACCTCAAATCCAGTAATCCCATACTTTTGAAGAACACTCTCATTTAGGAAATGGCGCCGTGTAGTCTTGTCATGTCGTCATAATGACATAGTGCATTTTGACAAGAGCCACGTAATATCGGTTTATGACCATGAAGAACTGACACGTTCTTTTAATTCGCTTAGTGGGGGGGGGACTCGAGCTGGCTCCACTCGGCACGTCAGCCACTGATTGGCCTATTGTACTTGCCCCGGGTGTGATGATGGAGAATTTGGTGGAATGAAGATTAGCAGGGGAAACCGAAGTACTCGGAGAAAACCTGCCCCGGTGCCACTTTGCCCACCACAAATCCCACATGACCCGACTCGGGCTCGAACCCGGGCCGCCGCGGTGGGAAACCAAGGACTAACCGCTTGAGCTATGGCGCGACCGACTGACACACGCTGCTCAAGGCTCAAATTTAGAGTCAGGTGGAATATGAACACGCTTTATTTTTAGAACTCTGTCCGTATTGCGCAGGTATGCACACAAGGTCCTAGCAATTAATTCCATGCGGGGCTGTGCGGTATCTTGAGATAAAACTCACCCCAGTTTAAAGCAACCCCCTCATTCCGTGTTGGTGTTTGCAGGGCTTCCTCGTAGCGAATGTGATTAGGGTTCATAAGCTTGCAGCAAATTAGCAAAGCAATTATCATAGTTTACATCGCTGCTTGTGTTTAACGCGGTGAGACAAGATCTCTTCTATTCCCCCCCCCCGGCTCATAACCGTCAAGTGAATGAGGAAATTAAAGTATTAATTACCACAGTCTAGTAGCGAATGAATTATTTCTATTCCAACTCAGGGATAGGATGTTAAGAAATGTATTAAATAGAGAACTCAAGAGCACTATCGTCTGTGAAGTACCGCCGTGCAGTCCGATAGCAGTTCACAGACGCTTCGGAGGAATTGACTGCCTCCATCTTCAGGATCAAATATCTGCTAAACATTCCAGTCTATTACTGAACCTAGAAGTTCATTATTCACGAGACTCTGTCACTGGATCCTATCTTGAGCCACCTGAATCCAATGTATATTCTAACATTCGGTTATTTTTAAGATCAACTGAAGCCTTTCTAGATTTGAGCTCCTCACAGATTTGGCTATGAGGAATTCTATCTTCTGGGATGTTCGGTGAAAGTCAACAGACCTTGGGGAAGAACATTTTCTTTGCTTGCTACCTGTTGCATTCTTCATTCTTACTTGGCTTGCTTTTCTACCCTGAAGATGGAAGCGTCATGTTCCTCCGAAACATATGTTGACATTCATCGCACTACACATAGCTATATCCCAGGAATCAGAATTTTCCAATTTAAATGTTATCTTCTCTCATTCGTCCACATTTCTCATTGGGCCCTTCCTTTTAAAGTTTTCCGATGGTTCTCATTGTAGCCGGAATAGCTCAGTCGGTATGGCAACGGGCTACGGGTTGGAAGGCCGGGATTGAATTCCCGTAGAAGAGATTTTTTCTACTCCAGAGTATCAACACCGACGCTGGGGCCCACCTATCTTCTTATCTAATGGGTACCGAGGAATCTTTCCCCCGGGGATAAAGTGACCGGGACATTAAACTGACCATTCACTTCCATCTATTGCCGAGGTTAAATATGTTGGAGCTATGCCTCCACTCCCCCATACGTCTTCATGATACGGTGCTTAATTAATTAAGCACAAGGACAACTTTACCTTCTGCCTCATTGAGCAGTTTTCTTTAACTGGCCTTTGTTCTATGTTCAAGAGTTGCAGTGTTTAATGGAGACAGAAAGTTCCTCAACGCATGCGCAGTCAAGTTTCCTACTGGACAAATAATCAACATTTCCCATGCGCCTTAGTCTTCCTCGGCTCTGTTCTGGTAATTCCCTCGTCGCGTCACCAGAGGATTCACAAACGCATCGCACCCGAGCGCGCGCACACAGCGTCTGCAATTTGCATTGATTAGCACGTCTTGGTCTCCTTCTGCATAGGAACTTCGCACGTTATACTCATAGCTCGAGCGGTTAGTCGCCGGCCTTCGCACCGCGGCGGCCCGGGTCTTGCGGGACTTAATGGACAAAGTGGCATTGGGACAGCTTTTCGGTTCCCTTATCAATTCTCATTCCACCGACTACTCCAGAGCCATCATCATATCATCCGGGGCTGGCACAATAGACCAATTAGTGGCAGACGTAGCAGCGGATTCAGTCTCACCTCATCCAAAGAAACTTAAAAACAAATTACCCCTTTACATTTACACATTTTACAGTCTCGGTCACTACAGTTGCGACCACAATGGCCGCGCTAAGGCATGAACTGTCTTCGTCCGCTCGAACACTAGGATCATGGGTCCGAATCCCACTCGAGGCATGGATGTCTGTTTGTATTGTGCTGTGTATAGGTGGAGGCCTTGCGACGGGCTGACCCCCCTTCCAAGGAGTCCTACAGAATGTGTAACGAATAAAGAGCCGCCGAGGCCCAACAAAGGGCTGTAGAACCATACATAGATAGACAGATGGATGGATGGGTGAATGGGTGGGCGGACAGACGGACAGATAGATATATGGATAGAAAGACAGACAGTTTGAAGCGTTGCTGCTTGATTTTAATGAAATGTAATAAAAAATCTTTTATTTTATTGAGATATATGAGTTATATATGGTTCGAAATGTATTAATTAACTGAATGAAATTCAATTCCGTAGCCTCGGGACGACAATATTCAGCTCTGACAGGGGAGAATGGTGCATAACTCGCTCAATAGAATAACTGCAACGCCTACCACCTACCAGCAGAATGCTAACTTCATACATGGGGGCCAGGTGCATATAATTGGCAGCACCATACAAGTTCCGTTCCACAGTCAACAGATGTATACGTTCTCATTTTGCGCGTCATAAGCCCTGCACACTCCAACTAATTAACTACCTCCAAGGAGCTGAATCCTTCTTAAGAAACCACAAGTCGCTCAGCTGCTTAAGAATTTCCCAATATTTCAGAGAACCTGAAGATTCACAAGAGCCTTCCACTGGTCCCGTCCAAGTCCGATACCCAGTGCAACATTTCGTAAAAGATTATTTTACATTGAGTGACCCCGCGAGTCGTAGGAAGCGACGGAAAGGGAAGTCTCATATCTGAGACAGTAAAATATGGTCGCGAGTCCCAAGGGACTCCGACCCGAGAAAGATCGCTCTGGCAAGGGCCAGCAGCATATGCACAAAACAGACCCGTCCTCTCGTCAGAGAGGGCGCCCCACGAATATATAACCATAATTGTCAAACGGTAATAATTAATATCTGGTCATGAGCCCCCAGATGGGGCTCGACACCAAGACTTACTTACTGACTGACTGACCGTCAGTCGCAATGTGACTTTGACTTTGACTTTGACGCTCAGTTGGAAGGAAGCCGCCACTCAGAGAGGAACTGAGTCGGGAAGTAGAGGACTAGCCATTGTTAAAGCCGTTGTCAGGCAACTACTAATGAAGACACTGCGGGCTGAAAAAAATTGCGTGATTTTGTAAAGTGTGAAAATATCGATAGTGTCATAACTATTTATAGTTATGACCTTTGAGTGGTCAATAAATCGAGTCAACAATACAAACCCCGTCTAAAGTCACTAACACGTAACAATATATTAAAATTAACTTCCAACAAATAACCGTATCAAAGACCTACATTATTTTGAAGCGTTAAGAAAGGATCAGAGGAAAGCATGGCGGAACATCAGCTTCGTACACGGATGTTATACATGGTCTGAGCAATGCTCATTGGCCTGGATGTTCAACGGAGGTCGCTGTTAATTCATGTTAGGTGGGAAGAAGTAGCGACTTGGGATAACAGCCGTCGAATCTTTATTGTTCCATTGATATTAAACTGCATTAATACATTCTCAATGAAATCAACTAACAAAAAGATTTAGGAATAATTAGCCTAGTAGGGTAGATTACTGCTGGTCCTAGCCAGCACAGTCATTTTGATTCCGAGTCCCGAAGGACTCATGACCACATTTTACTCTTCCAGACCTCTGTGAGTTGTGAAACTCAACTGCCTAAGTAGAACTAATCGTTTAATTTCAAAGTCAAAGTCACATTGCGACTGACGGTCGGTCAGTCAGTCAGTAAGTCTTAGTGCCGAGTCCCATCTGGGGCTCATGACCAGATATTAATTATTACCGTTTAACAGTTACGGTCTTATTTTTGTGGGGCGCCCTCTCCGACGAGAGGACGGGTCTGTCTTTTGCATATGCTGCTGGCCCTTGCCAGCGCGGTCTTTCTCGGGTCCGAGCCCCTTGGGACTCACGACCATATTTTACTGCCTCAGATTTGAGACTTCCCTTTTCGTCGCCTCCTACGACTCGCAGGGTCACGGTGGAGGTATTAGACCCCGCCTCCACAAGGGGAGCTTAATTTCATTTCACTACGTACTGACTATTTGATACGAAACGGACCGCACAGAAAACACCGCATCCAATAATTCTGCTATGTTGCTTGTGTATTTATTGCAGCAGGAACGTGTGTACCGAACTCTTGCCTAGCAACATTAAGGGAGAACACATAGAAAGCAAGGTGAATTTATTAACACCCTTTCATTTTTCAAAATAAGGAAAGTAGGATAATAACCAGGCTATGTACAATATAGTCTATACGGCGGCATCATTAAATACTGAATTAAACATAAAACTGCACTAACATCTAAAGCTGTTTCTCTTCCTCCTGAAAAGGTGCAATTGGCGATTTAGGCTGGGGCCACACGAGAAGACAAAATGCGTCCGTTGTAACGAACGTACTTTATGACGGACGTTGCTGAAGACACCACACAGTTGCAGAATGCGGTGCGTAGTTTTTTCTCTGCAATGGAGCCAGAAGAAAGTGTAGCATTCGCCTCTCTTGTTTATTTCCACAACGGACGTCACGACGTTCGTTACAACGGACGCATTTTATGCGCTCGTGTGCCCCCAGGCTTAGCTACAGAAATGTTTTCGGAATACATTCCCTTTTTAGAATGATATGACAATATATACCTGGCAGATAATGATATATTAAAGCAAAGTTGAAATTCAGTGCCTGTGACTAGTATCTATGTTGCTGTTGCCTACAGAGAATACTTCAACAAAAGCAGAGGTGGCTGAAACTGAGCCATCCTCCACATTGTTGCGAATTGAATTAGGAACAGGTTGGGTTTATTTCTGATATGCAATCCTTTGAATCATCAGAGAGAGAGAGCGAGAGAAGAGAGGGGAGACAGACATTACAATTTACGGGGGAACAGAAAAATGTTCCTGCTCTGAAGGTTCCCACGAAGTGTCCGTTCGCCATAGTGGTGTAAGTACGTTTGAGAAAGGGTAAAGCTATTGGAAGTGAAGAAGGTAAAGTGTCAAGAAGTGAACTGTGTTATGAGCGCAGAAAGGAAGCTGAGAAGAGGTTTAACGGCGTTTGATCAGAATTTTGATGTTAATTTTGAAAGGGCTGCATTAGAGGACTACATTTGGGGGAAAGAAATGACACTAACATTGGAAGGGCTGCATATATCACATGCAACTGAGGGTGAATTTTGGACAATGACACTGCTTTAGGATCAGGGGAAGTCACGGAAAATGTTAGGCAGATGCAGACTGACTTCCGGTTAGTAATCCGGTATTTAAACACAGAAAACCTAACTTCAGGTTCTTGGAGGGAGGGGTCAGGAGCCCCCCTCCCTTTCTCGTTGATCAGGAGGCTCAATTTCAAAATAGATAAGTGGTCTTAGAATGAGCAAAAATATGGTTATGGGTCCCGAACACAACAATGACTGTGCTGGCGAGGAGCAGCTGCTCTGAACTTCAGGTTCCACTAAACCATGTTTCAAAGTTCAGTTCCTACCTGCCAGAGACATGTTTATGTCACAATTCCAGATAAACATTTGATAATGTCAAGGGAAACAATCACTGCTTATTCTGAGAATCATACAGAACACATAAATAAAAGTTGTGGGCAAAATACCGAGTTTATTAATGCTCAAGCGAGTTATACGCCCACATATAGCATCAATATTATTTTTATAAAAAAGTACTAATGAAAAACGCGGAATTCTCGGAAATTTGGTGATAATGAAATGCAAAGATCGACTCTTGATATAATGGCCGAGTTTCAATGCAGTTTTAAAACCTGCCTGCTCGTAGATCCGCTGTTCTGTTTTCTACTTATCTGATTTAATGATAAACAAGCGGTAAAACTTCGTCGTTCATTTCTATACCATTTCATTAAAAATAGCGTCTGTACTGTTGATATGCAGTTATGGGAAATGTATTCCGAAAATATTTCAATTGCCCTGAATATCCGCTTTCAGTAGACTGGAATCACAAGGGAATGCGCAGGTCACGGACACTCTGATGCTGGAAAAGTGGGTGCATTTGAATGATCAAGCCTTTAACATGAAGTATATTTCAAACTCTCTTTCGTTTTTGTTCCCTATCTAATTAACTCCGTGGAGAAACTATTGGGCGTATAGATGCTCGAAAAATATTTCCTTATTTCACGGAAGCCCAGGCCTGTTAACGTACTCACAAGAGGCCTCATCTGAGCCTTGCGTTAAGCTATCTGAATTCAGTACAAAACATCGTTAACTATTCCTTTATACTCTATTTTAATATTAAATTTTCACCTACCGCCTCTGTGGTCTAGTGGGCAGAGTTCCTGGCTACAAATCCGGTGATCCGTGTTCGATTCCCGGAGCTACAAGATTTTTTGACAAGTAATTGGTTTGGAAAGTGGTCCACTCAGCCTCGTGAGAGCTATTTCAAGGAAATAGCGGCTCCGGTCTAGAAAACTGAAATTAACGGCCGTGGGGATTCGTTGCGCTGGCCACGCGACACCCTCTAACCGCAAAAGTTGGCACTAAATTGGCCGACAGACGGCGGTCGCTCAGTCGGTATAGTTCGCTTGAATTAAAACCATGCAACTTTTTTCTAATCTTAGGTGTTTCAGTTAGTCGTTTTTATGGATATTCTGACTAAAATTCATGCCTTGCCAATCTCTTTATCCTCCGTTTTATTTTTCTAATAATATTTCATGAAATGTGGTATTTATGAAGCTCGCCGTTATGTAATTTTCTTATGTCAGCTGTTCCCGTTATGCTCAGACAGGCCGAAACTTATGCACTTTACAAATAGTTACTAACGTCTCAACATGTTTGTATTTTTGCAAATGTTGAGGCGATAGTATCTGTTGTGTCCTATTGAGTACTGTTGTTACAGCTGTGTTGACGGCTCCGTTTGGAAAGTACATTAAGACACACACCGGGATGCATATTTTGAAAATCATTATTATCTGTCAAGTAACTGCAAATAAAATAGAACACATCATCTTAACATAAACAAATATAATGATCAATACGTCCGTAATTTTGTCTTTTAGTAATAAATAATCCGTTAATAATACCGTCTTCTGGGATATGGTGCAATGTACATTTTTCGAAAGAAAGTCAGTTAACACAAGATCTACACGACGCCACATCCCAGAACACGGCATTCTTCATAGTCACCGCAGTGACAACCTCAAATCTTACAATAGTCCGTTGTTTCGACTCTCACTCGGGAGTCCGACTATCCTGAATTGGGTGATTACCAGATCATACAGTGTCATCACCCAGCAGACTTACTTACTTACTTATTTACCTAATCCAATGGCCGCGCCATAGCTCAAGCGGTTAGTCGCTGGTTTCCCACTGCGGGAGCCCGGGTTCGAGCTCTGGTCTGGTCAAGTGGGATTTGTGGTGGACAAAGTGGCGATGGGGCAGGTTTTATCCGAGTACTTCGGTTTCCCCTGCCAATCATTATTCCACAAAATTCTCCATCATCATAATCACCCGGGGCAGGTACAATAGGCCAATCAGTAGTCGACGTGCCGAGTGGACCCAGCTGGACTCCACCTCCACTATGAGAATTAAAAAAAAAACCTAATCCCTTCCTCTTATATCTTATTATTGTTATTGTTAGTGGGATGAGACTAAGTCCCTTGTACTTCGGCCACTTCTGGCCTATTTTACCAGCTCCAGATTATAGGTGAGGGTGATTGTGGAGCAATTGGTGGAGTGAAGATTGGCAGGGGAAACCGAAGTACTCGGAGAAAACCTGCCCCAGCGCCACTTTGTCCACCATAAATCCCACTTGACCAGACCCGGGATCGAACCCGAGCCGCCGCGGTGGAAAGCCAGCGACTAGCCGCTTGAGCTATGGCGCGACCTCTCTTATATCTTACCAAGTCGAGGTTGTTTTTTTTTCACCTTTGATGACTTTACAGACAATACAGACATACAATAAATTCATGCCTTGCGTGGGATTCGAACCTACGATCCCGGCTTCCCAGCGAGCGAAGACAGTTCATGCCTTAGACCGCTCGGCTACCGTGACCGGCTACCCAGAAGACAACAACCTAATTATTGACCGCCATGAACAATTCTAGTCTCATAAAATTTAGAAGTAATTTCCAAAATTTTACATATGATTATTTGATTTCTTAGTTGCAGATTTCCGATTCTTACAACAAACTTAGAAGTGCTGATACAGCACTGCAACGATTATGTTACTTCAAATTTGGAATACAAATATATGCTTTTTATGCACATTTTATTTCCACAGACTACAAGACATGCTTCATATCGCAACGCTACGTACAACTAAACGAGGCTGATATATTTTGTAGCTAAATATATTTTGGTAGTCTCATCAAGACTCGTTAAACGCCCTTCACTTCTCGAGCATACCCGGCGGGAGGAATGGTTCGATAAGGCTGGTCCATTGAACATGTACACAGTATATTCATTATGACTGTACATCTAGTACCAGAGAAGCGTTACTGAGCGAAATGGAGGCATGAAGTGCGATGCTTGCAGAACTTGCATTTTTATTCATGAACTGATGGCGAATGAACAGAGAAAGGTAAAAAAAAAATTGTAAATTGATGGAAGTCTATCTCGTGAATAATACTAAATCAGCACAAATAACATTCACCACCAAACGTAGAACGTGCCCACAAGTTATAATAAACAACGCACCAATTCCAGAACAGTGCGAAGACAAGTACCTCGGACTCCACTTAGACCAAAAACTAACATGGAAAGCTCACATCCAAGCCAAGAAACTGCAGTTAACAACAAAAGCAAGAAATGTGAACTGGCTAGTAGGCAAAAACTCCCAACTGTCAATGGCAAATGAACTCCTAATCTACAAAACCATATTAAAATCCATCTGGACATATGGGATTGAACTGTGGAATTCAGTACACCCTCCAATACGAAAGTTTTACAAACGTTCCAGTGAAAAAATGCTACGCTCAATAACAAACGCTCCATGGTTCGTATCCAATCAAACCCTTCATGCAGATCTCGGAATACCCTTCATAAAGGAAGTCATCAACAAGAAAGCCACCAAATACAGAGATCGCATCGTAGGCCACGACAACCGTCTAATAAATGCACTCACCGCTCAACCCCCGGCGAACAGAAGACTCCAACGCCTCTGGCCAGAAGACCTAACCTAGGCGACGCGTGAAGACCCACCAGTGGATGGTAATCACAACAAACCACTATGGCGCCCGAACATGTACTCATTACTCTGTCGTCACTAGAGTAGATTGTAAATTAGCAACCAAATAAATAACATAAGGTCTATCTCGGCTACGAACCACCTTACGTTGTGTATAGACAATCTTACGGAAGAGAAATGACGTATGTTGAATTTCCCATCGGAATAAGAGCTACAAATTTTTGAGGATGGTACATTAATACAAATATTTTTTTTTCTGGACATTATACATCGCCCTGCTTTTATCTAAAACACCGTCCTGTTAACATTTCAAAACGCAACGTTTCGGAGACTGGATTATGTCTCCGTCCAGAGATAGGGAGTAGGTTTCACCTCAAGACGGAGACAGCAGCCAGTCTCCGGAACGTTGTCTTAGGAAATATAAACAGGGCGGTGTTTTAAATAATAAAAAAAAAAGGACGATGGATTATGTCCAGAAACATAATATTTGTTCAAAGGAGTGGGAATGCCAAAGTATCATGTTTAAAATAGAATCTAGTAACCTTTTAATTATGATGTAATTGTTTACGTCACCCGTGTGCAGGAGAAGAGTTTAAGTTGGGTCTACTGCTCTTGTATCGGTGAGTGTAAGCAGCAATAATTTGTAGGATGTGACGCCGTGTAGCCCGGTAGAATTTCGCCGACGCTTCAGAGGAGCATGTTCCTCTGTCTTCAGAGTCTAAGATATCCTAAATAAGTTCGTTTGCTTACAGGACACCTAATTATATACAAAATATGTAATGGGAGTTGCTGTTTTTGTACTTAAAAACAAATGTAAAAGTAAAGAGGGGGAACAAGACCAAGAAAGCAAAGAAATGCTGCAAAACGAGACATGGCGTCGAATATCGATATGAGTGATGAATTGAAGAGGATTTGGAAGGAAGCGGTTAATTCTATCCCAACATTTGCTAGTAAGGACTAAGCAAAACCACGGAAAACTCTAAGAAACAGGTCTCCATGTCGAAATTCGAACCGCATACTTCCCGGATACGAATCTAGAGCTCTTTTGGCCGAAGCAATATTATATTCCCGCTGGTATGAATGAAAAATATAAAAATCGACATGAAGCACATTGTGATTCTAAATTATTGTCGGGATATCCGTGGAATATAAACTGAAACACCGACAATAATTTAGAATCGCCTTGTATGTACGTGTCACGTGAGTTCTCCCATTACTTTGGCTGGCTCAGTGTCGGTCTGTACACTCTTCCCAATAAATACACACGAACATGTCTGTGCAGAAGAAAGAGACAGTAGGAATTATAGCTAGTGATTTCATGTTACGTGATCAGCCATATTGAACTGTACATTTTCGCCATTGTTCTGGGATACAACCGCTATATTTGGATTTCTGTCAAGTACATTTACCGTCTCAGGTCACTCAACCGCGTTAAAAGGATTCTTTTTGAGCACTGAAGCATGAGAAATTAATGTCGAGCAACGTGTGGTGTCTGCAAAAAGTGCAGAATACAGTTCATCATCGTTTCGTACAATCACAAGTTCTCAGCGCGTTAGAGCGTTTCCTAGAATAAGCTCCTCATGATGAATGCTTCATGGTGTATGAAAGTGGACAGAAGTTATATTTAAGTGACTATGTTAATAGATTGGCCCGGTTTCGATCCCAGCTCAGGTCGTGTGTGATTTGTTGTGGAAGAACTGACAATGGGGCAGGTTCTCTCTGAGTACTTCGGTTTCCCCTACCAATTCTCATTCCACCGACTTCTCCACACTCATCTATCATCCGGGCCTGGTAAAATAGGGCTAGTAGTGACCGACATACTAAGAGAACTCAGTCTTAACCCACCCCAAGAAATAAAATATAAATGAATAAAAAACACATGAATTGACTAAAATACAAATCGCGTTTGCGACTTAACTGAAAACTCAAATTTCCCCATAAAGAGGCGCAATATATGCGCACAAGTTGCTTAAGGTGTCATCAATGTCTGATTATAATTATTTTGGAAATGAAGATGTGAAATATACAAAACAGCTGTCAATCTTATTAAACTGTCATCAATTTTAATACAAAAAAATGACCTAGGAAATACGAGTATAAAGAATTCTACTTCCCTTTAGGTTGACATTGTATAGTTTGTAGATATTAACCAATGTTTCGGAAGAACATCACGATTCCTTCTTCAGGGTATAAGACATTTCTAACTTCAATACTGAGGCAGCAACTTCTTCCAGAAACATCGGAAAATATCTACCAGTGTACACGGTATCACATTCTAAAAGACAGTAATCTTCGCAGTAAACGCCATGAGAACCTAAAATCTCACATATAAAACATTCCTTTTTAGTTTCAGGTGGGTGTCGAACTCCACCTGCCGACTACGTCGTGTTATATCCCAGAAAATGCAACACTCAGGTCATACTTCATTGAATTAGCTTTGAATTATACAATTTTAACATAACATAACATTTCAAACGCTTTACACCGTAGCCGAATACAGGGCCTACATTTTCTTTCTTAATTTCTTTGGGTGGGGGTGAGACTGAGTCCACTTGGTACATCGGCCACTCTTTGGCCTAATGTACCAGCCCCGGCTGATAGATGATGTGCGTGGAGCAGTCAGTGGAATAAGAATTGGCAGGGGAGACCGAAGTACTAGGAGAAAACCTGCCCTAGTGGCTCTTTGTTCACCACAAATCCCACACGACCTGACCTGAGCTCGAACACTGGCCGTTGCGGTGAGAAGCCGGTGACTAAGTGCCTGAGCTACAGTACGGCCATGCATGGTCTATATACATTTACATAAATTAAAAATTAAACGTTAGGATATAATAATGAAATTTATGCCACGATGTATTTGGATTTAACGCAAAAAAATGTTTTCATTATATTCTGTTTAAATGATACAAATATCTCTTCGAAGCTTTCGAATAAATACGTTTTTACAAGTGAAGGTAACCGGCAGCAACTTCAAAAGAGAGGGGACTTTATTTGAGGGTCACCCTCCCTAAAGAGGTTGTCTGCACTTCGCCTAACGAGATATAGCTCTTCCCGTGTTTATCTTGCGAGTTTTCCTTCAACTCGGTTCTTCTTAACTTCGTCCCTCGCCCTGCCTTCCGACCAGCCAACAAGTTCTACCTACATGTCTCTCGAAGTCGCTGGAACTACTAGGCTCACCAACCTAGAATTCTAGAAAAATTAAGCGTAGATGAGACACGTTACATAATACAATGGTTACGTACAGAGAATGGAAGAAGGAAAACTGCTACAAGAAAATCGAAATTTCCGAACAAAAGAGAGAGACCAGAGTATTAGGAATAACAGAAATAGACGACACGATAAGCTGTGATATAATTAATTAAAATTCAATTGTTTATTTATATGCTTACTCAACAGCCCAAGGGCCAATTATGAAGCAATCAGGAGCACAGAGACAACCGAACAAACAAACACACAAACTAAAGACAAGGCAACGTGTATTATTTAGACAACCGTTCAATTAGAGCAATTACGCGACCCATGACACGTTTAGAAGAAATGCTCGTATATGTACGTGTATATACACACATAAATCTTGAATACAACCACGAAATATACGTATATACGTGTATATATGTATACACACGTTTCTTCTCATTCTTGAGAAGAACACTTGAAACTTGATTTCAAATAATATTTTATATTATTTCTATATATATTTAATAATAATTCAATTACATTCTTATTTATTTACGTGCTAACTTAACAGCCAAAAGGTCAATTACGAAATGAGTACGAGTAAAGAGAAATAAAAATAAAGCGCACAGAAACAAAACACAAAGTAAGGCAATTTATAAACATGTAATGAAAACTGAAGTATTCCCTGAGTTTAATTAAGCACCACACCATGAAGACGTATGGGAGAAGTAGAGGTGTAGTTCCACAATTCCTGATGTCCGCACTAGATAGACGTGAGTGGTCAGTTTACGCTCTGCGACTGATTAACCCCCGGGGAAAGAACCACCAACACCCATTGGAAAGGGGGCTGGAAGAGCCCCAGAGCCGGTATGGACGCTGTAGAGAAGAGAAAAATATCTTACCCCTGCAGGGAATCGAAACCCAGCCGCTCATCACTTAGTCCATCCCTATACCGCTCGATCTAAGAGAATAATAATAATAATATGATAAAACAATTAGTGGTGTGCTGAGTCGGCACTGGTACAGTTCACTTATTTCTCTGGCCATATTCGTCAACACTCGGCTGCAACCGTTCCGAAAACAACTCGTCTTGTAAGTAAGGTGCGAGGGCCGCGCCATAGCTCAAGCGGTTAGTCGCTGGCTTCCCACCGCGGCGTGCGGGTTCGATACCGGATCTGGTCAAGTGGGATTTGTGGTGGACAATGTGGCGCTGGGGCAGGTTTTTCCGAGGACTTCGGTTTCCCCTGCCAATCTTCATTACACCAACTGCTCCACAATCACCCTCACCTATCATCTGGGGCTGGTACAATAGGGCATAAGTGGCCTCAGTACAAGGGACTTAGTCCCATCCCACTAGCATAAAAACAAAGTAAGGTTCGTACGATTAAAATGCAGACTAAATATCTCTTCGCTTTATACTCCCTGAGTATGTGCCAGCGGTTTCGTGTTAATACCAACGGAAGTTAAGGACCGGATGGCAACGGTTTCGGGCCGATATTCCGAAAACTGGAATATAGAATTCGGAACAGTCTGTAAGTGGAAGAACCATGCCCAGAATTTAGGAGTAGATACTGGAGTGAGCAAGAAAGGAGAGGGGAAGTTGGAGAGACATGTCACCTACAGACGCACTCAGAAGTCACGTCGTTAAGTGGCGCCTCTAGTTCGACCTCAAAACTTGGTAGCAGCAGTGAAACCAACTAACTCCATGGAGTTGAGCCAGTCGCTAGGTTACTCAAGAATTTCCCAACATGTTATGGAACTCGAAGGTTCATAACCGTGTTCACAAGAGCCTTTCATTGGTCTCTTCCTCAGCCAGACGAATCCAGTCGACACCACCTTATCGTATGTCTCTAAAATCCATTTTTAATTTTATCCTCCCATCTACGTCTAGATCTTTCTAGTGGTCTCTTTTCTTTTGGATTTACCACCAAAATCCTACATGTATTCCTCTTCTCTTCCATTCGTGCTACATGCCATGCCCACCTCATCCTACTTGACTTGATCATTCTAATTATACTTGGAGAAGAGTACAAGTTATGAAGCTCCTCATTATGCAGTTTTCTCCAACCTCCTGTCACTTCATCTCTCTTCGGTCCAAATATTCTCCTCAGCACCCAGTTCTCAAACACCCCCAATCTATGTTCCTCCCTCAATATCTGAGGCCACGTTTCGCACCCATTGCACTGGTATAATCAGTTCGAAATATAACAATGACATATATACAAGGGTAGCGGAGCCGGAAGAAATGAAATAAATAAATCCATGGCCGAGCGTGATTCTTTAGAACTCGACGAAGTTCATACCTAGCCTTTTAAGGAAGCAGAAAGTTACTTTCTATAACTTTCATATTCATTTTAATATGATCCTAATATGTAAAATTAATTATTCAACATAGTTACTTCCCTTCAGGATCAGTGTCTAAACACGTTTATGCATTTCTCATCTCCCGCTTACGTATTGTGACATGACGCCTGANGCACTGGTATAATCAGTTCGAAATATAACAATGACATATATACAAGGGTAGCGGAGCCGGAAGAAATGAAATAAATAAATCCATGGCCGAGCGTGATTCTTTAGAACTCGACGAAGTTCATACCTAGCCTTTTAAGGAAGCAGAAAGTTACTTTCTATAACTTTCATATTCATTTTAATATGATCCTAATATGTAAAATTAATTATTCAACATAGTTACTTCCCTTCAGGATGTGTGTCTAAACACTTTTATGCATTTCTCATCTCCCGCTTACGTATTGTGACATGACGCCTGAAAGCAGCAATAGTGGAGAGAGAGCCAGCGGTCCATTGCTAGACAACGGCTCGGTAATCATGTTTCCACAGCAACGAATACGACTGAAGAAGCAATACATTGAATACAGAGTCACGTCGATTCCTAGGCACACAGAAACGTTTCCGTTCACACGGATATTTAACTGGGGTGTGAATCTCCTTCGGAACAACGGCCATACTACTGTAGGTTTTCCGTAGTTTTCCTCAGTCAGTCCAGGCATATTCTAGAATCATATCTTGAGGTAGACCACGACCTTGTAACAGGCGGTGGAGGACCATAGAATTGTGAGACGTCGATGCTCCCATATTTTCTAGATAATTGGCTCACATGTGACGGTGAGGTTTTCAGCCTCACGCTCCGGCCGCCCTTTAACCCAGGAAGATTCCCGGTACTCATGTCTGTTAGAGGCTGAGTCGACCCCAGAGTCATAGTGCTGCAGGAAGGATTAAGTCAATTTGAATTCCAATTACTTCATCATGAATCGAACTAGCGACCTTCCGACTTGTAGCATAGTGCCTCAATCAACTACTCTACTCTACCCCGTTCTCGACAATTTCCTCCATTACTCTTTCTGCACAGAGAAGCTATAAAAGAACAATGAACAAATATAGCCAAATATATTTTAAAAGAATATTAAATGAATTATGATTCAGTGGGTAAAGGTAAGCAGGAATTCGTGAAATATGCGACACCTGGAATGTCACTGAAAGAAACTTTTTTCTCTTGCTAGTGGGGTGGGACTAAGTCCCTTGTACTGCGGCCACTTCTGGCCTACTGTACCAGCCCCAGATGATAGGTGAGGGTGATTGTGGAGCAATTGGTGGAATGAAGATTGGCAGGGGAAAACGAAGTACTCGTAGAAAACCTGCCCCAGCGCCACTTTATCCACCATAAATCCCACTTGACCAGACCCGGGATCGAACCCGGGCCGCTGCAGTGGGAAGCCAGAGACTAACGGCTTGAGCTATGGCGCGGCCGAAAGAAACGTAGATGATATATTTATAAACGATACGATAAGAATTTTAATCGATTTTTAAAAAATGATAAACTGTATAAAATATGGCCCATTTTGACAGGTGTAGAAGAAGGATAAACGAGGCAGCTAAACAAGAATCAAAATTTAATCTGTAATACAATTAAAAGATAATCTCCACGTGACGTTTAATTCAATTGCTGGATGCATCTTTTGAGACATGTAAGTAGTCAGGAAGGCATCTAGACTCGGAAATAGACGTCTAACAGTTGCATCGTGTTAGACGCCTCGTAAAGATTTACATCATCTTTACGACAAAGCTTTATGGTCTGTTAATATCATGTCTGTTTCTGAGTTCCTACTTTCCTGGAAGGCAAATGTAACCTGGGGACGTTGCACCCTTCACACAAAAACAGAGATGTTGCTTCGATAAAAACGAAACTTCTTGCGGGCTAAATATTTGAATGTAGCCACTTTGCAGCTCCGAAAAACTTCACCACAAAACAACATGAAGACCAAGCTCTTGCCAGAAACTAAACATCAACTTCATATCAGGTTACCGCTTGACGTTTCGGGGGTTTTCACAGAGGCGAGTGTCCAACCTGTGGTTATCTGTGTTTCGAATACTCTCGTAGATGGATACTGGTGTTTCGGATAATACACCACCTTTATTCTCAGGGTTGAGCGGAGCCTCACTTCACGCTAGTCGCTATAGTGCAGCAGTAACACCTTACAACACCATTAACATCAGAATGTAAACATGACATCTGAGAAGCCAAGGTCCTCTGAGTGACCGATGCTTCCCAGCCGAGTCATTTACTTTGTGATCTAGAAGAGCCGGGATAGCTCAGTCGGTATAACGACTCGCTACGGACTGGAAGACCGAGGGATCACAGTTCGAGTCCCGGTAAAGTCAAGAATTTTCTTTTTACCACGTCGAGCAGACCGGCTCTGAGGCCCATCCAGCCTCCTATCCAATGGGTACCAGGGGCTCTTTCTCCCACGGGTAAAGCGGCCGGGGCGTGTAGCTGACTACACACCTCCAACTAGTGCCGAGATCAAGAAAATGTGGATCTAAACATCCAGTCCCCCATACGCCTTCATGGCGTAGTGCTTAATTAGTTAAGCAGAGGAACAGCTTTACCTTACCTTGTGATCTAAATCATTTCGGTTACGGATATGAAGCTCGCATGATCTTACGAACTAAACTTCAAAATTCTGAAAACTGATGACAATGGCCGCGCGGTCTAAGGCATGAAGTGTCTTCGCCCTCTCAACCACTGGGGCTTTTGGCTCGATTCCCACTAGAGGCATGGATGTTTTTTCGCTTTCTTCTGTTTTTGTATTGTCCTGTGTAGGTAGCGGACTTGCGAAAGGACTGATCCCCCGTCCAAGGTGTCCTACCGACTCTCTATATGATTCAAATTTCAGAATTAATTAATTCTGAATGGGCACAGGCCATAGAGCCTGATCAGTCGAGAGGAAGAAGACGAAAGCAACGAATTGGGCCATGACCACTTCCCTTCACGTCATTTCCGACTAATTTTTATTATTATTATTCACTATGTAACTTGCGATATTAAAACTGCCGTCAGATACATGGCCATAAATATATGATTAACTTAGATCCCCCCCCCCCAACATTACTTCTNTACATGGCCATAAATATATGATTAACTTAGATCCCCCCCCGTAACATTACTTCTGACTGTCAAGGAGTAGAATTTAAGAAGCCACACTTGCCGAACTGACATGGTGTTCGAGTTTACGGATAGGAAAGACTTACATCACTTCCGGAAGGCTTGAAAGTTGGAGGAGGGGGAGCTGCAAAACGAAGAATTCTTATAAACAATTATTGTCCCGTTTGAAGTAATACAAGACCGTACCGATGAGCTAACTTAGGTAAAATTAGAAACTCGGTCACAGCGCTACAATGGATAAATATTTTCCACTTTAATGACACGTAAGTTGAAGTTTGTATATTTCTCCATGTTAGTATAACTAGAACATAAGCCTATTTAATTATAAATAGATAATTTTTTAAAGTAATAGATATACATTTTGGGAATGTGGGTTACAAAACGTTCTCTTATGTAAGAACACAGATATTACTAAATTACTGTACTGGATTTGTTTGGGACATTAACATATCAACTTTCCACATAAAAGTTTATGATGACATTATTCTAAAGTATCATTCTCTAACACTTCAGTACAAGATGTTCCGTAAATATGTGCTCTACAAACATCAGTCCGTATTTACACAAAGGCTACACTGCCTGGGGCCATGTTACACAACGCTGTGGAACAAATCAGAACCATTTGCAGAACAAACAACCAGTCACGAATCACAAGTTTAACTGCGGTCCTCCGTAGCCAACGTATGTCAATCTACAGCGCTCTCAGGGCCATTTAATGCGGTAACCAGGACCGTGTGAGTCTGTATCCAAACACATGCGGTCATTGTACCCAATTCCGTAACATAGCCTAGCTCTGATTTCTGACTTTCACGGTGGTTCAGTGTTGGTACGTAACCTGCTGTTGGAATTTACACCGCATAGGAGTGGACTGTTATCAACGTTTCGGAAGAACAACCTTCCACCATCTTCAGGTTCTAAAACCTTGTACCAAGACTTGAACCTGGGACCTCATTAAAGGTAAAATTGAACACTTACACGTAGGTGGAAGGATAATGTTAAGATATCTCTTAGATAAATAGGATTGGGGTGGTATGAACTGGATTAAACTGACTCAGGATAGGGACCAATGGAGACCTCTTGTGGGCACGATAATGAACCTTCGGGGTTATATAAAGTATTGAGAATATCTTAAGTAGGTGAGCAACTGGCGACTTCTTAAGAAGGCCGCAGATACATGGAATTAAGTAGTTAAAAGTAAAGTTGTCCCTATGCTTAAATAATTAAGCACCACCCCATGAAAACTTAAGGAGCTGTTTACTTCGGCAGCTCACGGAGGTGACTGGCTATCTTCACGCCCACGGTAGGATAGAGCCACCGTTACCCACTGCATGTGAGGCTGGGTGGGGCCCAGACCCGATCTGGACGCCCTTTAATAAACTTCCTGCTTAATTATGATAATTGACTCTTTTTATCTCAACACTGGCTGCAATACACGTATATCTGCTGTGCTCATTATACATTTGTGGCTTTGTTCTGTTCCATTAAAACACTTGCCGATCGCAATGTACGAATCGTGGGTTCGAATCCCACCAGAGGCATGGATGTATCTTTCGGATTTTCTGCGTTTTTGTTACGTATCAGACTTCGATCGGTTCATTGCAGTTCAAGGAGCCCAATCTACTGTATGTAAAATATTTATAATTTAATTAATAATTAATTCTAAATGGGAACAGTCTAGAGAGCCTAATCCGTCACAGGAGGAGGGGGAATGGAGAAGAAATGGAAGGAAAAGACACTTTATTCTGAATGTGTAGCTCATAATTATCTCCCTGTCTTGAAGGGCTCGGCGGCTGGCAGTCACGTCCGTATTCGTAAACTCGTTACGGGCAGGGACTATGTTCGCATTTCTCTTTGTTCCTGTCATGTCCTATGCAGGTGCAGGCTTCGCAACGGCTCCTTTCGTCTGCCAAGACGTCCTACCAACTCTTAACAGGTTCACGGTTTTAGCGTTAGATCAGAATCGAGCGAGATTATAAAGCTTAAGCGTTGTAATCTGACGAGCAAGGAAAACAAACTGGATGAATAAACGAAACGTCGGAGACCTACATATATATATATATGCCGGTTACGGTAGCCAGGCGTGTACTTTCTTCGCTTGCTTGGAAACCGGGATCGCGGGTTCGAATCCCACTCAGGACACTGATGTTTATTTTGTGTGTGTGTGCGTTTTTCTGTGTTTGTGTACAGGTAGAGGCCTTGCGACGAGCTGATCACCTGCCCAAGGAGTCCTACAGAATGGGTAAGATCTAGAAAAACCGAAGTGAACGGAGAAATTCATGCAGGTAGGCCTAGGCTCACTGGGGCTTAGTGCCAAGGAAAAAAAAGAAAGAAAGAAAGAAAATACATATATGACACAGGCTGTCACAACACTCGTGCTGTTTAAGTGTAATCCCCTATCCTGACATCACAAAACTATAATTTTGCCTGTGGTTCTGTATGGGTGTGAATATTTGGACCGAAGAGAGATGAAGTGACAGGAGGTTGAGAAAACTGCATAATGAGGAGCTTCATAACTTGTACTCTTCTCCAAGTATAATTAGAATGCTCAAGTAAGGAGGATGAGATTGGCAGGGCATGTAGCACGAATAAGGAGACGAGGAATGTATATAGGATATTGGTGGGAAAGCCAGAAGGAAAGAGACCACTGGGAAGACCAAGGCGAAGGGATTGGACAATATTAAAATAGATCTTAGAGAGATAGGATGCCATAGTATGGATTACATTGATCTGACTCAGTATAGGGACCAGTGTAGGGCCTTTGTGAACACGGTAATGAACCTTCGGGTTCCATAAAATGCTGGGAATTTCTTGAGTAGCTGCAGAATTGGCAGCTCCTCAAGAAGGGCTCAGCTCCATGAGTAAGTAAGTAAGATGCTGACATCATAATACGCAAAGTGTTTGAAAAAGAGAACCACCACTTAAAGGTTCACTTCACGGATGCTAGGATTTTCTTGCCGTACCTCTTACATATAATTTGTAATGTATATTGTAGAGTTTATACCTGTTGCTAAGCTGTGATTCCGTAAAAGGCGGCCGTTGCTAGGTAACGTCAGTAACATACAAGCAACACTCCGAAAACAATGTTAGGCAACCCGTTTCTGGGCATCGGGTCGGTAAACACGCGTCTACAACGATAGGTTTATTGCTGGAAACGGTGTTTTCTATTCCGTCCGTGCAAAATGGTTCTAAAGAAGACAACTGAGGAAATTTAGTTCGTTTGAGGGCTGGCAGTTCAGTTGAGTTCTATGAGGGAGGCTGAGAAGAGATGGGGATATAGTTGAATTGATAGCTGACAAGAGTTCTGGACGGGCGGCTGTGACAAGAGGACCTGAGCGCGTTGAGCTGAAGAATCTACACTGTTAGAAGCCGTTGCTAGGGAACAGCTGGTGAAGAAAGTGGGCCATAAAAGGTGTTGCGGGTACTGCTGTGATTTGCAAAGTGTGGATATTAGAGATAGCGCTGTAATTAGCTGTAGTTGTGTATAAGTGGTTAATAAATAGAGTAAAAAATCCAAACTCCGTCTGGCCTATTGTACCAGCCCCAGATGATAGGTGAGGGTGATTATGGAGCAATTGCTGGAATGAAGATTGGCAGGGGAAACCGAAGTACTCGCAGAAAACCTGCCACAGCACCACTTTGTCCACCACAAATCCCACTTGACCAGACCCCGGGATGGAACCCGGGCCGCCGCCGTGGGAAGCCAGCGACTAACCGCTTGAGCTATGGCGCAGCCCAAATTCCGTCTATAATCACACATACAAATCGTGACAATACGTGCACAGAAATTTCCAAGTTCCTACAAATGTAGGGTTGTTTGTTTATTTAACGACGCTGTACAACGTCGAATGAAACGATAATTACTGAAAAATGAATTGGAATGGATGTGGAAGTGGGCGTGGCCTGTTCGAAAGCAATATTTTTGCATTTGCCTGGAAACACTGAGACAATCCGCGAAAACCCTCAGTCAGAATAAACAGTGGCTGATCGAAGATCGAATGAGGTACTACCGGATTTCATAAGGCGTAAATCTAGTGCTACTTCACACAGATCCTAGGTCACATTTCCCAGTAATTTTATAAGAATAAAATAGGGCATACTTAATTTTAAATAAAACTGGTCTGGGAGGATAACGAGGATAACTCGTACTAACTTTCTTAATTCTGAAATCACTGAAGTCCACAGAGTGTACCAAACCAATAACAATTTTACTAATGCCCCATAATCACATTACGACCGAACTGAATTACAAATCATGCTTGTTAGTACGTTATAAAAACCTTGGTTCCTGGTTTGGTATCCGCCTATGACCAGAACATGAATGCATTTCAGAATTAAAACAATATATAGCTTGTTTCCGTTTTTAAAAACAAGCAAACAAACTCCGTGGCCTGTAGTCCGCAAGCGAACTATACCGACCGAGCGACCGCCGCTTGTCGGTGAAGTTAGTGTCAACTTTAGTGGATAGAGGGTGCTGCGTGGTCAGCCCAACGAATCCCCACGGCAGTTAATTTCGGTTTTCTAGACCGGAGCCGTTATTTCCTCGAATTAGCTTCTAAATTATCCTCACGAGGCTGAGTGGACCCCGTTCCAGACCGACTGCTTCTCATAAAATGTTGTAGCGCCGGGAATCGACCCCGGGATCTCTGGAACTGTAGCCAGGAAGTCTGATCACTAGACCGTAGAGGCGGTCACCACTTTCATATACTTTGGTTTCAAACGAAAAATTCAAGCACCGAATATTTTTTTATATATCTGACGTCTAGCAGGAAATATATAGATTTCAGAGGAAGTGCAAGGCTTGCCCTTTGAAAAGGCTGAGTTAGAAAGTCGACTGTGAGAGCAGCAGGCATAAGCCGCTGTGATTCTGCTCATAATCGCTCCTATACTGTACGAGAATTTTTGTACGGCTACAGAAATGCACTAAGCTTCTCTTAGCGTTTGAAACGCCTACAAGTTACACAGAAACTGGAGTTCAAAGATCTGACTGCTATACGAAGGTGCACTAGAAACTCTTGACATCAGACGCCATTACGTGGGAGATCACCCAGATAACAAGCTGTTTCTCCCCTTGACAAGTCTGGACATTTCCAGACATGCTGAAGGGATCGCGCAACATGACCAGAACCAATTATAAGCACTCTATCCCACTTGACAGAAAAGTACAAATTAATTAAAAGTTTTTAAATAACTATCGATACATGAAGAAAGTCGTCTTCAGGGATCTGGNCTATCGATACAGTTCTACATGACCGACCAACTTCATGGAGCTGAGCCCTTCTTGAGAAGCCGCCAATTGTGCAGCTACTCAAGAACTTCTCAGCATTTTATGGAACCTGAATGTTCACTACCGTGTTCACAAGAGATCTTCACTGGTCCATTTCCTAAGCCATATTAATCCAATCCACATCATTCGAATAATGCACTATGCCAAAGATGCGTCCCCCTTTTTTTCCTGTGAAGCTACAGCCCCAATTTGGGCCTAGGCCTACCTCCATGAAACTCTCCGTTTCCTTTCGGTTTACTAGATCTTACACATTCGGTAGGACTCCTTGGGCGAGTGATCAGCTCGTCGCAAGGCCTCTACCTGTAGACAATCACAGAAAAACGCACAAAAAAATCAATGCCCTGAGTGGGAATCGAACCCACGATCCAGGCTTCCGAGCGAGCGAAGACAGTGCATGCCTTAGACCGCTCGGGTACCGTGACCGGCAAAGATGCGTCAGTTTATCGTTCAATAATACTTCAACGGATAGCAGAAAGTCATGAGTTGGCTAGCTGGCTTAATCAGGCCTGACATAATGCAAAACTAAGTCTGTGCTTATAACACAGATCTTTGTCTACCTTTAATTTGCTGGTTGGTTACTTGCCTTACACTTCGAGTCTGAAGATGGAAACAATATATTTCTCCGAAACATCTGTGAGCTTCTACCGGACTACATGGCATTACATGGCCACCGCTGTAAGAACCTCACTGGCCACGAAATTAGCCTGTGTTTGGATGTTAATCACGCAGTAGTCAGCGTTACCACTTTGACTGCTGTAAATTATAATAGTATTGTACTACAGAATAAGAAATAAATATCTGCAATATTGTGTTGTGCAGAGCGTCTGCTGGCACGTACAGGAAGATTAGCATAAACATGATGTGAGTATGGGTACGCACAAACGCACGTGGAGACGTACCATTAATACGCATTTAGTACACTCTCTCACGCACTTACTGTCTGAAGATAAACACAACAAAAGACTGCTTAAGCTGTACTTGCAAGAGCCTGTCTCCTGAATTGCAAATGTTGGAGAGATTTGTATTGCTAAACGGACGCTGTGCAGTAGCAACGCCCAGTTCGGAATGCATTTTCCTTTTCGTTTATCTGAAACACAAGGATTCTCCGGACGTAACCAATTCTTACTTCTCTCATACATACAATTTTGAACGAAATAATTAAAAAACCAAACCTGTCGTAAAAAGATTTCTTTCTGCAGATCTGATTATTTCCGGGGTAAGGGAGTTCCCTGGCAGGACTAAACTTGAGGAACAGCAACAGACCTTCGGACCTAGTGACCTATGTTGAAGAAGAGATAAAAGAGGTGTAGCATGAGGAGGAGGAGGAGTAGAAAGAGAAGAGGGATAAGGAGGAGGTTGAGAAGGAGAAGGTTCAGAAGAAGGAAAAAGAGAAGGATGAGCATGAGGAGGAGGAGAAGGTTGAGAAGGAGGAGGAGGGGCAGGATGTTGAGGAGGAGGGGACGAGAAGGAGTAGAAATAGAAGAAGGATAAGGAGGAGGTTGACAAGATGGGGGAGGAGGAGAAGGTTGAGAAGAAGGAAAAAGAGAAGGATGGGCATGAGGAGGGGGAGAAGGTTGAGAAGGAATAGGAGGAGGAGAAAGAGAAGGAGAAGGAGAAATTTCCTGTTGCAAGATTGTCGTTCCCCATGGCTATGTCCGTGTAGAGCGCCATCTCACGGGACTTCACATCTCCAGTTCGTAGAATATTTCTGACGCATGTTGTTTACTACTTGCTTTGCTTACATTCTGACCCTGAAGATGGAGGCAGTAAGTTCATTAGAAAAGTCAGTAAGTATTTACCAGATTACACAGCGTGAAATCTCATAAGAGCTCAATCTTCTAATTTCCTGTCATTTGTATCATCGATTTATTTATTGGTGCATTCAGCGGCTGAGAAACTGAGCAAGTTGACTCAAGATGAAATGCTTCTGACTTGTATCCGGGAGATTCTGGGTTCAGATCTTGATAGGGATACTACTATCCTGATGTACTTAGTGCTTTTCGTCAGATCCTCCAACAAATACTAGGACTGCACCTTAAATTAGGCCATGACCGCATCTTTCCATATCCTTCCCAATTCAATTTTTCACTGTCGTGCTATAATCCGATAAACTGTTATAAATGTCTTGCTCCTTGTGGTCAGTTTTCAGTCGGATACTGATAAATTCATAATCGTTTTAAGTGCACATATTTAATAAACATGATATCAGAAAATATTGCTAATAACAGCGACAGATTTATTACATTCGTTCTATTAAATGATAAGCATTTTTTCTAAATTGTCATGGATGTCCAAACTACGCTCTTTTCAAGATCTTCCGCATTCCCTTTAAGGAACATAATAACCTTGGTGGTTCTGTTTCCTAAGATGTGACTCCGCGTAACCTTACAGAAGTGTATCGACGCGGAGGTCATACTTTCCTCCGTGGTTCCTGTTAATTCAAGCGAGCACGAAATCAAGCAACTAACTCGATTTTGTCCGCTATTCTGAAAATGAAAGCAACATCTTCCTCTGAAATACCGTCAGACCTCAAGACTACGTAATATTATAATCTCAGAAGACCACTGGCCTAATATTCATTGAAGGACACCCTTAAATTTAATATTATCATAAGGTTATCCAAATGAATGCCGGTCACGGTATCCGAGCGGTCTAAGGCATGCACTGTCTTCGCTCGCTGGGAAGCCGGGATCGTGGGTTCGAATCCCACTCAGGGCATGGGTGTTATTTTGTGTGTGTGCGCGTTTTTCTGTATTTGTGTACAGGCAGAGGCCTTGCGACGAGCTGATCACCCGCCCAAGGAGTCCTACCGTATATCTAAGATCTAGTAGTGAAAAGGAGAGTTTCATGAAAGTAGGCCTAGGGCCAAATGAGGGCTGTAGCGCCAATAAAAAAAAATCCCAATGAATAAGGAATTCTTTTATTTTAGTACACTTTTTCTTTTAAAGAAAAGACCCCGGGCGGAGACCGAGTATGCCTACTTTAACTTACTCACGGAGCTCAGCCCTTCTTGAGGAGCCGCCAATTCTGCAGCTACTCAAGAATTTCCCAGCATTTCATGGAACCCGAAGGTTCATTACCGTGTTCACAAGAGCCCTCCACTGGTCCTTATCCTGAGCCAGATCAATCCAATCCATACGATACTATCTTATCTAAGATCAATTAAAATAATAATACGGACCCACCGACGCCCTGATCTTTCCAGTGGTCTCTTTCCTTCTGGCCTGCCAACCTATATCCTATATGCATTCCTCTTCTCCCTCATTCGTGCTACATGCCCTGCCAATCTCATCCTCCTTGACTTGATCATTCTAATTATACTTGGAGAAGAGTACAAGTTCTGAAGCTCCTCATTGTGTAGTTTTCTCCAACCTCCTGTTACTTCATCTGTCTTCGGTCCAAATATTCTCCTCAGCACCCTGTTCTCAAACACCCTCAGTCTATGTTCCTCCCTTAATGTCAGAGACCAAGTTTCACACCCAAACAGAACCACAGGTAAAATTAAATTTTTCTACTTTATCTTAAGGGACAAAATTTGGAATACCCCTTCGTATGTAGGATAGGCCTATAACACTTGCGGTGTACAAATGATTACAGGCATGTGACAATGCACACAGGTAATCAGGGCGCAGTAATGCAGGCACACAAGTCGTGTTTTACTGATGCACCTGATTTAGTATTAAAATATCTTATAGAAAATTAACTAACATTTATCTGAACAGGAGCCCGGATAGCTCAGTCAGTAAAGCGACGGGCTACAGGCTTCAATGACCGGGGTTTAATTCCCAGCAGATTTTTCTTCACAGAGCCCGGAATGGTTATGAGGCCTTTCCTAGGGGGAAAGAGGCCGGGGCGTGAAGTTGATCACTCATCTCAAACTAGTACCGAGGTCAAGAATGCTGGAGCTATACCTCCGCTCCTCTTTATGTCTTCATGATGTGCTGTTTAATTAATTAAGCAGGGGCACAACTTTACCTTTTACGTTCGACTGAATTATTGAATGTTAAGCGTTGTAATCGAATGTGTCAGAGCAACCTTACGACCCCTGGGTAACAAAAGCGCTGCATGTCAGGCTTTTGTTCTGTCTCGACACGCGAGGCTGTATCAGAGTTAAGAATACGCGTGAAAGAGGTTATTAGCTAAGCTAAGAGAGACAGGCCACAAATTGAAGAAACGTGCTAGCGTGTCTGAAAGTGATTAGCATAGGCGGATAGTTTTCGCTACCACCCTCTTGCTCCTAGCGGGACACAAAGGTAGTGACTCCCGGCGAACTATTCGCCCAACGCACTGACTGACACACGACGTTTCAGTTTCGAACAACTAAATACTTTTATTGTAACTGAATAATTAATTACGTAATTAAAAGTAAAGTCTGAAGTTCTTACAGCGGTGATTATGTAAGGTTCTATGTTCTGGGATATAACGCCGTGTAGTTCGTTGAAAATCAGCCGACGTTTCGGAATAACAACTCGCCTCTATCTTCAGTGTCGAAGAATAAATTAAGAAAGAAACTAGCATGAAACAGGTAGCAACTTATGCGTATTCCTCCGAAATGTCTGTTGACTTTCAGCAGACTACACGTCGTTATATCCCATAAGATAGAAGTCTTTAAATTTATTAAGCATCGGGATTTAAGACGGATATATAACTCCATGTATGCTTCACGCTTATGCCCCTTTCCTCCACAGTGAAATATTTCTTGTTTACATACGAGTGTGTCTGGGCCCAAGAACAAGTCTTTACGTTGAAATGCTCAGATCATTTGTGGTTTCCTCGGTCCTCTCGGGGAAATTCCTGCGCAATGTCTCGATCAGGCAAAAATCGCTTCCTTTCAAATCCTTACTAATTCAGTATTCACCACTATTCTCATCTTTCGAAGCACTGACAACTTACATATACCACATATATGCACAAACAAATTTTTGTTACTATCCACATCAACACTGATGGAGACAGAAACGCTTCCGAAACGTCGTTTTTTAGCTCTATACATCTGAAGACTTATTTGCTTGTCGTATCAAGTACCCAGAATGTAGTGAAAAAAAATAGGCCTTTAGTTCTTCCTAGAACTTCTTATTGATATTATTAATTAGGTATTACACCTTCGTCGTTTCATTTTGAAGGTTATTCAGACGAAACTCGGTCGGGTATTATCATGAGCGCTGGAGAAGGGTACGTTAAAATTCCCCCAGAGGCGCTGAGGCAAGCAGTCCACTGACGTACAAACCGATGGATCCCATCCTCAAGGAATTTCGTGGACTGCTGTCGGAGCCATTGCACCGCCGAAGTATTGTCGCCTTCGTTACGTAGAGCATGCGAACGGGTTTCAATTGAACGTCTCTAACATTATCTCTGGTATTCAAATTTCATAAAATAAAATGATTTTCAGTGAATGCGGTGTTACCTAATCTCATTGAAGTTATGTAGTTAAGTTAAGGGGGCGACTCTTGTAGCGATCACATGAAAGAATTTTCCAGTTTCCTTCGGCGTGTTCACATATCGCCAGAATCAGGTCCGGGTGAACCGAAGCGCGCTAATCCTCGCCTTTTGTTCCGTCCTGGTTAATTCCAGCTCAGACGCTACAGTTCGCCGGCAGACAAAGCGCGTCACGAAATACGCACTTAAAAAAATTGTGATGAATAAATTATCAGAGGAATAAAGATTCGCGTATTTAATTCGGAAAACCGCCCAGGCGAAATCTTGAATTTCCACATGAAAGACTGTGTTATCGGAATCCCTTTTATTCCTTTCAGTCACACAGTCGCAACATCTTACAGTTTAAACTTAAATTCTGTAACCAGTGATCATTCTCTGACATGAATATTCATGCTGTCCGTTTCACAAAGCTACCTGCAGTCGATTTTATCCACACGACTAAAACAGGGATAAAATACTCCCCTACTGCCGTTACGTAACATCGACTATCCGTTACGTTTCTAGAATACATTGTGGCATATCTGTTCAAAGCAAGAACTGTGGAACCAGAGATACGTCCGTTGCTAGGGAACGGCTCTGAAACAACATTCATTTGTAGGAAACAGCCGCGAAACATGGTTAGGCAGCAGATTCTTAATAATAGACAGTCTCTGCTAGGAAAAACTCAGTAAAAACATTCCCAGGGAAAAGGTCAGCATACAAGAATGCATGGTGTTGTCTGCGCGGACGGTGCCGAGGAGTTATAAGGAAGATTCCTGGAGCAACTAAGTCAGTCCTGTATGGAAGTCTGAAGAAAAGAGTCATTAAGGGACAGCCGGAGGGGAGCCGCCATTCGGAAAGAATTTGAGAGCGAAATGTGAAGAAGCCGTTACCAGGGAAAGGCTAGTGAAGACACAGCAGGCTGGAAAAGACTCAATGTGTTGTGGCTCAGTCTGCAGCCACCCGCTAACGCTGCTTCCTCGCTCGCGGTTTTTTCTACTCTGAAGATTGAGGCGATACGTTCTTCCGAAACGTCGGTTCACACAAGATCTACACGGCACCAGATACCACAAGACGGCATTCTTCATTTCTAAAATGGTTTGAAGGATTTCCGTTGCGATTTATATTTGAGAAATCAAGATGACATTTGCCCGGTAATTTAATTTGTTATGTAGCAAAGAGTCTTAATTCACTAACAGATCTGTGTCACGAATACGTGAATATTACAGCGAAAGATGAGAGGAGGGAAGCAGTGGATACTTGTGGAGGAAACACGAGCAGGTTGCCTACTTGCAACGCTCCCTGGGCCCCTGCCACTTCAGGAGCACGGCAAGCACTGTAACACGACCGCCACCGCATACCGATCTTCAAGTCTTCGGGGTTGAGAACACAATTCTCGTTCCGTTGCCGGGAAATAGAATTAACAGCGAAAGATCTGTGAATATCGAATAACGGCATTGAGTTTTCAAATACAGAAAGGTGAACAATTCGACTCTCTGGCCAAGGTCAATAATTCGATTACCAGATACCATTAAGTCCAGAATCTTTTGTCTTCTCGTCTTACATACTTACTTACTCATGTAGCTGAGCCCTTCTGGAGGAGTCGCCAATTCTGCAGCTACTCAAGAATTTCCCAGTATTTTATGGAACCCGAAGGTTCATCGCCGTGTTCACAAGAGCCCTCCACTGGTACCTATCCTGAGCCAGATCTATCCAATCCATACCATCCCATCCTATCTCTCTAAGATCCATTCTAATATTGTCCACCCACTCTAACCGCCCACCCTCTCTTTAGGCTTCTTGCCCACAAGGTGGTTGCCACTTGTCACTTTGGCTGCCCTACCTGGTGCTGCCTCCGTTGAAGTTGTTAGGTCGTGGCTGGTTCCGGCTTGACCAGGCTCCACCGCTTCTTCCGGCTCCACCGCTTCCTCCTTCCGTTGCTGATTACGGGTTTGGAATTTCAACATAGAACCTGATATTATGGGCGCCAGCAAACAGCTAGGTGCTGTTTGCGATTCATTTTAAAAGGAGGGAAGGCGTGAGTGGGGTGGAAGCTGGCGATGGGTTCGACTAGCTCCTGGCGATGAGTTCTCTCCTCAGGTCGGCTAAGGGTCAGGCTCGGACAAGTGAGGGTGAAGCACTTCTGACCAACACAATGCACTTTGCCACTGGAACACTTTATTGTTTCACACAGTCACTCGGAGTCAAAAATCTACACCATAAGGCCTAGTCTCGGCTTCCAAGCCGCCGGTGCTGTACTTGCTCAAATTATTTAGTTTAACGCGCAAGTATATTCGTGGGGCTTACCTCCGCCACGTTCGAAAGTTTTAGCAGACTCCTTAATCTTAAACTGGACTCTCTGCCGAGCCAGAGGTCCTAACTTAATTGTATCCGTCTCCTCTCTTCTCTTCCTAAATTCCCGGATAGGTGGATTCAAATAAGAGGAGTTGGCTTAATTTTGGTTCCGGCCAATGACCGATTGTTTTAGAAGCAGTTTCGGCCTAAAATCCCAAACAGCGAAATTGACAGAGATGTAACTTATGAGGGTCGCTAATGAACCCCTGGCCCTCCCACTGTTGACTTATGACGGGGTGGCGACTGTCACGTCTCGAATTCTCAAAGTGTCTTGCCGCCGTAAGTCAACTTCTCAATTTCTAAAGAAACTCAGTGGGGGTTCCATGAAGTATCATTTCTGCCCTTTTCGAAACAACACCAGATGTTTGGAAGCAAGAACTAACAGATGTCCTTGCCCGCGCAAGTTCGGTCTATCTGTTTGTTCTGACTGTGTCTTCCTGTTTCTTAGTAATTCTTACAATTCTACTTTATACGTAAACTACTGACGTAAACTCGTTCCTTCTGTCTTCTCGTCTGCTAACTAATAACGTAACAATTAGAATATACAAAACTATAATTTTGTCTGTGGTTCTGTATGAGTTTGAAACTTTGTCTCTGACATTAAGGGACGAACACAGACTGAGGGTGTTAAAGAGAATATTTGGACGGAAGAGGGATGGAGTGACAGAAGGTTGGAGAAAACTGCACAATGAGGAGCTTCATAACTTGTACTCTTCTCCAAGTATAATTAGAATGATCAAGTAAAGGAGGATGAGGTGGACAGGGCATGTAGCATGAATTGGGGACACAAGGAATGCGTATAGGATATTATTGGGAAAGCTAGAAGGAAAGAGACCACTTGGAAGACCAAGGCGTACTTGGGTAGATAATAATAAAATGGATCTTAGAGATATAGGATGGGGTGGTATGGATTGAAGTGATCTGGCTCAGGATAGGAATCAATGGAGGGCTCTTGTGAACACGGCGATGAACATTGGGGTTCCATAAAATGCTGGGAAGTTCTTGAGTAGTTGCGTGACTGGCGACTACTCAAGAAGTGCTCAGCTCCATTGGGTGTGTTTGTTAGTTCAGAACATTCGATGAAAATACTGGCCGCTTTACAACTCGTTACCATTCCACGTCTGACAGTATGGACTAGTGGCCCTTTTGAATTGTCACGTACATGTGGGGGTACGTAACCCCTAGCTTCAGACGAAAGGAACATCTAAGCTACTCCTCAGTACTGCGTCCAGTATGACTTTCAGAATTACTGGGCAGGAAACCTCCACAATAAAGCAAGGAGTAATAATACTTCGTCAGCAAATATGATTCATGTTATACACGAGNACTTTGAACGGGGAAAACAAAGGTGGGAACGTGAAGGGCAGGTATAAGTGACGACCAACTCGTGAGGCTTGAAGTCTCACTGAGCGGTAAGGAAGAAGAAGAGGAGGGCGGTAAGAAGTGGCGCCGAACGTGTAGGCGAACGGTAAGGGCGGTAAGATTTCTGAACTAACAAACACACCCAATGGAGCTGAGCCCTTCTTGGGTAGTCGCCAGTCACGCAACTACTCAAGAACTTCCCAGCATTNACGTACATGTGGGGGTACGTAACCCCTAGCTTCAGACGAAAGGAACATCTAAGCTACTCCTCAGTACTGCGTCCAGTATGACTTTCAGAATTACTGGGCAGGAAACCTCCACAATAAAGCAAGGAGTAATAATACTTCGTCAGCAAATATGATTCATGTTATACACGAGGCCCATTATCAGTTGATGCTGAGTGCATTCGGTATCTGAGGATTCAGAAATCAGGACGAAAGGGCAGCGGAGCATTCCAGCTGAAGGCAGTGAGAGGGAAAAGAAGAGGCGAAGAGGGAAGGAAAGAAAAGGGAAGAGTGTGGGAGAGATATAAAGGAAAAATAGATGAAACATAAGAAAACAGAAAGAGAGGAAGAAGAAAAAGCGAGAGACAGGAAAAAGGAAAGTAAAAATTTAAGAAGCTATAAAGAATAAATATAGCAAATAAGGCGGAAAGAAGGGTATAGAGAGAGAGAGAGAGAGAAAGTGAGTTCTGTCCTCTGACAATAAACCGACGTTTGGGGGGAGTACACCGTCTTCATCATCTGGACCGAAGATGGCGGCAAGAAAGAAACCAGCAGGTAACAGAGCTCTGCTTGCTGTCTGCTTCATGGCAGTTTCTTTTTTTGGCTTATTGCTCCACCCTGAAGATGGAGGAGACATGTTCCTCCGAAACAGTGGTTGACTTTCAACATACTACACGGAGCTCTAACAATCAGCACTGTGAGAACTTCAGACCCTACAAAGAAAAACAGAAAGGGGAAGGGAGGAGAAAAAGGTAGGGATAGTAGAAAAAAATGACGAAAGGAGAAATTAAGATGACAGATAGAAGAGAAAAAAACAGAGAAGAAAAACATGAGATGGGGAAGCATAAAACGGTGTGAAAGTAAAGGAAATGAAGGGAATAAAGAAGGAAGAGACAAAGAGAAGGAAAGACGGTGAAAAGGGAGATAGAACAAAGAGGCAGTAGGAGAAATGATTAAGATATATATTCAGGTAGAAGCAGAGAAGGACAGAAAGGACAGGAATAAACAAAGAAGAGAGGAAGGGAAAGGAGAGCAAAAAGAGGAAGGTTAGATAGACAGAAAACGGAAAGAAGCGGAGAGACAGAAAGCGAGAAAGAAGGAAACAAAAGAAAGAGGAAGAGAAGCAGAGGAGAACAAGTAAGTGAGGAAGAAATAAATAGTGAATGCAAAGAAAGTGTGGATACAAAGCATCCACGTGCAACTAATCCATTTTCGGGTTGCGCTGTGCTCCAGCCGTGCAAATGCACACCACCTGTACAGCAGATGGCAACCTGACCTCATATCGAAAAGCAATGTCGTCGCCAGTCACGTACCCCAACAGGTGACAGGATTTCCCTGGCTGTTCAAATGACAAGCCTCCTATACGGGCGTGTCTAACTCCCCGGAGTTCAAACCCGCGCTGACTTATATTCGATTAGTTAGCTAGTCTATGTGTTGAAATGTTCCCAAACAGCACGAGTTCCTCTCCTTGTTACGGCAAGTTTCCTGTTTGCTCGTCAAAAAGTAACAGGCAAACATGTTACAATTCTCGAAAGGTGCACGCAGAAGGGAGGACTCTTGTAGCCGGCCACAGGAATTATTTCTCGGTCAGAATTAGTCTCAGCTGTTTTCAGATGAAAGTGAAACATATCTGTGGTTCAAAAAAAAGTGTCATAAATTTTCCAAAGCAAAATTCAAGAACTTCGAAAATATGCGAAGTTCAAATATTTGGGAAAGAAAATAAATTACAATTGCATTATCCGAGTAATTAAGATAATAATAATAATAATAATAATAATAAAACTAACTCCATGACCTTTAGTCCGCAAGAGAAATATACCGACTGAGCGACCGTCGGTTGTCGGCGAAGTTAGTGCCAATTTTTACGGACAGAGGATGTCACGTGGTCAGCGCAACGGATCCACACTGCCGTTAATCTCGGTTTTCTAGACCGGAGCCGCTATTTCCTTGAAACAGCTCCCCAATTATCCTCACGAGGCTGAGTGGACCTCGATCAAGACCCACTACTTCTCAGAAAAGCTGGTAGCGCCCGGAATCGAACCCGGGACCTCCGGGTCTGTAGCCAGGAACTCTGACCACTAGACCACAGAGGCGGTCAATAATAATGATAATAATAATAATTAAGTTCAATTCCATTATTTAAGTGCTTGCCTACAGCGAGTGGCATATAACAGGGTCGCTCAGAATGCATAACTAAAGCTAGACTATAAACGACACTAAAATTAAATATTTGAACCACTTTGCATTAGATGCTAAAACAACTAAGTTAACGTGTTAATGACGTGAGTGAAACCATGAACTTTATAGATTAAACAAATAAAAAAGTATCCTCAAAAGAAACAGTATGTTTATAGAAAAAGTTGAGAGATTTTCGGATGTTATCTGCAGCTGCGACGCACCTTGTTGAGACGTTACTAAAATTAAAGGTGGAAAAATCACTAATTTACTTAGCGTGTACAAGGAGACAACAGTACCCATAATGGAACATGAGTTAATTTTGTTGCTGAAAACGTTAATAAGAAATAAAGCATCAAGATGATGATGATGATGATGATGATGATGATAAAGATGTTAATACTAATAACATCTCTTTTTTTCTGAGCTCAACAGCCAATGGCCAATTTCAGAGGCAGTACAAACAGAAACAACAACAATACGACAGAACACAAGAATAACAGCAACAAAACAAGGAAAAATCCATTAGTTAATGTTGTTTAAATTTAAACATAATAGGAAGGTTACACGGCCGGTCACAGTAGCCGAGCGGTCTAAGGCATGCACTGTCTTCGCTCGCTCGGAAGCCGGAATCGTGGGTTCGAATCCCACTCAGGGCATGGATGTTTGTGTGCGTTTTTCTGTGTTGTAACCGCACAATGCACGGACCTCAGGAATGTTTTTCATTTACAGTGTTAATTACAATGCACTACATGGAAACGAAATGTACTACTGTTAACAATAGATGATACACAATTGACTCCAGCACCAGCAGACGCCAAGGACAACATCTGGTCTTTCTGAGGGACAAGCAAGGTGCAGGTCACTTGAAAACCCAGAATGGAGCAGGAAGTATCCCGCTGTGTTTTCTGGGGATTTCAATGCTTAACTTCGACGGTTCGAGTCTTTGAAAATTTGAGACTTGACAGAAACGAGTCGCAATAATTTTCGAAGGGGCGTACCGAGCGATTGTTAGCGTACCTCCATTTATTTAAGAGCTGTCAGAGGGACCGTGTTGTACTTAGGCCCAAATTAACATGGATCTGGTTAGGGATTGGCTGAATGCAAATGAAAGGAACACCCAAATTTGAGGTTCAGCCAATCAGCAAAATTTCAGAGGAGAGGAATCCAGGCGTTCCCGGAACCGTCGGGACTTCTGCCTCTCCAGAGCAGTCAGTTATTACAAGTTATTACAAGTCATCAGAAGGAAATAGCGGGAGTGAGTAGCCAAAGGGAATAACCAGAGTCAGTAGTAACCTCCCGGACGTTAAATCAGTGTTGGCCCTAGTCCAGTGTACAATTCAAAGTGCTACAGCCAGGTAATAGGTAATTGTAGTGAACATCTACAATAAACGCAACAGTGTTGGTGAAGGGTGTGTTTTTCAGTGTTTTCTCTCTCCCTGTGTGAGCAAGGCCCAGAAGTCGCCCTGAGACAGAATCTCGTCCTGCCGTCTGAGCAGTCGGAACCCCAAACGTCACCCCCATCCAAATCCCCACCTTTGTTTTCCCCGTTCAAAACTCGTGGATGTCATCCAAGTCCACTGGCGCCCACACAAATCCAAATTCAGAATAATCCCACTCCTTACCCTGAACCAGAAAGCAACAGGAAGCGGCGGNCCCACTGGGGCTGTAGTGCCAAGGGAGAAAAAAAAAGGAAGGATACACATACAGACACACAGACTCGCAGGCTGATGGGAGGGGTTTATAAAGTAGGCCGTTGAGATAGGCTCAGGTGCCATGATCTCCATTCAAATTTGATAAGGGGAACAGACAGACTAGACGGAGGTTGCATAAGCCTATCTTAGTAAAAGCAGGCCGTCCAAACCATTATCCATCGCTATATCAACTAAGACAGCAAAAAGTATGAAAGTCTGAAATCCCCTTTCATTAATCAGTCAAGTAAAGAGAGAATGGAATTAGCAAATTCTAGTTGCTATTTCTACATAATCGGCTCACTTTACGAAAGTAATACAGCTTATGAAGCAACAGCGCATCTCTACGTTTGAAGCTGATAGCGAATTAGTGTCAGAAAACAAAATCTGTGAACAGGAAAATGGCAAATTTAATACATATTATTTCCCTGGATCAAAAGATCATTTGAAAGAAAAAGAGAGACATAGGGAGTGTCTACTTTTATGGATGTTGTGTCTACTGTCATGAACTATGGAAAAGTTCTTCCGACGAGAGACTGGTATTTCAATAGACGAAACTTTAGGCCTACCCCGAACTGAACGCTGCTGGAAGTTCAGTTCGTGTTTAATTCTATGCTGTAAGGACATACGTAGAACTGAAACCCAAGGACGTGGTGGCAAAACGCCGTCTGTTGTGAAAACACAAACACTTTAATCAGAATATATTTAAAAAATATATATTCAACATTTAGTTGAGTATGTTCTTTCTGGACAGGATACATTTGATAATGGAGTGTGAGGAATATTTTGAGAAATAGAACTCCCTGCGTCTGAGATAAGCACTTCTTTTCACTTCTTTTGGCTTATTTTGGACTTCACCCATCGTCCGGTATATAAAAGACAAAAAACCACGACGTTTCGGAGACTGGATATGTCTCCGTCTTCAGGTGGATAGAGAAGGTTTAACCTACTCAGTTGGGCTCCTTAGAAAGAGCTAGTCTCAATCACTTGACAAACCTTGATCTGTAGAAACAACCTATGAACAACCGACAACCGGTTCCATCAGTGGGAGGAAAGAATAAAATCGCA
>NW_019730110.1:1058486-1141826 GCF_002891405.2 Cryptotermes secundus
GTCGGTTGTTCATAGGTTGTTTCTACAGATCAAGGTTTGTCCAGTGATTGAGACTAGCTCTTTCTAAGGGGCCCAACTGAGTAGATTAAACCTTCCCTATCCACCTGAAGACGGAGACAGATCCAATCTCCGAAACGTCGTGGGTTTTTGTCTTTTATATACCGGACGATGGGTGAAGTCCAAAATAAGCCAAAAGAAGTATAGTATACACCATCGTCAGAATCCTTTCAAGTCTACCTCTTTTCACGTTTGCTTCTATATTGAGAATTAGAGATACCTTCCAGGAAAGCTATCTAGAATTTTACGTCAACTCAAAAGAATGGCTAGTGTTATGCCCATTTTATTAGATATTAAGTATGATTTTTGTAAGATTGGATGCTTAGGTTAAAACGCCAGACGGCTGGCCGGAAGGCGAGGAGACAGAGCCGCGGCTGACTCTTCGCATTCCCTGTTAGTCGATTGAATTGTCTTTAGAAGAGACTGTTTACGCATCAGTGGAAAGACCCGGTCAGGTTTCGCTCTTCGCGACAGGAAATGTCTAGCAGGTTGCCGACCTAAGGGGTTTCGCGCGGGCAGCCTTTTCGCGAATTGGGAAAAGTTGAATTTTGGAAATGGAAAAAAGGCCGTTTCAGGCATTCTGTTTCTAGCAGTTGCGAGGAAAGGACGGACTAGAGCAAAGTGTGCCTGTGGGGGGGGGGGCTGGGATGGCGCCAGTGTTCTTCGTTTTCATTATGTTCAGCACGAGTGAGTACTTATCCGTGGTCGGGTCACTGATTGATTGTTAGAAATTCTGGTTCAGTGGTGTTTGTTGTTTGTTGTAATAGTGTTTTATTTCACTACATATTACTTTATTGTTGTTGTTTTGAGTACCTGATTTGTGGGTCCCCTAGTTCAAACACGCTTCCCACCCCACAGATTTAAAGATATCCACGGACATCCGAGAGGGGGTGAATACAGCCAATGATCCCTATAAGGACAACTTCGACTGGCATTGGGCTCAACAAGAAAAAAGCAGTATCAGAATGACAGAATCTGAGAATTCTTTTTTCTCTCTTTCTGTTCTTTGTTTTAAAGAAGAGGGGGCGATCAGCGTTCAGTAATTAAACGCGCCCCTCCATACTCCCCTCCATTCCATTTTCAACCCCTCTGCTCATCTAAACTTATCCCGCATTTCCCCCCTCCCGATAAATGTGAACACGCTCTTCAAGATTCACTCTTATAAACCGTACAGTGAGATCAGTTGCCTTCCTGTGGCGGTTAGACCCTTTGCCGCACAACGCCCTCAGTACCTAGAAATACTCCATGGATTCTTCCTTCCGCATCTTCTTCAGTTCATCATTCATGAAGTGTCCCGACATTCGGCGCCATATTGCCTCAACTACTGACATCGTCTTTAAATAAACCATAAATTAAAGACAATTTATTGTAACGTATAGACCCACTGCTAGGCAACGGCTCGATGAACACCTTCCAGAGGAGTCAGATTCTTGGTAAACTTTCCACTGCTAGGTAAATACGTTCTAAAGAATACGCAACTAAAAAGGACATCCATTACTAGGCAATGGAAGTGTTTTCTGTGCTGTAGTCCGACCCGAGGCTACAAAGCCAGAAACTCAGGCTGATTAGACAGAGAATCCCGTGTGGAGACGGGATCAAACACCTCTACTGTAACCCTGCGATTCGTAGGCGACGAAAAAGGAACCCAGTGCCTGGGGGCATAACCGGGCCACCCTGTTCCTAGGGGATATAAATTCGGGGACCTGGCCTCCAGGTTGGAGGAGTCTCGAGTCTGAGACAGTAAAATGTGGTCATGAGTCCCGGGGTACCCGGACCTGATAATGACTGCGCTGACGAGGACCAGCATCCATTGTAAACGACAGACCCATCTTCTCGTCAGAGAGGATGTTACATAAAGACAATAACCGCAAGTGTTCAGTTGGAAAATGAAATTACTGGTCGTGAGTCTCAAGGGCTTCTCACCAAGAAGAACCGATTGGCGGTAAAGCGCCAGTCATAAAGTAACTCTGACTCTGACTGGCTAGACAAAGACAGGGTAGTGGATTAGTGTAGGGTGATCACAAGTCGAGAGTTTCCAGTCGAAGATAGTGATTTGTGAAACGTTGGAACACGTTGTATACAGGTGCAATAAATTCGATCATCAAATCCAAAACCCGTCTTATTAGTCATGCAAATCCCTAATTCATGAAAATATTTTCCTGCCTCTCGTCTAAAATTATTAGCCCGACCTCTCAAAAGTCTGCTATATCCAATTCTCAGAACAAACGAGCTTATGTCAGAATCTGCCTGTCTGGATCAAGAACGCAATAGAGCAAGTTACTTCAGCTGATCTTGCTGTAACTATACCAGTAGAACTAACTGCGTAGCCAAGTTGTCATACCTGCAGAACCGTAAGCATATGATTATAGAGGAGGCGTGTTGTTATCCCAGCCCTCATGCACACCAGTCAGTGCATGATTTATAGTTGTTTATGTTGTTAGTCACCTCATTTTGCAATCGCAGATAACTAAATTGTGGGACTATATATATAGCTTGAGAGGAATACTGCGTTTTTAAATAAACAAAAAATAATTAAATAAATATTTATATGAGAATGTTGTAAATTTGTTGAGCAATTTTGATTAAATTTGGTTTATATGCCTTATTTTAGGTATACAGGCTAATTCAGTTCATGTGTACTTTTATTGTTGAAAACAAACTGTAGTTACGTGTTGAACGGTAGCTATGTTTCAGATTAGTTAAACTGCATTTATACACACTGCTTCATACATATGCAATACTTGTTCGGAATTTATCTGTTATGATTATAAATGACGTAACAACCGAAAAATAAATAAAAATTAATGTCGAAATAAATTATTCAAAATCTGTAGGATATGAGGTTTCCGCAGTGATGGATATGAAGGCCCCATCTTCTGTGATATAATGCCGTGTCGTACAGTAAAAGGAAACGGACGTTTCGGGGGGAAAATATCGCCTTCAGTTCGAAGTGGGAGCCGAGAATCAAACCAGCATGAAACCCGTTTCTTTTTGTTTCTGTTAGTTTATTCTTTAACCATGAAGATTTAAGCTATATGTTCCTCCGAAACGTCGGTTAACTTTCCATGAACTATATAGCATTATATATCCCAGAAGACTAAAAAACTTATAGTTAAAATCGGTTTCGCAGAGATAGCCAATATACGATTTATATCACCCAGATATCACAACTATATCAAAACGAAACTAAAAACTAAAATCTTCATAGTCACCGCCGTGACAACCTCAGGTAAACCAAACCTTCCTGCACTCTTCATAGTCACCGCCGTGACAATCACAGGTCCAATAAACCTTCCTACACTCTTCATAGTCACCGCCGTGACAACCACAGGTAAACCAAACCTTCCTGCAGTCTTCGTAGTCACCGCCGTGACAACCTCAGATCCAACAAACCTTCCTACACTCTTCATAGTCACCGCCATGACAACCTCAGGTCCAACAAACCTTCCTACACTCTTCATAGTCACCGCCATGACAACCTCAGGTCCAACAAACCTTCCTGCACTCTTCATAGTCAAAGCCGTGACAACCTCAGGTCCAACAAACCTTCCTACACTTCACAGTCACCGCCGTGACAACCTCAGGGCCAACAAACCTTCCTACAGTCTTCGCCTCCATATCCTGCAGTCATTTCCGGTTCACTGTGCACAGTTGGTGGAATGAAACATGGCAGGGGAAACCAAAGTACATGGAGGAAACCTGGGCCACTACAACATTTCCTACGACAAATCCCACATACCCTGAAATTGGATCGAACCCAGTCTTCCGCTTTAAGAAACCGGCGACTAACCGCCCGTGCTGCGAGTAGTCTGAAGGGACTCGGAACCCAGAATCTCTGTGTTGGCGAGAACCAGCAGGCCTGACCTGTGGCGCGCCCCTGATTCCGTTCACTTTCAAAAATCACACGCTACTAAGAAAATGGTTTTACTGTGATTTTCTACATATTTTCGTTCCAAGAAAATGTTGGGTAACGTCACATGAAATCTTTATAAAAGCCTGTAATTTGTTTTCCTTGTCTGTTCCCGTAACTCAGAGACTTCTGAGCCTCCTCCGCCATTGTTTATTTACGCGGACATGGCAGAGTTGTTTAGAGAGACCAGCCGGCCACGGTGGCCGAGCGGTCTAAGGCATGAACTGTCTTCGCTCGCTCGGAAGCCGGGATCGTGGGTTCGAATCCCACAGAAGGCATGGATGTCAGGAATGTGTATGTGTTTATTCTGTGTTTATGTTGTCCTGTGTCCCGATCAGTCGTCCAAGGGGTCCTCCTTGGCCTGTAGTCTGCAAGCCAACTATATCGACTAGCAACCGCCGCTTGTCGGCGAAGTTATTGCCAACTTTTGCGGATAAATGGTGTCACGCGGTGGGCGCAAGGGATTCCCACGGCGGTTAATTTCGGTTTTCTAGACTAGATCCGCTATTTCCTTGAAATAGCTCCTCAGTTATCTTCACGAGGCTGAGTAGACCCCGTTCCAGACCCACTACTTCTCAGAAAATCGGGTAGCGCCGGGAATCGAAACCGGGACCTCTGGATTTGTAGCCAAGAACTCTGACCACTAGACCGCAGAGGCTGTCCAAAGGGATCCTACCGCCTGTAAAATGATCAAAATAAATTTAAAAACAACCTCGACACCGAAGGGCATAAGAGGACCGGATTATGTGAGATGGAGAGACCAACTGTAAATAAATGGACTCAATTATCCCATACGCACAGCGTCGCTGAGAAACAGTGCATGAACAACAAGCCCTATAGACCTATACATCCAGGAAGAAGTTCGCAGACATTTCGGAAGAATATACTGACTCCATCTTCTGGTTTGAATAGTGAGCTAAGAACACCAGGAGCAACTTCTTGCTGGTTTTTGCTCTCTTCAATCTGCGATCATGCAGACGGAGGCAGTACTTTCCTACGAAAGATAGTTACACATCCACCGGACTTCACGGTGTCATGTCTTACATGACAGTATTGTTTTTTACAGAGCAAGGTCGTCAGGCTTGCGTCCAACCCCCAACCTGGATGACCTAGTCTCTGCGTTTGTATTACCCAGGAATACCGGTGGCCCAGTTTACCCTAAGGCACCGGGTTCCCTTTTTGTCGCCTTCTGCGACTCGCAGGGCTACGGCGAAAACACTCTAACCCGCCTTCACACGAAGATATTAAACATTTTATAAGTAAGAATTATATAAGAATGGTTCTGAACTGCCAACTTCAGCAACGAATCCCTACGGGCACTAACTTCGCCGACAAGCGGCGGTCGCTCGGTCGTTATAGTTCGCTTGCGGACTCAAGCCACGGAATTCTCTTTTGTTTATCGATCTGAACTGAATGGTACTACATGCTACCAGCAAATATTTTATTCTTAAATTTTATCGCGAATATAATGTTGCCGCCCTCCTCGTCTTCTGTCGTCGTTACCGCTCAGTGAGACTTCAAGCCTCTCGAGTTGGTCGTCACTTATTACCGTCCTTCACGTCCGCCCCTTTGTGGTCTGCACTTTCATCCGCCGCTTCCTTGTAGCTGTCTGGTTCAGGGTAGGGTGTGGGATTGCTCTGAATTTGAATTTTTTATGGGCGCCAGTGGACTTGGGTGACATCCACGAGTTTTGAACGGGGAAAACAAAGGTGGGGATTTGGATGGGCGGACGGTTCCGACTGCTCAGACGGTAGGACGAGATTCTGTCTCAGGGCGACTTCTGGGCCTTGCTCACACAGGGAGAGAGAGAACACTGAAAACACACCCTTCACCAACACTGTTGCGTTTATTGTAGATGTTCACTACAATTACCTATTACCCGGCTGTAGCACTTTGAATTTGTACACCGGACCCGGGCCAACACCGATTTAACGTCCGGGAGGTTACTACTGACTCCGGTTATTCCCTTTGGCTACTCACTCCTGTTNATTATCTATTGTTAACAGCAGTACGTGTGAAGGACGGTAATAAGTGACGACCAACTCGAGAGGCTTGAAGTCTCACTGAGCGGTAACGATGACAGAAGACGAGGAGGGCGGCAACAAGAATTTCTGGTGTTAAGTAACTACTACTAATATTAATATTGTCACGTGTTGGGTGTATAACGCGACAAATAACTTCACGCCGCTCTGGATCTAGCGAATTTATTGCACATTCGCTCTCACTATTACACAATTTACAATCTCACAATTACTGCCATCTGCAGTATCACAAATACTTCTCTTGTAGTCACTGCCATGCACTCGATACAACCCGACTCGGCGACTGCTACAATTCAACTGAGTGGTTAATCGTTACTCACTAGTCACTCACTCGTAACTGGCTCAATCCTCACTCACTACCGAATAGTGTTCGCTGCTCCTTATTTAGCTTCCGCACGGACAACACAGAAAACAGTTACGTGATAGGTACCGCCATTGCGTGACTCTGTGTTTACAGGTTGCCTAGCAACACTGTCGAGAGTTGTTTACTGCTGTGTGGTAACCGCGGTATCCCTTGTTACGTCACCGCGGCAATGGTTGCCTAACACAGTTGCTCCTCCGTTATGTCACCGCGGTGGAGGGGGTGTTTACCGAGCGTTGCGCACTGCTGGAAGGAGTGGGGGTATGTGACGTCACTCGCGAGATCGCAGAGTTCACGTGACCCCTACTTCCCGTTGCGCCATCCAGGTCACAATATTTTCAATTCAATTTAACAATCAAGTTCCTTCCGTCAAATGTGACAAGCATCACAATGTGTTGTGATGCTTGTGTGACACAAGCATCACAACACACAGACAAGCAACATCAACTACCTACAGACAACACACGTCAGCAACACCCCGAAGCTAAAAGATTGGGCCAAGCGGGAAAGAATTCTAGGAATTTTAAGAATTCTTACTTCAAATAATGAAACATAATTTTACAGAAGTAACGACGAACAAATAAGAAAGCTACTGTGGTGTGTGAAAAACTTTTAGTGAACCGATACTCTGGGTAATTTTAACTATTTGTAATTATTTTAATTAACTGGAACGTGGTTATCTTTGACAAAGTGAAGTTTTGTGTGTTGGTGATTTCTTTTTCTACTATAAATGCCTCTGATGATGGCTCCGTGGTGAGCCGAAACATGTAAGGCAGGTGGTGACGAGGTGGAAAACTTAAAAAAGTGTCACATTTGACGGAAGGAACTTGATTGTTAATTTGTTAGTGTGACGGACCAGAATGAAAGACCTTAAACTTTTCAATTCACATACAGATATAAATATGTAGTTATTAATACTGACTTATCTATGTTATACAAATTCCAAACAGAAGGGTGAGGAGCATGTTTATCGTCAACACGAATAAACACGTGTGACAAACAATGGTTTTCATAACGACTAACGCCTAGTAATTGAATGGATTAATGGAGGCATTTTGCAAAATGGACAGCCTAAAGCTCGTGATGATTAGCGGTGACAGGGCAGTCTATGCCAGCATTCAGCGCCGGTCTGTCTCTTAATCACATGAGTCTAGCTTCATTGCGCTGTAACAATATTCTACACATACTAATGACCACGTAAACGGATTCTGACTTTCTGATGTACTCAACAGAGAGGATTACGTTCTGTACAAGAGCTAAATAATGATCAACATGAAATATGAGAGCCATAAACCTATTTGTTTTTAAAATATTACTTATATTAAATCCATGCTTCGAATGAGGAGGTAGATATGCGATTCTAAGAAATTATTTCAAACAATAAAAAAAAGTACATCTCGAAGATTTTCATTCTAAGCCCACATTAAACATTTCTTATTGTGTTCCTAAAACGTATTTGCGCTGTTTGTGATATAACAAATTTAAAATACAACCTCTCTGCTTTTATCTAAGCTACACGTTTATCATCATCATCATCATAATCACAAATTACAGCATCCTAAGCTAGTCGAAATCAGTCCATATCAACTGACGTCAAGCATGAAGTCTTCTTTGGATGTGGCCTCATATAGATTTCCTGTGAACCGACGTTTCGGAGGAACTTATCGCCTTAATATTCAGGGTAGAAAAATTTGCGAGCGAGGAACATACGTGACCAGGTGGCTACATGGAGGCGATAAGTTCCTCCGAAACGTCGGTTCACACAAGATCTACACAACGCCACATACCAGAGGACGTCATTCTTCACAGTCACTGCCGTGAAAACCTCAAATCTTACATCTGACGTTACTTTACTGAGATCAGTTGTAGTATTATCTTCCCACTCATGCATCATGCTTGAAGCGGCCAGTTTTGAAGATGGTTCCCTTTGCCCCCAGGAAGATTCCTGGTACTCATTTCTGCTAGAGGCTGTCCCAACCCCAGGGCCATTATTTTTATTGCTAGTGGGATGGGACTAAGTCCCTTGTACTGCGGCCACTTCTGGCCTATTGTACCAGTCCCAGATGATAGGTGAGGGTGATTGTGGAGCAATTGGCAGGGGCAACCGAAGTACTCGGAGAAAACCCGCCCCAGCGCCATTTTGTCCCCCATAAATCCCACTTGACCAGACCCGGGATCGAACCCGGGCCTCCGCGGTGGGAAGCCAGAGACTAACCGCTTGAGCTATGGCGCGGCCAACCCCAGGGCCATAGTGCTGCTGGAAGGATTAGGTAAATTAAAAAATCAAATGACCTCGTCGGGAATCGAATCCGTCACCTTCCGGCTTGTAGCATAGTGCTCAACCAGCTATGCTATTACACGTTACAGTTCGAAGAACATAAGCCCTTCTTCCTATGACGACTCGTTAATAAATTTGGCAGCAGACACGTGCCGTTAATTAAATCATCGGTCAATATCCGCTTACCAGTGATAGTGAGCGTTTCATCGTGCCGCTAATTTTGCTGAACAATTTGCAGTCTTCGAAATATTCGGGCCTCAGTTGGCCTTGCCCATGATTGCACACTTCTGGAAGGTAATTGTGTCGGGAGTCGCAATTCGTACCTCCCCCTCCCCCGCTTAATTGCTCCATGACCATAGCACCTGGTGACAGTAATTTCAAATTACACAATGGCCCTGATATAGTCAGTTCCCATTCTCACACCACACCCTGATCAGAAAACATCTGAATGAAAATGTAAAGATATCTGTCCCTGTGCTTAGGCATGTGATCAAGCACTATGTCATGAAAACATTAGGGAAGTGGAGGTATAGCTCCACCGTTCTCAACCCTGCCATTAGATGAAGATGAGCGGTCAACTTCACTTCCCTGATGCTTTATCCCGCAACCCAATAGATAGGAGGCTGTGTGGGCCCCAGAGCCGGTCTGAACGCTACGGAAAAAGATCGTTGACGTTGCCGGGAATAGAACCCCGATGGTCCAACATGCAGCCTAGTCGCTATGTCGACTGGGCTGTCCCCGCTCCTAAATATCTATATTGTAGCGTGTAGAGTAGTTAAATAGAACCAAGCCTGTTTTAGAAACTAAAATGTCTAGATGTTACGTCTTACGTAGAGAGCAGCAACGCAGTCCGACAATTGCGTATGTTTCATGACGGCGTTATACGGCCGAATTAATTCCATGGAGCGGAGCCCTTCTGGAGGAGCCACCAATTCTGCAGCTGCTCAAGAATTTCCCAGCATTTTATGGAACCCGAAGGTTCATTACCATGTTCATAAGATCCCACCAGCGGTCCCTATCCTGTGCCAGATCAATCCAATCCATACCATCCAATCCTAACTCTCTTACATCCATTTTAATTTGCCCACCCACCTACGCCTTGGTCTTCCTAGTGGTCTCTTTCCTTCTGGCTTTCCCACCAATATCCTATATGCATTCCTCTTCTCCCCCATTCGTTCTATATGCCCTACCCATCTCATCCTATTTTACTTGATCATTCTACTTTTACTTGGAGAACAGTACAAGTTATGAAGCTCCTCATTATGCAGTTTTCTCCAACCTCCTGTCACTTCATCCCCGTTCGGTCCAAATATTCTCCTCAGCACCCTGTTCTCAAACACCCTCAGTCTATGTTCCTCCCTTCATGTAGACCCCAAGTTTCACACCTACAGGACCACAGGCATACGGCCGAAACATGTTGAAATATATATGTATGTATGTATGTATACGAGTATAATGAGTTTCGTTTAACCAATAATGTATAATGTGCTGAATTTATTACGTGGTCTAATGTTCGTTGTTTAATGATGCTGCCAGTATTGATGTATACATCATTCGTGTACAAGGTGTAAACCTATTATCCACATATGAAACCAGTCCATGACAGAACCTCTGAGTTGCTGAGTCATTTTTGTGTTTATTAAGATTACTGGTGATGATGAACTACATTCACAAATACCTGTGATTTAGGCTACATTTTAACCCATAGCCTTATGAACTGTCACATAATTTACCGGTGGTAAAACCTAGTTCTTGCTGTATGGTTACAGGTCGCACGAAAGTTAGGATAACTCAGGCGAGGGAAGGTCTGCTGGCAGCCCGACACGCCCATGAATCAGCTGCGGCCTTCAGCAACAGGTGCTTCTCCTGTAGATCAAACGCACTGGAAAGTTGGGCCGGCAGTCGCTGGTTCTGCTTACACACTGCGCAGAGCATCACCGTCCCCACGTCACCTAACGTGGGAGCCCTCATTCTTGGCTAATGGTAACTCGTGTAAAGAAGGTAAGTTTGTACATGCGCTTAACTAGTTAAAGACCACGACATGAAGACGTATGGGGGATTGGATGTATAGATCCAAGCATTATTGAACTCGGTGTAGTTGCAGATGATGAGTCATCTTCACGCACCCATCGCTTTAACCGCAGTACCCACTGGATATGAGATTGGGTGGGCCCCAAAGCCCGTCTGAACAACGTGAAAAGGAGAAAAAACTTGCCCCGGATCGAGACTCGAACTCTGACCCCTCGGCTGTCCAGCCAGTATACAGTCTACTCCTATTAAATCCAGTACCTTACTCGTATATTCTGATATTTCTTTCGCAACTGTCACGAGCGAACCTGCCTTATGCAGACTTCTTACGTTCCGCATAGCAAATCTCATGATCATTTTTCTTAGCTTGGGCCCTTTATCTGAAGAATCCGTCCAGGTCTGAGGCCCTTTGTGACATTTCGTAACACGTTTATTCTTTTTTACGGCGAGGAGTTATTACACCCATTCCCAATCATCCCAGCTGGAGGACCGCCCCTTGTCGGATGTTCAGGACTGCTTATTCAATATATTCGCAGCTTCCCTCCAAACCTGGAAGGCGTCCTCTCAATCCGCAACCTGAGGACGCGCCATGCCGTGGTGACAAAGGACTCATGGGATGTAAACCGAACAGTTACAAGTTCTCACGTAACTTTTCTTTCCTTGGCACTACAGCCCCAGTGGACCTAGGCCTACCTCCATGAACTTCTCTGTTCACTTCGGTTTTTCTAGATCTAACACATTCGGAAGGACTCCTTGGGCGGGTGATCAGCTCGTCGCAAGGTCTCTACCTGTATACAAACACAGAAAAACGCACACACAAACTAAACATCCATGCCCTGAGTGGGATTCGAACCCACGATCCCGGTTCCAAGCGAGCGAAGACAGTATATGCCTTAGACCGCTCGGCTACAGTGACCGGCTCTCACGTAAATTATCAGCAATAAATCCAGAAACTAACTAACTTCATGGTGCTGAGCCGTTCTTGAGAACCCTCCAATTGTACAGCTACTCAACCAAGACGATTTTATTACAGCCTGTTTCATGAATATCTAGACTTACTTAGCCGGAGCCTCACATTACTAACCTCGCCGCCTGGCTGGAAATTAGTGCCCTCAGTCCAGCCTAAAAGCAAATTATTTTGGTTGGTGAATCCGTTACCAGCCTGGGTAAGCCACACGCCTTGGTCAACGTAAAATGCAAATGTTCACTTCATGTCTGTCCCATTTACGTTGAAACCCAGTGCAACACCCTTTACCAATTCAGCCGGAGCTCTTGCCAATCGTTGCATAAAGTTTAGTAATATTAAAATCCACTTATTCCCCCCACACTGCTTTCTTGTTCTACACGTTATCGACTGATACGTGAAAGCAGACGCTCAACGTCACCTCCCAAGCAAAACACAATCAATCAATCGTATACCGCCTTCTATATATATATATTACACTGCATTTCTTGTACCATTGTACAATGTACATTGTACATTGAGGGCACGAGCTAGCGTAATTGGTTGAGGCACTATGCTACAAGCCGGAAGGTCGCGGGTTCGAGTGCCGATTAGGTCAATGGGCTTTGCAATTGACCTAATCCTTCCAGTCGCACTATGGCCCTGATGTCTACTCAGCCTCTAATAGAAATGAGTACCAGGAATCTTTCTGGGGTGTAAAGGACGCCGGAACGTAAGGCTGACAAACTCAGCGTCATCTGTCAACCGATTGTCTAAAGAAAATGTGGAAGCCTCGACGTCTCACAACCCTATGGGCCTCCACGGCCTGTTATAGGGATAGCTTTAAACATCAACGTTAGAGTACTATCGGTACTCACAGAATAGATACGATACACTGAAACAAAAGTCTGCTCACTCGTTTGTCACATGCCGCATTACTTTTTCTCTTCATGCCACTTGTTAACTCTCGACAATTCGTTTTATGGTAATCAGAAGTTGAGTAATTTCACAGCCTTCATCCCTCACTTACAGCACGTCTTCAGAGACAGATGGAGAAATTAAGCGTTCATACTAAATATGAATTTAATAATTTGAACTGAAGAAAGCAAAAGAAGTCTACAGATTTTGCGTCATGCTGCTCACGACAGATTAAATTGTTATTACGTAAGGACAAGCGCATACAGAAAATATATTTCATTACAATCCTACACGTTGCCGTGTTCCTCTCTGAATTTGTTGGCGTGTCGAATGTGACCCACCAGCCAGCTTCTGTCTACCCCTGTTCTAGTCACATTAATTAATGAATTATCCTGATTGATACGTGGCGATTTACAGACCTATCCGTCGAAATCCATTTCTATGTAGTTAATTAGAATGCCAGGGCCTTATGCAAGAAAATCAAACACGTGGCAGTGCGATGATTAACCCTTTTAAGCACGGTGGTTCATATACGTACCACCAACCACGTGATTCATATTAATAATGAAGATGCAGTGTGTTTCCAGAGAGGTACGTACAAAATTTTTAAATACTATTTACTATTTAGATAAACTGAATTTAAGGTGAACGAAACTATCTAAATCATATTAACAAATTCATTCATGGGCACCCAGGCTAGTGACACTGCTCATATACTGGGTAATTTCCATTTTCTATACAAAAGACATAGGCTGGTATGTTCCCTGAAATTTTGGGCGCTCTTCATACATGGAAAGGTTAGCATCAGTTAGCGGTTGCATCAGTGCATAGAGAACGGTGGCCACCACCTTCAAGATATTTTGTTTAAAACCACATGATTTAAAATTTTAATTATGTTCTTTCATTAGCTAAACATAAATGTTGTCTATCAGCAATAATTTTTCTTTTATTCGCCTTCAAAAAATGGAAGTTTCTGCACCCCACCCTGTATTATTTTTAAACTTCTCACCGCGTGGAGGCGGATTAGAATAACTCCACCGTAGCCCAGCGAGTTATGGAAAGCAACGAAAGGGGAACTCGGCGCTTGGGGGTACAGCTGGTTCACCCTGTCACTGGGGTGACATAAATTCATAGAAACATTGGTCTCTAAAAAAAAATACTGTTGCGAAATCGAAAGAAGAGAAAGCCGGGTGCAATTTGACACAATCTTCTAAGCAAGGCTATGATTAAAAAAGGGCTGTTTTCCCAACGATGATGATTTTTACACTTCATGTGATTAAAGGCTGGAGTTACAAATAAATTTATGAAGGCACAAAGTTCAGTGGACTTAGTTATGAGAGAGTGACTTACTTTGTCTCCTCAGATTTCATTGCGCATGCTCGTGCGCAACACACCTCATTCCTAGGATCCATCCAATTAGGAACTTATCTTCCTCGTCCTATTTCGTGTCCATTCTTCCCTTCCTGCAGGTAAAGAAAACAAAAATACCTGCTTGAATAAGTGCTTTCTTCTGCTGTAACATATATTATATTTAATTCTGGTTTTGGCTTGTAACACTATGTAGTTGCGTGAGATGTTTCCGACGTTGCGGTACTATATATTGCCTATCTTTAGGACAACATCACTCACAACCACAAGATGCAACAACCGAGGAACAATGACAATAATTAGCCACCGTGAAAGCCCAAAATCATGGATCACATTTCATAGATCTGAGGCGTTATTGCAGTGGTTATGAAGCCTTCTATTTTCTGTGTAGTCCTGTAAAACTTCGCCGACATTTCGGAGAAACATGTCACCTCCAACCTCAGAGTAAAAGAATAATAAACAAAAGAAGCAACAAGCAGAACTCGTTCCAATCTGCCGTTACCTACAAGAAACTCGAAGCTCAGTCTGTGTTCTATACAGGCTACGTTGCGAGTCTGATGAATGATTATTCACCGTTCGATTCCCGGCACGTGTAAGATATTTTTCTGCCCTTCACAGCGTCTGTACCGTCATCGGGAAGTACACAGTCTCCTGTTCAATGGATAGTGGAGTTTTATTCCCTGTAGCTCAAGCTACAGAGGAGTAAATGAAGAGATTTTTTTATTGCTGTTGGGGTGGGACTAAGTCCCTTGTACTGCGCCACTTCTGGCCTATTGTACCAGCCCCAGATGATAGGTGAGGGTGATGGTGGAGCAATTGGTGGAATGAAGATTGGAAGGGGAAACCGAAGTATTCGGAGAAAATCTGCCCCAGCGCCACTCTGTCCAGCACAAATCCCACTTGATCAGACTCGGGATCGAACCCGGGCCGCCGCGGTGGGAAGCCAGCGACTAACCGCTTGAGCTATGGCGCGGCCCTAATGAAGAGATTAAGAATGAGCTATACCCCTCCCGGCTGTATTTCTTCATTGCATGGTGATTAATTAAGCATGGAGACAACTTCATCTTTACTTATAATAAAATTGGTTTATAAAGATTTCTCTCGCTTTGAGAGAAACCACTAAATTACCTCAATCAGACCAAATTGTTCGTCCGAAATTCGAAATGTTTTTTTCCCCTTGGCACTACAGCCCCAGTGGGCCTAGGCCTACCTCCATGAACTTCTCCGTTCACTTCGGTTTTTCTAGATCTTACACATTTGGTAGGACTCCTTGGGCGGGTGATCAGCTCGTCGCAAGGCCTCTACCTGTACACAAACACAGAAGAACGCACACACACAAACTAAACATCCATGCCCTGAATGGGATTCGAACCCACGATCTCAGTTTCCAAGCGAGCGAAGACAGTACATGCCTTAGACCGCTCGGCTACCATGACCGGCTTCGAAATGGTTTACTTACAATGAAACTTAATTTATGGGACAATACACAGTAATATTCGGTAAACCGGTTCAAGCACAGTTGACAGAAAGTAAAGGTAAAGTTGACCGGTCAGGGTAGCCGAGCGCTCTAAGGCATGCACTGTCTCCTCTCGCTGGAAGCCGGGATCGTGGGTTCGAATCGTACTCAGGACATGGATGTTTAGTATGTGTGTGTGTGTGTGTGGGCTCGTTTTCCTGTGTTTGCGACGAGCTGATCACCCACCCAAGGAGTCCTACCGAATGTCTAAGACCTAGTAAACAGAATTGAAACGGAGAGTTTCATAGAGGTAGGCCAAGGCCCAAATTTGGGCTGTAGCGCCAAAGGGAAAAAAGAAAGAGGTAAAGTTGTCCCTCTGCTTAACTAATTAAGCACTACGCCATGAAGGCGTATGGAGGAGTGAATGCATAGATCCGCGTTTTCTTGACCTCGGTCCTAGTTGGAATTAAGTGGTCAGCATCACCCCCCTGCCGCTTTACCTTCGGGGAAAGAGCCCCGGTACCCATTGGATAGAAGGCTGAATGGGCCCCAGAGCACATGAGACAAAATTGGAAGCCTAAATATAGATGACATGTTATTCAAACTTGTGTGTCTCCCTGACATTCTGCTCCTTATACTCGCAATCCATTCATCAAAATTTAAAAATAGAGGCTACAAGGAGCTCTACCAAATATGCACATCTTTTCGTGAAAACGATGACAGTTATCGACAGAGAAACCATTTCTGGCAGATCCTACTGCAGGTAGAATTATTCCTACCTGCAACCAGACCGTGTAAGGCTCTATCGGTGCACTCTTTTCCATAATCTTAGGCAGCATCATTACGATTTTAGTAACACCGTAGTTTTCAGTCCGCAAGTGAACTATACCAACCGAGCGACCGCCGCTTGTAGGCAAAGTTAGTGCCAACTTTAGGGGATAGAGGGTGTCGAGTGGTAAGCGCAACGAATCCCTACGGCCGTTAATCTCGGTTTTCTAGACAGGATTACGATTTTACTATACAGAGTGAAAAAATAACGGACGAACATCTATAATCTCTGGAAGTTTGAATTATGGTTTAGAAGGCCAATTCTAAATTCAAATATTAATAGAATAATGTTATCCTCCTAGGGGAAATGAGAAATTTATACGTTATACAATTTTACACGGAAAACCTTAAGGGAACAGACATAGATGTGAAGATAATATTGAAATGAATGATAGTGTATGTGTGGAGAAGACTTAACTGGCTCAGGAGAGGGTTCAATATCTGTTTCTTATGAACAAATTAATGAGTCTTCCTGTCCTTTATAAGGTAAGGAATTTCTTGACACGCTGGGTAACTATAAACTTCTAAAGGAAGATTTTATTCAAATGAGTATTTTTATTTTAACAAAGAACTTAGGGCTACCCTATAGTGCTCTCTCTCCGTCCTCAAACTAAACAATGACAAGTCATTCATTCACACTTATTAACCAGAACCTTTACGCAGTTCCGTGAGGAAAATATTTTTTTTTACATCGTTGCCTCAAAAAGCACATACCCACTTCAGCCACTTAGGGAGAGGGCACACCAAGGAAACTGGCAACCGCAACGCAACCGCAGTTTTCGAGAATTGCCTCAATTTACGCTACTCCATTCAGTAATGTGTGTTCAACTCAGGCTGATAACAATTCTCGGAAATTTCGGTTGCGTTTCGGTTGGCAGTTTCCTTGGTGTTCCTTCGCTGTTACATAATCATACACAACTTCGTTGAATCAACACGTACTATAGAACAGACCCACTCCTAAGGCTTATGCCGGTGTCTATTACACGACTGTATTTGACAAACGTCAGGTCATCCTTTGCGCATGCGCTACTCGTCTCTTCTCCCACCCACATCCACTCGCCTCACGCGCGGCAGTTCCGTACGGTAAGTACTGGGCACTTATCCGCAGATTGGTAATGTACGCTGTGCGTGGCGGGTGGACTAGCCTCCAGTGCTAAGGAGTGACAGAGGTAGGGAAGGTAAACTGCATGATCTATTTATGCATGTGTGTTCTTGTAATGGGTGAACTTACTTCTGATATGTAATTTGGATACAAAATTGAAAGTGTGATTTAAGGTTCTCACGACGGTGACTGGTAATTACCATCTTCTGACCTGACAATGGAGGCAAAAAATTATTCAAAAATCTATGGTGAAGATTTATCACAGTACAAGGCATCACATTCCAAAAGATAGTAATCCTCAAGAATAAGAATACAAATTGTGAGAAATTTAATGCGATTAATTTTAGGCGACTTTGGGTTCACACGGAAGTGACGCCGTGTAGTCTGATGCAAATTTGGCAGCGTTTAAGAGGAATATAGTGTCTCCATCTTCAGGGTCGGAGAGTATGCAAATCAATCAGTATGCAGAACACGTGTTCTTACTCTGCTTAATCAGCTTACCTTAAACCTGATGATGGAGGCAGTAAATTCTTAAGAGACATAAGTAAACGTCTACCAGAATTCACAAAGTCATGGAAGTTAGTATTCCTTAAAGTCACAATTGTGAGAGCCTCCAATCTAACATTGCAAAAACATATTTACACGATAATCGGCGAGTGATTTATGTGGCATCTAAGTATCTTCTTTATTCTCCTTGAAATATATCTCCAGGTGCTGACGCGAATATTACCCAAACACCAATCATGGGAAGCATTCCCCGGTATGAAAATATTTTAATACCATAAATGAACTAGGGATCTTAGAGAGATAGGATGGGGTGATATGGATTGGATTGATCTGGCTCAGGATAGGGACCAGTCGAGGGCTCTTGTGAACACGGTAATGAACTAGGAATATGATGCAACTTACAAATTGCATGACACTAACGAAATCTATGCGGATGAATCCTCGAGAACCCTAATATTTATGCAACCCAAAACTACATCACAATAATTACAAGAGCCCGCATTATGGTAAACTGTGTTAAAAATATACATACGTACATCTGCTTTAGGAGATGAATATGTATTAATATTGGTGGCCTTCAATAGTTCTTAAGAAGTTTTTTGTTCTGGGGCGTTATTCGTACATCTCATTAACTGCGTATTTCAAAATACCACCATCTGCCTTCAGGGATTAGGCAGGAAACCCTGTTTCAAAATTCAGCTCCGTTTCTTCCATTATCTTATAATATTTTTCTTTCATTTTGGTTCGTGTATCAGAATTACTTCTCTCCAAAATTTATTTTCAATTTTGTTCATATTTCGTTTTAAACTGAATTGCGAATATGTGTAATTATTGTGAATTTCTTGTTTCAATGTTCTATCATTGTACATACCTTCACAACGTGAAGGAATTTCATTTCCGTTGAAGCAGTTTTTCGTTTTATTTTCAAACCTAATTATTTATGACACCACAACATTAAACATGTAGCAAAATTTTATATGTAAACAGAAATATAGTATAAAATTTATTAATTTTAAAATTTGATGTTCTTATTTTCGTTCTTATCAAATTTCTAACCTACAACTGACACATAATATCCACGAACTATTAGTAAAACAACTTCTTTGCTATAAGCTTTATACAATCCTGATGATAGAGGCAATATTTTGTTCTGAAACGCTATTTGCCCAGATAGAAATATAACACGGAGCCATAACGCAAAATTCTGCAATATGAGGCTAATTTAGTGTATGAGAACTGTCACAGTCTTAACAGTGAAGTCTGGAACCCTATTGCTAATCCCAGTCCAGCTCCAATACTTGGTTCTCAAGCCTTCAGTTCGTATCCCGTTGTCGTTCCTTCGTCACACATATTACATATCAAATTTCTGTAACATTTTTGAAAAGTGTTGATTCATTTTATGACTATTACTGTGTGCACTGCCGGCTGTCACGACATGGGGGCCAGGAGGGGGGAAGGCGGGACAAGCCAGGCATATACACACCCTCCGGGACTTCTGAAAAAAAAAAAGTAAAATTAGACAAATTAAAGAAATATCCAAACTATTAACAACAAAAATAAAAGTAAAGAAAAATCTACCCAGAATACTCTAGTGCAATCAGTAATAACTACTCTTGACGGATTGAGCATATTTTGAAGCAAAATTTTCTGTCTAGCCCCCTCGGAAAATTGACTGCCTCTCTCCTGCCCTTGGAAACAATCCTGATAACGCCCATGTGTCTAATACGGACGTTTCGGGAAGTGAATCTGCTTCAGTCATCAGGTGTAAGGGGAGAAGCGATTCAATTCAGTTGAACCCATTAGAAAGAAGTAGTCTCGATTACTGGATTTCCACCTGATGATGGAAATGGATCCAGTTTCTGAAACCTTTATGTTACAGCTGTGCACCAGGCAATGGTCAATTTGTAATATAATATTCGCATAATTTTATGCCACTTCAAAATAAACAGACTTTAAATGTAAGATTTGAGGCTTTCACGGCGGTGACTATGAAGAAAGCAGTCTTCTGGGATTTGGCACCGTGTATATGTGGTGTTAACCGACCGTTCTCACGGTCTTGTCGCTTGCAGATTTCTTATACTTTTTCTTCTACCCTGAAGATGGAGGCGATACGTTCCTCCGAAACGTCGGTTAACACCACATATACATGGTGCCAAATCCCAGAAGACTGCTTTCTTCACCGACTTCGAATGATTCTGACGATGGTGTATGCTGTACAGACTGTACACACTTGACCTCCAGTGATTGAGACTAGCTCTTTCTAACGGGCCCAACTGAATAGGTCTATCTTGCCCCATCCACCTGAGGACGGAGACAGATCCAGTCTCCGAAACGTTGTGGTTTTTTGTCTTATATATACCAGACGATGGATAGAGCCCAAAAGAAGCCCTATAGTTCTGTGCACTTCTAAAAAGTCAACTATTCTACACCGTCTCGTAAAACATGTAAGGGTGGGACGAGGAGACCGGAAATACTGACTTAAAGAGTAACAATTCTGACTTTTGTTCGAAGGGTGCACGTTTTGAAGCCCGGCCTAACACTTTCATCGTTTTTCTCAATATCTCCAGGCCGTACGCAGACGCGTCCATCCGTGTTTATTCAATTAATCATCGTGCCATTATTCGACACTATATAACCTGAGCTATTGATAGTGTCGTTAGATAAATCATAAAATACTTAAGTTCTTCACTTACCTATTTACGTGCTTTCTTAGCAATCCAAAAGGCCGATTATAAAATAATCGCGAATAAAAGAACAACACATAAAAACGAAAGAAAAAACCAAGGCAATTTCTGTCATTTCAATAATTCAATTCTGTATTATTTATGTGCCGAGCCAAGAGCTATAAGGCCAGTTGCAGACACAGAACAGTGTATTATTAATAATAACAATAATAATTTCATTATCGTAATCACAACTTCCTTAATATCTGAAGGAGAATTACGTAAGCCTATATTTATATAGGCCGGTCACGGTAGCCGAGCGGTCTAAGGCATGCACTGTCTTCGCTCGCTTGGAAACCGGGATCGTGGGTTCGAATCCCACTCAGGGCATGGATGTNTTATAACAGGATACTCTAAAATCTATTTCTTGTGTGAGGATTTGTAAAACTATACAGGTCCATATCACAGTATGCAGACTTTATTAAACATGAATGTGAGTTTATCACGGAGATGATTATAAAGAGTTGCTGTCTTTCGGAGGAACATGCTGCCTCCATCCTCAAGGTCTGATAGTAAATCATGGAAAGAAGCAGCAAGTAGTGCTCTTTGCGTTTTACCGAAACTTCAGTAACTTATTTCCACTAGACAAAACTGCGTTACTTCTCACAAGACTGTACTCTTCAAGAAACAAGTGACCTGAGTGATGAATAACTTCAAATTCACCGAATCGCACCTAAATTGGTGTCTGTGTCAACTTTAACGGATAGAGGAGGTCACGTGGCAACGGATCCTCACGGCCGTTAATCTAAGTTTTCTAGACCGGAGCCGCTACTTTTCCATTCAAGCAGCTCCTCATTCATCCTCACGAGGCTGAGTGGACCCCGTTCCAGACCAACTACTTCTCAGAAAACCTGGTAGAGCCGAGAATCGAACCCGGAACCTCTGGATCTATAGCCAGGAACTCTGACAACTAGACCAGAGCATGTCTATGGCTTTCTTGTTAGATTTGATTTAATTATTCGTCACAACACTTTGACTATAAAATGCATCTCTTGATAAGAGCAGCGATAAATACACTATTCTGTGAATTTACGAGCAGGCAATATAAACATACACTCAACTGTTCAATGTGTAAGTCTGAATATAGAACAGTCGCCTCACTCTGTTCGTGGTTTTCCTTTAAGTGGTGCCGTTAGTTTTCTTTTTTCCCCTTCATACAATCCCTTCTGGTTCGTAAGATCACTTACGGTTTGCTACTTGCATTTACTGAAGCTGTTTTCAGGCCTTCCTTTCACAGAATAACATCTTCAGTCGGCCGCCCATCATGACTATAACTAACAAACTAATTAATTAACTCCACAGCGCAGAGTTCTACAAGAGGAGCTGATATTCGCTCGGGTAGTCAATAAATCTCCTGCCTTCTGCAGAACCAAAATGTCCATTACCGTATTCTCAGCTATTCTCTGTCCTTAGCTCTTTGATTGCAATCCACACCTCCAAATCGCAGTTCTTTAAAATTAATTAAATTAACCAACACATCGACCGCCTCAATGGTCTAGTTGCCAGAGTTCCTGGCTATAGATCAAGAGGTCCCGGGTTCGATTCCCGGCGCTACCCGATTTTCTCAGAAGTAGTTGGTCTGGAACGGTCCACTCAGCCTCGTGAGGATAAGTGAGGAGTTATTTCAAGGAAGTAGCGGCTCCGATCTAGAAAACCGAGATTAACGGCCGTGGAGAGCCGTTGAGCTGACCACGCGACACGCTCTATCCGTTAAAGTTGGAATTAACTTCGCCAACAAGCGGCGGTCGCTAGGTCGGTATAGTTCGCTTGCGGACTAAAGCCACGGAGTTCGATTTGTTTTTGTTTGTATCAACACATCTATTCTTAGATCTTTCCAAATCTTCTCTTCCCATTAGATCTTTTCGATCCAAATTTTGTATGAAGCTCGCATTCATGCCACACACGTTGCACTTCCTGCTCATCAAATCTTGACCTTTCTTAATAAAAGTAAGATAGCTGTAATGGTATCACCTAAAAATATCCGTATTTATCTCTTTTCTATTGGAATATTGGCACAATTACGTTATTAATCGAATTGCTACCTAAGTTGATTCTGAATCGTGCTCAACACCAGGACTTTTCCAAAGGAGAAACCGGTTTACCGACGAGGGAACAGACAGAAAATCAGTTTACGAACTTTACTTTTAAGATGTATAAATCAGGAAATTGAAGGTCTCGGGTTCAAGTCCCGATGAGGTGATTGGAATTTTTTCAATTGACCTAATCCTTCCGGCCGCACTATGGCCCTGGGGTCGATTCAGCCTCTAACAGAAATGAGTACCAGGAATTAATTAAATAATTTCCCTTCGGAGTAAAGCGCGGCCGGCGCGTACGGCTGACAACCTTACCGCCATCTGTGAGCCGATTGTCTAGATAATGTGGACCCTCAACGTCTCACAACCCTATGGGCCTTCATGGCCGTTACATGGTTACCTTTATTTTTTTTTACTTTTAAGATGTAATTATTATTTTTACTGATCGCATTGAGAGTATTCAAGATAAAATTCCATTTTTCGTATATTTTTCACTTATTTGTACAAATATTTGGTATTTCATCATCATATTATTTCTTGTAAGTTGTGAGGTTTTCACGTCCGTGACTATGAAGAAAGCAGTCTTCTGGGATGTGGCACAACGTAGATGTGGTGTTAACCGACGTTTCAGAGGAATGTATCGCCTCCATCTTCAGGGTAGAAGGAGAAATGAGAAAATTCGCAAGCAAAGAGACAGTGAGAACATGTGCAAGCAGACTAATGTTGGAAATAAACTCAGCTATGTGAGAGGAGGGAAGGAAGGGACAGGTCTACATGGGAAATCAGTGGTGAGGGAGAGGGGAAGTGTCTGGGACAGGAGCAAGGTTAGAGCAGGTATAGGATATTGTGTCAGGGGAGAAAGGCTAGGTTAATGGGAGGGCATTAACCCTTAAGCTGGGGGGTTGCTGTGTGAGTTGGTCGTGGACTGTGTGGTCTTGTGGATCTGGCGTCATGTCCCGGGGGGGGGGGGTTAGGGAACAGATGAGAGGCTTCCATGACTTCCTGAGACAACTCCCCCCCTCTCTGTTCATATTGTCGGGATGGAGTTCAATCACAATTGCCTCCATAATGATGCGATCCATATATCGGGTCTTGGTGGCGAGGATGGAGGTATTCTGAAACTGAATGCGGTGTCCCAAGTCGATGCTGTGTTCAGCCACAGCTGACTTGTCCGGATGTTCGAGACGGATGTGCCGCTGATGCTCTTTCAACCTCATGTCCACGGAACGGCCAGTCCGCCCAATATAGACCTTGCCGCACTCGTATGGGATACTGTACACACACGGTGTTCTTAGTCCCAGGCTATCTTTGACGGGCCGGAGAAAACTGGATAATTTCTTTGGAGTCAGACCCACTGCTTTGATGTTGTATCGGGACAGCACTCTGCTGATACGGTTGAATATAGTCCCGACATAGGGCAGGAAGGCGACTGAGCCCTGTTTATCTTATTTCTTGTTTTGTGTAAAAATCCAGGGGCCACATACGTCCTGCAGGTGACCATGCTTCAAATTCGTGAGTTGTAATTAGCTTAATGGCAGGCAATGTAAGAAAAGGTAAATCTATCCCTGTAACAGGCGTTCGAGGCTCCCATAGATAATCGGTAATAGATGGCGGTGAGGTTGTCAGCCTTACGCGCCAGCCGCCTCTCTTTAACTCCAGAAAGGTTCCTGGTACTCATTTCTGTTAGAGACGGGGTCGAACCCAGGGCCATGGTGTGGCTGAAAGGAGTAGGTCAATTGAAAATATTGAGTGGCCCTATGGGGAATCCAACCAGCGACCTTCTGCTTGTAGCACAGTGCCTCAACCAACTACGCTACCGCGTGCCCCCAGCCTTCTAGCACTAATGGCAAGTTCTCCCTGTTCGCATTAATCAACGTCTCAGAGATAGAGGAACTAGTCCAATGAATTTTAACAGAATGACAGACGTGCGTTCGAATTTCAGCAGAATTGTACAGTGCTTTAATCTCACTTGTACTCATTTGTGGATTCTTAGCTAACCTATCGGTACACACACAATACAGCATCATAATAATAGGATGAGTAATGAGTCGGAAAGGATACAGAAACAAGAGGTCGTCGAATATTTATAGAATCCTCCCGGAATTTACCTGAAGTGACCAAGGAAAATCACGAAAAAGCTCAATGAGGCTATGTAGCATTGAATGATAGAATCATACTGAACTGGAAGGGGTCCTGAAAAAATCGATACTTCCCCAAATTTGAGTAATGTCCCACCATTTTCATGGTATAAATGAGGAGGGGTAACGGTAAATTTTAATTAATTAAGCACTAAACCATTGTTGATTTCGGCACTATAAGTGAGTGGTCAGCTCCACGCCTCGACCTCTTTAACCCCGTGGAAAGAGCCCTTAATATTAATTTGATAGGAGATTGTGTGGGCCTCAGAGCCGGTCTGGACGCTGTGGAGAAGAGAAAAATCGTAGGAACTGAGGAAAACCATGATAATTCTTATTCAGGATACAGGATATGAGAGAGACCGTTTGAACAAACTTGCTAAGTTCATAATGCCTTAGATAACCGAGATAGTATAAACCGTCCTCTTAATTTGCGGGGGTTTCCAAATTTGGAGAGACGCGATATTCGTGGCAGATATAAGTTTAGGATTAACGTCTTTTAGGTTATGGAGCCGTGTAGTTTGGTAGCTAGGTAATATGACTTCCGAAGAATTTGCTACCTCCATCATCGTGGTAGAAAAATTATAATAAAATTTTCTTATGGGTGCATTTTTCGGACAGCCTGTGGTCTTGTGATCAGAATTCCTGGCTACAGATCAAGAGGTCCCGGGTTCGATATCTGGCCCTACGAGATTTTCTGAGAAGTAGTGGGTCTGAAACGGGGTCCACTCAGCCTCGTGAGGATAAATAAGGAGCTAGTTGAATGGAAAAGCAGCGGCTCCGGTCTAGAAAACCGAGATTAACGGCCGTGGGGATTCGTTGCGCTGACCACGCGACACCCTCTATCCGCTGAAGTTGGCATTAACTTCGCCTACAAGAGGCAGTCGCTTGGTCGGTATAGTTCGCTTGCGGACTAAAGCCACGGAGGGAAAAATACCACAATATGACGTCAGTTGCCACTACGTTGTCATTGTGACATGCGCACTGTCCACTGCCGTATGTGCACCTCCACCCTCACCCACTCGCTTTCCTCACACAAAGAACGTTGAAAGAAAGTTTTTTTTTATTAGTGCGATTCCAGACTTGAATTGTGGAAATATACATATTTTTTTTTTAAGTTCTGTCTTCTCGGATATAACGCCGTGTAATCCTTTGAAAGTCTACCAAAGTTTCGGAGGAACATGTCGCCTCCATTTTCATATTCGAAGAATAAGCCAAGCAAGAAACCTGCGTGAAAGAAGGTGACAAGCAACTCCTACTTACTTTTTCTTTTGGATAGTTATTTAACGACGCTGTAAGGAGATTAGAGCGTATGATGAAAACATGACGAATTAAAAGGGATTAGGTTGAGGAACAAGTAAGAATTATTTACACCATTTCTTGAATTTTTCTAAATGCTCTCCATATTGTTTATCTATATGTAGCCTCTATAATGGCTTCGCCAGTAGCTCTAGCTGTACGTCGTGAAATGTCAATTCTCTTTTCTCTCAGGTTAATCCCAACGTCTTGTTGTTCCGTCTGGCCGCGGGTTCGATTCCTGATGAGGTGGATTTTTCAATTTACTTAATCCAGCCGCACTATTACCCTGGGGTCGACTCAGCCTCTAACAGAAATGAGTACCAGGAATCTTCCTGGGAGTAAATAGCGGCCGGCGTGTAGGGCTGACAACTTTACTGCCATCTGTGAGCCGATTGTCTAGAAAATGTGGGAGCCTCGACGTCCCTCAACCCTATGGGCCTTCGCGGCCTGTTACATAGACAGCTCTGTTGTTCCGTCAGTCAACAGATGTCACTAAATAGTGACGTGGGACCTAGTGCGTGCTGTAAACAGGAATGATTCAAAATGGCCGGACGTCAATATGTATATAAGCCATCTGATCGCAGCCGTAATGGGACCTGCCGAACCTATCGTTCCAATGTTCCGGGAAAATAGGTTTTCCGTTACATAATAAAATTGTATCCGTTATAACAGACAAGTTAAATAGCTTTATGAAGCTGAAAGCGAAATCCCATGAGAACGAACATGTGTTTGGTCAGTTTGCACTGCGATACGGTTTACTAATGTACATACGGATTTTGTACTGTGAGTAGTGTTGGCTTTGATAAAGACCCTGGTTTTGACCTGAGTTCGACATCCCTCAGTGTCACTCAGCGAATATTCCTGTTTCCTTCATAATGGATAGCTATTAATGTAAGGTAAATTTGTCCCTGTGCTTAACTAATTATGCACTACGCCATGAAGGCGTATGGGGGAGTGGATGTATAGATCCACATTTTCTTGACCTCGGCATTAGCTGGAGGTGAGTGGTCAGCTTCACGCTTCTGCCGCTTTACCCGCAAGGAAAGAGCCCCCGGTATCCATTGGATAGGAGGTTGTATGGACCCCAGAGCCTGTCTGAATGACATACGGAAGTGAAAATTCTTGCCGCCCACAGAGACTCGAACTCCGACCCCTTCGTCGTCCAGCCCGTAGCAAGTTGCTATACCGACTATGCTAACCCGGCTGTTAGCTATTAATGTATCTATGTATCTAACCCAATACAATGTGGCTCTTCTCTGAGAAAGAGAATGGTAATTTATTCCAACTGATAACACTAAGGCTTTGTTCTCAAGCACAGACGGACTGAGAAATGACATATTACGGGGACTGTCCGCTTTTAACTTAAAAAAATTAATTCGCATAGTGGGGGGGGGTGGAGTTCAGCTGGGTCCACTCGGCATGTCGGCCACTAATTGGCCTGTTGTACCTGCCCCGAGTGATTATGATGACGGAGAATTTGGTGGAATGGAGATTGGCAGGGGAAACCGAAGTACCCGGAGAAAACCTGCCTCAGCGCCACTTTATCCATCACAAATCCCACTTGACCAGACCCGAGCTCGAACCCGGGCCGCCGCGATGGGAAACCAGCGACTAACCGCTTGAGCTATGACACGGCTTCGCTTTTAACTTAAGTTTCATTTGGGGAGGAGGGCGATTTTTACGGCTCTGTCTGGCCTACAAAGCGCCAAATAATAGGATGAAAGATACAAGATGAATTGGAACGGATCTGGAAAGAAACGCTCGTGACGCAATAGATGTAGTGTCCTAGAATTTTCTGAGAGGGACTAAGCAAAACCACAAAAAAAAAAAACTTTATCATAATAACACTCAAATTTTCTGGGTTATAACGGCGTGTAGTCCGTTGAAAGTAAACTGACGTTTCGGAGGAACATGTCGCCTCCGTATTCAAAGTCAAGGAACAAGCCGAGTAAGAAACCAGCGTGAAACACTAGCAAGTATAGCTCTGTATCTTCGTCCCTGAAGATGGAAGCGACTTGTTCCCAGAAGATAGGACTCTTCAGAACCATAGCTGTGAGAAACTCAGACCCTGAAGGAGGACAGTTGGTGTTCAGGCTTGATACACAAACCGAACATCTGCACCAGCCTCCTCGGTATTTCAGATTTGATTGTTATCGATTTTGTATACGCTGTATATTTGTCATAGCCTTTATTGGCTTTGGGGGTTTGGGCCTCAATTCGCTCTTTCGAGGCTTCGAGTTTTATATAAGCTTTGGGTCTCAGCTTCACGGCCTGTAGCGAGGATATTCAAGTAGTGGCTTCAATACAACAAAGATGCCTACCAATCTTATACTCGTAAGGTAAAGGTAAATTTACACCTGGTCTTAATTAATTGTCATGCCATGATGACGTAAGGGGAATGGAGGTACAGTTCCACCATTCTAGATCTCTGCACAAGATGGAGGCGAGTGAAATTTGTCCCTGTGCTTCATTAATTAAGCACTATGCCATGAAAATGTATGGCGGGAGTGGAGGTATAACTCCACCATTCTTGAACTCGGCACAAGATGGAGGCGAGTGAAATTTGTCCCTGTGCTTCATTAATTAAGCACTATGCCATGAAGATGTATGGCGGGAGTGGAGGTATAACTCCACCATTCTTGAACTCGGCACAAGATGGAGGCGAGTGAAATTTGTCCCTGTGCTTCATTAATTAAGCACTATGCCATGAAGATGTATGGCGGGAGTGGAGGTATAACTCCACCATTGTTGACCTCGGCACTAGACGTACGTGAGTGGTCAGCTTCACGCCCCGGCCTGTTCATCCCTCAGACCTCAATTATGACAAAGAACTCTTATAGTATATAAACATAGTTATATATAGATCCTCAGAGGTGATTTTTAGAGCAAATGTAAGAAACTGAATAAGTGTCTCTCTTCCTTCAAGAATTATCTGCCCCGCGCATTCTGAATTTAGAGGGAGGTGAACCGTTTGGCTCCAATCATCGACCACCTTATCTCATCCGGTGTCTACTGGATGGACTGCAGAGCCGGTCTGGACGCTGTGGAGAACAGAAAAATCGTTTGTTCCCGGCTGGGAATCAAACCCCACCTAGTAGTCGGTATTCTGACAGATCTGTCCACACTCCTCACCTTACAAATCATGGATATTAGGTCTATGGGCTTATCAACAAACGCAAATTATGCCGTGGAGTAAAGTGGCCCTTAAAGTAGCTTATAACTTTGAAAATGGAATGTGTCCATTGGCTGAAAGGTGGACATGAGCCAATTTACTGACAGTGTCGTTAAATAATCTTGTGGAAACAAGTAGTAGTGTGCTCCATGAAGTTTGTTGGCTCCACTTTGTGTCTTTGTATATTTTTGTCTCTGTTTCTGTTGCCTAATTCCTTCTTCGTGTCTCTGTTTGTCCTTAGTTTATATTTTCTCTATTCTTGCATCCACTTCATGCTCTTTTTTGTTTACAATACGTTCTTGTCTCTCTCTCTCTCTTCAGCTTCACCGTTATTACAATCACGGGAACCACGTAAAGACCGTTCTGCAGAAGCAGTGATTTAGGTTATCTCTTTCTAAAGGCCCTCACCTGAAGACGGAAACAGATCCAGTCTCCGAAACGTCGTGTCTTCTATTATCTACAATTCCGGACGATGGGAAAAGTAAAAAATGCAGTAGTTCTGAGAAGTATTTATGTTCACTGAAATGATATTGCCTTTCTGGACGTAAGTAGGGCGCTATATGCGCTCAGATAAATTTCTGGGTATTAAATTCTAAATTAGTTTTAATTAGAGATGAAGATATCAAGATAACCTCTTAATTAAAATAGCCTTGGTGTATTGGGCTAGGAAGTGTGGGGCAGACAAACTGGCGAACTACAAATATAATCAGTTACAGCCGCCCATTAACAGTCTTGCCCCATAAATAAATACGTATATTCTCTCGGATATCTTCCCCCAAATAATACCATCATATAGGAGTCGTGATAACGACGGGCTATGGGCCGGACGGCCAGGCTTCGATTCCTGGCAGAGGAAAGATCTTTCTCCTATCCACAACGTCCAGTGGGTAGGGGATTCTTTCCCCCGGGTTAGGGCATCCGGGGCATGAAGCTGGCCACTCACCTCCATCTAGTGCCGAGGTCAATAGTGGTTGTGCTATGTCACCGCTCCCCCAAACGCCTGAATGCCGTAGTGCTTAATTAATTAAGCACAAGAACAATTTTCTTCTTACTTATACTGTCGTATACTTGTTAGATAGGCCGGTCACAGTATCCGCGCTGTCTAAGGCATGAACTGTCTTTACTCGCTCGGACGATGGGATCGTGGATTCGAATCCCACTCAACGCATTCTGCGTTTATTCTGTGTTTATGTTGTCCTCTGTTTATGTAGCGGCCTTGCGACGGGCTGATCTCTCGCCCAAGGAGTCCTACCGTCTGTGAAGAACGGTTACGGAACTGAATAAGAGGCCTGGGCCCTGAATGGGACGGAAGAGCCAATGGAAAAGACTTGCTAGATAATTGTAAAGACTGGGTTATCTGACACATCTGTCTCGCCATGAAGACGTATGGAGGAGTGGAAGTGTAGCTCCACATATTCTTAACTTCAGCATTAGATGGAGGTGAGTGGTTAGCTTCACGCCACGTTCCCAGGGGAAAATGTCCCCGGTACCCAATGGACAGGGTGGACCCCAGAGCCGGTCACGAAACTACGGAAAGCAGAAACATATGTGGCCCCCAAATAACCCTGTCCCCCTCCCCTAGCGTAGTCATTATACGGACTGAGCTACACCGGCTCTTTTTATAATCCTCGGCTGATGAGTATTACGACCCCTACCTCTGTCGTTAGTTTCTATTAAATATAAACTTCGAAACGCGTAATTTCAAGTTAATTTTCTGGGTTCTTTACCTGCTATTGTCGACATTCTGAACACTGAACACAATAACCGTTACATCAGATGCAACAAATGACTGAACATCTGTGCTCAGAATGGCCAAATGGCTCCTTTCATGGATTGAGATCACATCCTAATGAGGTCATAAGTGCATAAATGTTTGTGTGCGCTATAGCAACCTGTGACTTCAAAGCTACCCTCTGTGGTCTCGCTACTGCCTTGATGTAGCAGCACGAAGACCAGCGCGGCACATGTCAGGCGTATTTCGTAATGACGGATACAGGTCGATTCGTTCTTTGTGTCTCGCGCGAACAGGAGATGCGCTCACACAGCGACAGAAACATATCATGGAACTGGCGCTGTAATTACACTACGTCCTACTAAAATTCTTAATATGTAATAAATTCAGGTAATGTAAAATAAAAAAAAAACTCCGTGGTTTTTAGTCCGCAATCGAACTATACCGACCGAGCGACCGCCATTTGTTTTCGAAGTTAGTGACAACTTTAGCTGATAGAGGGTGTCGCTTGGTCAGCGCAACGGATCCCCACGGCCGTTATTTTCGGTTTTGTAGACCGGAGCCGCTATAACCTTGAAACAGCTCTTCAATTATCCTCACGAGGCTGAGTGGACCCCGTTCCAGACCCGCTACTTCTCAGGAAACCTGTTAGCGCCGGGAATCGAACCCGGTACCTCTGGATCTGTAGCCAGGAGCTCTAACCACTAGACCACAGAGGCTGTCAGGTAATGTCAAAGAAATGCCCAAAATTTATCGTAGGCGAACGTTTGCGGATACTAAACAAATGGTTTGATGTCTTAACCTGGCGACGCTTCTCAGCCGTCAAATTAGCTAACATAACCTAACTCGTCAAAATATGTTAATGGGTTAAGTTTTATCATCCAATGTTTTCCTGCACCTGAAGGCAGGTACATCATTCTTACGTCATATTTATTTTTATTTATTTATGATTAATTATTATACTTTGCTTATTTCAGAAAATAAAAGGAGGCTTATGAGATCAATTTGCTGTCTGAGTAACCCCCTCCAAAAAGAAATTATTTGGAGGCTTATGAGATCACCTTCCCCTGTGTGTGTTGTCCAAAACTTTTTCGTTTTCTATGCAGTCCGTGTCGAATAAAAGGGAGGTATGCTGTAAGTTCTTCCCAGAACTTCTTGTTTAATGATGATGTGAGTGGGTATACCACACAGCATCTAACAGAAGGATGAGTATAACTGACGATGTGGGAAGAAACGATCTCTTCTTCGCAGCGTGAAGTCCAGGTTAGTTAGTTAGTTATTGGAGAGGGTGGGTTTCCCCATGCACGGAGACCAGTATTGGTCCATTGTGCTTCCCTCTATGATATTCTACCAGTCTCTATACCCTACCGATATTGATACCGACCGAGCCAGCGAGTTCGGCCTCCACTGGCTTGGCGGTATCTATAATGCTTCCCCCATCTATCAGAGGTGTTAGAGACTACTGTTGGGCGGGAAATGTCCTTGAATTTGGCTCAGTGACCTCCTTTGGAGATATGAGGTTCTTTTACGTGCCGTAAAGCTACGACACGGGACACACGGCTTAAAGTCCCTCCCGGAGGACTTGTTCCCTGAATTTTTCCGCCCTTAAAAATTCCACGACCTCCGCCGGGTTTGAACCCGCGTACTACGAGTCATGAGGTGGGAGCTTTACCTCTAGACTACGGAGGCCGCTGTGAAGTCCAGGTTAATAATCAGTGGAGTTAAACCTCTACCCCCCCATACATCTTCGTGGTTTGTTAATTAATCACAAAGGGCAACTGTACATTTGCTTAAATTTATTTGATAAAAATGCGTTGACACGCCTTACCATGCCACCCTCAGGGGGACGTGAAAATTTTTCTGAGGATCACGGATAATTAAGAGACTGGATTAATGACATAACGGCAATGTCACACTGAACCACAAACATAAAATTTAATACAACCGGTACTTATTACACATTAAGAAATTACATTAATTTCTTGAACTGCTAAATCACATTTTATTTAATTTACATTTTCTTGGAGGGGAGTCCTTACACATTTCAGTTCACAACAGGGCGCGTCAGACTAAAGGAACATGGCAACTACTGCTACAGCCTGCCACCAGAAAGAAAACTGCACGTGCTCATGTGTGTTATAGAGAATGCTTGTTGTTCCATCTAATATTACAAGAAATTTGTTACAGTGGGATGTTCTTAATACTGTATTTTCTCTAACTGCTCTTTGAAAATTCCTATTTATCATGGTAAATATACTTTACTTCCAATTAATGTAAGTTCTATGACATAAAGAAGAATACAACCACCATTACTGCATTGTATATTGTTAATAATTTTTTGTTTCTAGTAAAAAAAACTAAAGCTATCCCTGTAACAGGCCGTGAAGGCCCATAGGGTTGTGAGACGTTGAGGGTCCCACATTATCTAGACAATCGGCTCACAGATGGCGTTAACGTTGTCAGCCTTACGTACCGGCCGCGCTTTACTCCTCAGGAAAATTATTTAATTAATTCGTGGTACTCATTTCTGTTAAAGGCTGAGTGGACCCCAGGACCATAGTGTGGCTGGAAGAATTGGTTAAATTGAAAAAATCAAATGACCTCATCGGGATTCGGTCCCGTGACCTTCCGGCTTGTAGCACAGTGCCTCAACAAACCACCGCGTCTAGTAAACAAAATTATTTCTTTGTGAAGGTGTGTATGTTATTTTGCAATCGGATTAGCTCCTTATTATCGTATAGATGTTTTTATTTGTTTTTGTTTGTGGTCTTATAATAACAAAGCTAGATTTGTAGAACCGTATCAAATTAATAATTCTGAATGAAGCAAAACACAAAAGACGCATTGAATAATGTTCGCTGATGGCATGTTATTAAAACTTGTCCCTAAACTTTATTAAATCAAGTTCTTAGGATTACGGTTACAAGAAATATTTCAGAACTTAATTTCCTAAAACTAATAATGAAATGTGCGCATTTGTGTGCCATGTAACACTATCTGTCTTTATTGTGATGAAGTTGATCAGTCTTCCAGGCATCCCCGTCATGTCGGTATGGCTCGCCTGCTTAACAGCAAATGTTAGCGCGTCGAAAATACTATTGAAAAGAAAATCATCAACCAGGATTTACATATGTATTTATAACCTTCTTAACTAACAAGTCAGAGTTATTTCTGAGAAGTTGGTAGCAGTTTTGTTGATGTATAGATTCCCGGTTTTATACAGACCATAGAAAATTAATGCGCAATTACTTCCACACCTTAACTACATGATACCACTCGACACTATACATTCAAGATCCTCTTTAATATTATGCCCCTAAAAGGTAAAACTTCCGAACACAGTGGACGCGCGGTCTAAGGCATGAACTGTCTTCGTTCGCTCGAAAATTGAGATCGTGGGTTCGAATCCCACTCAAGGCATGCGTGTATTTTTTTCGTTTATTCTGTGTTTGTGTTGTCCTGTGTACGTAGCGGCCTTGCATCTGGCTAATCCTCCTTCCAAGGAGTCCTACAGACTCTAAAATTAAGAATCTGAAGTGAAACGAAACGTTGCATGGATGCCTTATGCTCCAGAAAGAGCAAAACAAGATGGATGGATGGATTCACTTGTAACAGTACTGCATTAAAACAAACAAAATAAAAAACCAAATCCGTGGCCTGCAGTCCGCAAGCGAACTATACCGACCGAGCGACCGCCGCTTGTCGGCGAAGTTAGTGCCAACGTTAGCGGATAGAGGGTGTCGCGTGGTCAGCGCAACGGATCCCCACGGCCGTTAGTCTTGGTTTTCTAGACCGGAGTCGCTATTTCCTTGAAATAGCTCATCAGTTATCCTCACGAGGCTGAGTGGACCCCGTTCCAGACCCACTGCATCTCAGAAAATCTGGTAGAACCGGGAATCGAACCCGGGACCTTTTGATATGTAGGCAGGTAGTCTGACCACTAGAACACAGAGGCGGTCAGAGTACTGCATTAACAAACTGTTAATTTCGCAGTACATTGAACATGTCTGGGGACAAGCGGCCTCCGTAGTCTAGGGGTAACGTTCCCACCTCTTGACTCAAGGTCGTGGAATTTTTAACGGCGGAAAAATTCAGGGAACAAGTCCTCCGGGAGAACTTTAAGCCGTGGGTCCCGTGTCGTAGCTTTACGGCATGGAAAAGACCTCATGTCTCTAGGAGACCTCTGAGCAAAAGTAGACAAAAGTTTCACGCCCAAGTAGTTTCCAATGTCTCCGGCAGATGAGGAAGTTATCGGGTACCACTGCCAGAAGAGGGCCGACCTCGCTGGCAGAAAGGGGCTGAGAGCGAGCACCAGTACCGGTAGGGTATTACGACAGTAGAAATTAAAGGGGGACGTACAATAGACTACTAGTCGCGGTGCATGGGGAAACCCACCCCTTCTAATACTGAATAACTGAATGTCTGGGGACAACAGAAATGCAGGAAATCACCTTGCAGATGTGATTGGATTGAGGCTATCACAGCGGTGACTATGAAGAGTACTATCCGCTGGGACGTGACGCAGTCTTGTTCAGTACGTCTGGAGGAACTTACTGACCCGAGGAGAATAAGCCAAGCAAGTAGCTAGTTCTGCTTGCTACTTGCTTCTTTGGACTTACTCTTCGATCCTGAGAATGGGAATGGCGGTGAACTTCTCAAAGGCTACAGGACGTCCCATCCAAGAAAACAGTTCTCTTCAGCTATCAGATACATATCAAGTGGACGAAAGCTAAGGCAATTTGATCATTATTGTGACCCGTGTACGTGTTAGTCGTCATGGGTTGAATTCTCGACAGAGCCACTATGTCTACACAGTCTCGTGGGAGCACTAAGTTTTTTAATCAGCGGGTACCGGGGCTCTTTCACGGGAGTAAGACGACTGGAGTGTGAACCTGACGACTCACACCTCAAGAAAATGTGATGTATTTTACCTCCATCTCCCCAAGCATCTTCATGGCGTTGTATTTATGTAGTGCAAGGGCAATATAATAATAATAATAATGTGTAGTTTATTTAATAATACAAAAGAATATACGAAAGTTTTGTCGGTTACTATTTCCGGTAAAATAAATGCATGCTGGGAGTGAAGGTACAGCTCCACGCATTCTTAATCTCTACATCAGGTTACTATAAGTGGTCAGATTTGCGCCCCGTCAGTTTTACCTCAGGGGAAAGAACTCCCGGTACCCACTGGATAAGGAGGCAGACACTGTGTCGAAGAATATATCTCTTACTAGTGCCGGGAATAAACACCGATTCTTTGGTCGTCCAACCCTATTATCTATGCCTACTGAAATATCCCATATAATGCTTATTAGCCTATTTTCCTTATTTTGAATAAATACAAGGGCGCTTAAGAGATAACCTTGCTGTATGTTTCCCCTGATATTTTCGTTTTGTATGTCCTCCGTGTCGTATCAAATGAAAGTAGTTCTTGCCAGAACTTATTGTTTTGAAATGGGTATTACAAGAAAGTGTGTTCAACGCTGAAAGTGATATCATGACACTGACACACGGGCTTATACCTCAGATAACGTCACAACAATAGCAGAACAAAAGCTAAGAATAACAGAACAGCGCGTGTCGTAATTATGTTAATGGTCAGAAACTTTTATCTGCTAAACCGTTCTTAGAAGGGACAGCCAATACGGAGCGGAATTTTCATTACGTCACATTCAACAAAAATAACTCCTGAAGTTCAACTGTCTGGGCCCTTAAGAACTCTATAATGAACGAATAATATTCTGTACTGAGATATAACAATGTGTATTTCAGTGTAAGTTTACCGACGTTTCGGAAGGGGTTCTGTATTCATCTTCAGGGTCAAAGAAAAAGCCAAGAAAGAAACCAGTAAGAAGCAGGAGGAAAGCGGGTGAACTTATACCAGAATATACGGCGATAAATCCCTGAAGATAGTAGTATTCGTAAGAATCTCAAATCTGACATGTCATGGAACTTTGGGGAGCGATTTCTTGACCAGCTGAGTACCGATCAGCTTCTCTCAAAGCGCTTTGTCCCACAGATTTGGATGCTAATAGGCATACTTTAACTTGAAATTCTTTTCAAAATTTTAATAAATACGGACCCAGTAACGACTGCAGCTGTTATTCTTGTGACGCTGCGCGCGCACGTGTGGCACTTACACATGGAGCTGAGCCCTTCTTGAGGAGCCGCCAATTCTGCAACTATTCAAGAATTTCCCAGCATTTTATGGAACCCGAAAGTTCATTACCGTGTTCACAAGAGCCCTCCACTGGTCCTTATCGTCAGCCAGATCGATCCAATTCACACCACCCCATCCTATCTAAGATTCATTTTAATACTGTCACGTATTCGGGGTTTGCGTGACTAATAATAATGGGTTCTGGATTTGATGATTGGGTTTATTGGCACTTCTCACACTCTGAACTCCTTCTTAAAGACGTTTGTGTGACGAATCTCTTTCAAGAATCTCTACTTAATTGAATGCACGAATGAACTCCCTTTTATAACTGAGAGAGAACCGAACAGAGGTCACCACCTCCAAGGGTTCCCCCACTGCTCTTCGTGAGTGCGCTGTCTCGGAAACAGTGGGTCAATTCCGAAGCAACGGTCTCGTTTCTAAGTGATAACGACTTTCAGTTTTCGTATCCATGGAAACAGTGTTCCGTAACCAGTTGCTTTCCAAAAATCAATCTCTCCGTGTTTGCCAATTCGTTTCCTAGAAACGGCCCATATGTCACAATATTATCCACCCACCTACATTTTGGTCTTCCTAGTGGCCTCTTTCTGACTTTCCCGGCAATATCCTATATGCATTCCTCTTCGGGAACATTCTTGCTACATTCCCATCCCATCTCATGATTCATCATTCTAATCATACTTGGCGAAGAGTACAAGTTATGAAACTCCTCATTACGCAGTTTTCTCCAACCACGTTCATGGAATTTGGTTATAATATTGCTCTGTTCTCCAGCAGAAATTCAAGGTACAGGAGACACTAAGTTTCCCACTCCAAACGCCGGGACAAAGGCTTGGCCGCCAACTTTAAGACAGATGAAGCGATAATATGCTGCCCATTCAGGGCTATCGTCCATCTCACAGGGAGGCGACAGATGAGTGTGGTTATCAGCGGGGGAAACTGAAGACATTCAGAGTAAAACCTGTTTACCTGCTACTGTACCACGAATCTCACATGAGTTCACCTCGGCTTGAACCCGTGTCTCCGCCCAATGTACTTATTTGTGAGGTCAGTTTCAGTGTCAAGCAGGAAGCCTTAATGCAGATGGTCCTCTCAGGTGTAGTGACTCATACTGACCACTGAGGTCAATGTACGGATTCTGCGGTCATTTAGTGTCATATCACAGAATAAGGTAGGCCACCACACTGGGCATGTCTGCCCTGTACTAGTGTTGAAACGTTTGTTTCCCAACATAAAGACCTTATTCTAAAAATTAAGGTCGTTTGATAAGGATACAGGTTAAAGTTATCAAACTGAATATAAATAAGTGGGTCTCAAAGAGTGCTGAATATGATAAGACACGTATATTCCAAAACTGGGTCGTTCAGTTACACAAAGAAAGCCCTACTTCGAAATTCAAATATTTCTGTGTCAGTGCTCGAGGCTATCCAATCCGCCGTGGATTATCAACCATCCACTCAAACCGCGATAGGAAACCGTTGCTGAACAACCAGAAATTCAAAGTCTCTGGTGGCAGAATACAGGTACAACTGGTAACACTAGCCGATGAGTCCGCGCCTTACAAGAGTTTTTTCTGCCATCTATGTGCAACGTCGTTCTTTCGTACTCCTTTATTGGACACTACAAATTTCGGCCTGACCGCCTCTGTGGTCGAGTGGTCAGAGTTCCTGGCTACAGATCCAGAGGTGCGGGTTCGATTCCCGGAGCTATCAGATCTTTTCTGAGAAGTAGTGGGTCTGGTACGGGGTTCACTCAGCCTTGTGATGATAATTGAGGAGCTATGGCAAGGAAATAGCGGCTCCGGTCTAGAAAACCGAAATTAACGGCCGTGTGGATTCGTTGCGTTGACCACGTGACACCCTCTATCCGCAAAAGTTGACACTAACTTCGCCGACAAGCGGCAGCCGCTCGGTCGGTATAGTTCGCTTGCGGACTAAAATCAAGGAGTTTTTTTTGTTTATATATTTTTGCTTAACTGGCCATCTTCAGGCGTACAGGTTCTTATAGTTAAGGATTCTGCTGCCCAATGCAATGCGGGTTTCTTTCCTTCTACTGTAGTTGCCTCTCCTTATTTTGGCTGTGTAGGTTGCACGAGGTTGCTTTTGGTTGGGGCTGCTTTGAGTGTTCTTGCTGCGGCGGGAGTTCTGTTGTGGCACTTGGTGAAGATTTGAGAATGTTGCATCCAACCCTTCTTTTTTTCCCCTACATTCGTTATTAAGAAAAATAAATTTAAACTCAAGAGATTACCATGCTGTCTGCGTACCGAGGTCTCTTCCCCCGGGGTTAAAGCGACAGAGGTCCGAAGATAACCAATCACCTCCATCTAGTGACGATGTCAAGAATAGTGGAGCTACACCTCCACTCCCCCATATGTATTCATGGCGTGCTGCTTAGTTAATTAAGCTCTGGGTTAACTTGAAAATATGGGGGGGGGTCATATTCCTGAGTTCCTTCTCTATCGGCTCCAGTGATCTCCAAGACTTTGTCCTGTATTGCGGTGAGGAGACACAAACCGGTATCTAATTATCTGCTTATTTCTAGTCTATCCTCCATTTTCTGTGTCTTTGAAATTTTCCGAATACATTTCAGAGGATGATTTATTTGGAGAAGGACAGACTTTGGGGAGAAAGTGTGATTAATAATAATAATAATCAGAATAGAGACAATACATTTGCGAGCGGCTCAGGAAAGTGTAGTGTGCTGTCATCTGTTGGTGGATGAAACAAATTACACTGCTCATACACGATATTCAAGTTAACTTTGGATAAACCTCAAATTTTATTTCAACATCAGGGGACATTTTATGTGAAGACTCGTAATGAAGCAAAAATTCCTGGTTAAGTTGAATTCTTAGTGAACTAAGAAGTTTTCACTTCTACAAGATTCATCTAAGCATGACACAATAACCCAAACATTATCAGGCATCAAATCCACTAACGAACCTCGTCACCAACCCTGGCAGTACACACACCCCGATGTGGTTGAAAAAAAAAAACTAGAAATTTAAAACAACCTCAAGCCGAAATTCCAATATGAATCCTTACAGAAGTGTAACTAACTACAAATATTTCTTAAAAGGGACCTTTGATGACTATATGCTATGATCCTGAAAATTAAATAAGAGATTCGTCTTCTCTATGAACCGGGTAGACAAAAAACAAACAAAACAAACTCCGTGGTTTTTATACTATACCGACCGAAACTTGGGTAGATAAATCTTACGGAAAATTCCTGTGTTTGAATTTCCCGCCGCAAGTATGTTAAAAACAGAATCTAGGACATTTCTAATGCTGACGTAACGGCCTACGTCACCAGCTGATGATGATGTACTTTCGTTCTCATAGTGGATGGAGTATATAAAATTTATGTCATATTGCCCGCTGTTCGGCATTGATACGAAACCTGACTTCTGATCCCACTGGAGCAGTATACTCGGAAGATGTATCAGATACAAGCGCTGTGGAGCATATTTGGACCCAAACCAACCAACTAACTGCAAAGACCAAAGTCTTTATTGAGAAGCCAGAGGTCGTTCAACCACTCAAGAATTTCCAAAATTTTATTGACCCCGAAATTTCATTAATTATTTCACATCAGCCCACCACTGGCCCTATTCCTGAGCCAGATGAATTCAGTCCATAATATGTTATTCCATATATCTAAGATCCATTTTAATAATACCTTTCAACCTACGTCTAAGTCGTCCTAATGGTCTCTTTTCTTCTAGATTTCTCACTATTTCTTTCCATTCATTTTCTCTCCTATGCGGGCTACGTGCCCCACCCATCTCATTTTCCTTCACTTGATCGGTCTAATTATATTTGACGAACAATACAAATTATGAAGCTCCTCACTATAAAATTTTCTCCATTCCACTGTTATTTCATCCCCTTTGCTTCAAATATTCCACCCACCACCCTCTTCTTAAATACCCTCAGTCCATGTTCATCCCTTAATATCAGAGACCAAGTTCTTGGGCGCAAAGAAAGTAAAATAAAAACGATGAAAATTGCATATTACGAAGCGTTATCACTTTAAAGTTGAGCAAATATTATGAGTTGGGATAGCTCAGTCGTTGTGGCGACGGGACACGGACTGGAAGGCCGGAGTTCGATTCCTGGCGTCGGAAAATTGTTCTCTTCTACACAGTGTTCAGACCGGCACTGCGACCCACCCAGAACCCTACCCAATAAGTATCAGGGGTTATTTCAACGGGGGTAAAGCGGCGGGGGCATAAAGCTGACCACTCACTTTTTTATAATGCTGGAGTCAATGATGGAGCTATAACTCCACTCCCCCCATATGTCCTTATGACACTGTGCTTTCCTCCATGTTTAATATCATCGGCACGTAACCATCTGGTACTTGCAAGTCTGTTCGCGATAACTGTAATCTGGACAATGTTTCCAAAATAGGAGATTTCTTTTTATTACACAGCAAGAGATAGAATATGCAGTCCATTTCTTGTCACGGTTCGTGTACCTGGAAACAATACATGTCCCAACGTGGTCGCTGTGGTATATTTACATACCACTAAGGCCAGAGGTCAAAGTGTAGTCATTTCATATTACATACGGACTGGCCTTGTACCAATACGAAACGCCCTTCCTTGCTAAGGGCCAATCAGCCATCTCTGGAGCCTGACACACGTATCCGTTCCCCCAGAACGCAGCAACACTCGTGTGCCTCTATAACTACATTTCAGATTTCGCTTTTGTTTGCCCGTTGTTCGTTGTACAGGTAGAGGCATTGCACGACTTTTCGGTGACTGAAATTTTCTCCGTCTTGGAGTAAATGGAAAGGTTACTTACCAAAGAGGATCTGCTAGATGCGCCTGCTTTTCATCACAGGCCTAATTAGTGCGATTATCGACGCTGGAATTTAGGCACGGTTAAACCTTCCAAGCGCCGATCACAGTCGACGCACGATCTAAAGCCAGTTCAAAAACTGGGGTCGTGGATTCGATTGCCACTCGAGGCATGGATACATGTCTGCGTTTATTTTGTGTAGGTAGCGGCCTTATGACAGGGCTGATCCCCAGTCCAAAGAGTCCTACCGACTGTCTATAAGATCCATTGTTCGATATTAATTCTGATGAGAAACAGGTCAGAGGGCGTAATACGAAAAGTATAAGGTGGAAGGGGAGGAGAAGAAGGAAAAGAGGGAACGTTCGAAGACAAAGAAAATGGAAGGAATAGTGAGAGACATTCCGTTTTGAAGGAGTGGGGGATAAAAATGTTTCTGCTTCGAAGGTTCCCAAACATTGCCTATTCTTCCTGGTTGAGGTACGCTTGAAAAAGGGTAAAGCTTTACAAAGTGAAGAAGGTAAAGAGTTAGTAAGTGGACTTCCTTATGAGAAGCCAAGAATTTATTATGAATGTTTAAATACTCAGTTCGTACCTCACAGGAAACGCACTGTAGTCACTTCACTTGGGGAGGGAAGTCACGCGAAACGCACAAACAGTGCACTGTGTGAACAAGATGCTCAACATTTTAACATTAAAGTAGGTGATATATATAGTAACCACTATGGTTTAAGTAGTTAAGAGCGTAATTAACGACATGCAATTTTATAGTAATTTATAATTTTTTCTAATGAAGCAGAAGCTGCACTTAAGACATTCTTGCACGACGAGTTAAATTTCCTGAAGAGATGTCGAAATATTCATTGGTCAGAACCTTTACTACGTAACAACTCCCTTCAAAATCATTATCATTACGAAATGATGTATAGTCTCACACAACTACGTTAAAGAACTAAGCAACAACAATTTAATATTATCATCACTATCATCACAAACATCACAGTTAGGTTTTTCTGTATTCCGGATACAGTCACCGTTCTGTTCACATGGTAGAACGGCCCAGTGTCTTCTATCCTACGGTTTATATTAATATAAGTTCCGAATTTCGTTCATTTCGTAGTATTGTAGACATTTCTTATGATAAATTTTGATTTATTACTACTGAATTGGTAACTGTTACTCTCCGTAAAGTTGTTACAGTCCGTGGAGGTCCATAGGGTTGTGAGACGTCAAGGCTCACACATTTTCTATACAATCGGCTCATAGATGGCGGTGAAGTTGTCAACCTTACGCGCCGGTCGCCCTTTACCCCCAGGAAGATTCCTGGTACTCGTTTCTGCTAGAGGCTGCGTCGACCCCAGGGTCATAGTGCGGCTGGAAGTATTAGGTCCACTGAAAATTCCAATGACCTCATTGGGAATCGAACCCGCGACCTTCCAGTCTGTAGTATAGTGCCTCGACCAACTCTTCTCCGCTCCTCTTTAAAGTCTTCATTACGTATATGATGCGTCAGCGTCAGTCTGTACAAGTACCAGGAGAGGTATTTCTGCTCTCTCCAATTCTCTCGTTCGCTCTTTCGTCAACGTAGAAGATTCGGACTATACAAGAGCACAGAATCTTAAAAGTCAATAAACCAGTCATTTCAGTGTTGAAAAGAATCTATTGTATTGGTTTCTCGTGACTCCGAAAAAGACCTAATTACACAGTACATATGGCTGTATTGGTACATGAATAAGTAGTGTAGTTAAAGAAAGTCGTCTTCTGGGGTTTGGCGCCGCGTATTATTCGTTTTGGCCGACATTTCGGAGGAACTTATCGCCTCCATCTTCAGAGCAGGTGAATGGCTTGTGAATGCAGAAAGCCAAAACGAATAATACACGGCGCCAAACCCCAGAAGACGACTTTTTTCATAGTCATGGCCGTGAAAACCTCAAAACTTACAAGTAGTATAGTTGTTCATTAGAGACAGTTCTTTTGAGCGTTGCCCTATTTCTGAAATATGCTAATATCACATAGAATGTGTGACTATAGACGTAATTTTGGATAATTAGTTTATTGACCACTTACAAGTCGTAACTACAAATAACTATAATATTATCGCTGATTTTCACACTTTACAAATCAATATAACACACGTTAAGTCTTTCCCAGCCTGCAGTGTTTTCACTAGACGTTTCCTGGTAACAGCTTCTAACAATGCCTGTTATTCTGCTTCCGTGCTGCAGTCCTCTCTGAACGGCGACTCCCTTCGAACTGTCTCTTCTTCACAGTCAGAGTTAGAGTTAATTCACGACTGGCGGTTTACGGCCAATCAGTTCGTCTTGTAGACAAGCCCCTTGAGACTCAGGGCCAGTAATTTTATTTTCCAACTGAACACTTGCGGTTATAGTCCTCATGTAACGTACCCTCTGATGAGAGGATAGTTCTGTCGTTTACAATTGCTGCCGGTCCTCGCCAGCACAGTCATTCTGAGGTCTGAGTCCCGCTGGACTCATGACCATATTTTACTGTCTCAAATTCGAGACTCCCACAATCTGGAGGGCAAGGTCCCCTAGGAGCAGGATGGCCCGGTTATGCCCCCAGGAACTGGTTCCCTTTTCGTCGCCTCCTACGTCTGGCAGGAATTATTCCAACTGCAGTAACACACGACGGAAACAGATTTCTGTGTCTATTTTTGTATATAATTACGTACTGTTGTTGTGACCCCAGGGGTCATAGTTCCTAAATTACTTCCTGAAATGGATATGGTTCTGCTTGTCATTTGTGGGAAGTCAAAGGAAAATATGATAACGCTGACATTACCGCTCCCTCTGGCAGGAAGCTGGGGGAGATACAGCCTTGCATTTGCACCGTGTTGTCTCTTCTGATTATATGACAGCATAACGGCCGCTATAGTACACAGTTCTTGATAATGTGCAAGTTGCCTACCTAATCAAGAAACCCCTCTCGTATGGAACCCAGAGTATATTACCACGTTCAAAAGAGACCGTCACTGGTCCCTATCCTGAGCCAGATGAATCCAAACCCGTCAGAAAGCCTAACGTGACCGACCACTTCAGGGGCCTCTAGAGAATGGGTCAGAGTCACTTCACCAGTGGCGGTTTACCGCCACTCAATTCGTTTGGCGCCAAGCCCCTTGAGATCACGACCATAGATTTTTATTTCAACTGAACCTTTGTGGTCATAGTCATTATGTAACATCCTCTTTGGCTTTAGTCTAAATGTCATATATGAATCCAGATAGTACCTCACAGGAAACACATTACGTTTCCGCTACAAAGCCCAACCGGTTAATGCTGTTTAGGGAGACAGTCGCTGTTTATTGTGAGAACCATACGGAACACACAAATAATATAGAGATTCAGTCCGTACCTCACAGGAAACACATTACGTCTCCGCTACAAAGCCCAACCAGTTAATGCTATTTAGGGAAACAGTCGCTGTTTATTGTGAGAACCACACGGAACAAAAATAATATAGAGATTCAGTTCGTACCTCACAGGAAACACGTTACACAGCTACAAAGCCAAACCGGTTAATACAGTTGAGGGAAACGGTAGCTGTTTGCTATGAGAACCATACGGAATACACAAATACACTGTGTGGCCAGACTGCGGAGTTTTAGTATTGTCTCAATATTTTAAATTAGATCTTAGGAAAATCATGCGTGAATGTGTGGAGTGGATACAGCTGGCTCAGGACAGGGCCAATTAGTGCACCCTTGTGAAAACGGTAACAGACATTCAGGGATTTTAAGGAGCCGGAAATATCTCGAGCAGATAAGTGACTATGAGCTTTGAAAGTTACGAATGTATAAACAGTACTAAAACAGTGAAGAATACCATCTTCTGGAACGCGATGCCGTGCTGTCTGGTAGTTGACCAACGTTTCGGTCAGTCTTCGATCCAGAAGATGGAGGCAGGACGTTGCTCCGAAACATAGATAAACTTATACCAGACTGCACTGCCTCACATCACATTCACCAACCAGAGAACCTCAAATATCACAGTGCGTATCCTCTATCCTCCATTTCTGTGGACTGATTCAGTCTTACGTTCTTGTGTTCTTAAAATAAATCGAAAATCACAACACTACGACTTACAGGCCCATCGCATTCTCAGAAGGTCAGTCTAAGTAACTTCTTTTATCATCCGTCTGTCGCTAACAGATCACCTTTGTTCGCTAGCTCGAAACATCTACAATGATATGACGTAAGGCAGGGCAGTCTAAATTCGGTTCTGCAAAACACTCCTCTTACTGTCATAACATTATTCTCCTTAACTTCTGAGGACCGTGAAAGAAGACAAAGGATTTATACTTTTTACGTTCTGTTTCCATGCTCAAAGAACTGCACGCTTGTTGGGCTACTTTTCAAATGGAAAATTGATCTTCTGAAAGTCCGTATGTACCTGTAGTAGTGTAAGTCAGTGTGAATACCACTTTCTGACATAATAAAAATTCATAAGAGAGTATGTATAACTATTCAGACTAAGCATTGAAAACTTCCTTAATCTCTCGATGAATTTAGAGCGTCATAACTTTAAATTAATGATGTCATGAATTTTTCCCACCGCGGCGGTCCGGGTTCGAGCCCGGGTCTGATTAAGTGGGATTTGTGGTGGACAAAGTGGCGCTGAGGCAGGTTTTCTTCGAGTATTTCGGTATCCCCTGCCAATCTTCATTCCACCAAATTCTCCATCATCATAATCACACGGGACAGGTACAATAGGACAATCAGTGGCTGACGTGCCGAGTGAACCCAGCTGGACTCCACCCCTCACTATGCGAATTTAAAAAAAAAGTCATTAATTTGAGTAAGTTTATATATTTCGTTCCTTCGCCATTTATATATCACCACATCAAGTATCATCGAATGTTATTTCCCACCCCTGATAATTATATAAAACAAGCATTATTCGATGAAGGACAGGGTAGGTTGTCGTGGGTAAAAGAAGCCGCTGATAATGTTGGCCAAACTGTTATATTCTGGAGTGTCTGAATGCTTAAGAATGAACGGGGAAAGACTGATAATATGCCACTATATCGCTTTGCCCCATTTCCCTCACTATCACAAACTGAATATGGTTCTTTATTGTCTCTCTTTTCTTGTAATTCCTAAGAATTATACATTAATCAAAGTTTTAGTACCACAGAAGAAAACTAACATTTCAAATGAATTCTGGTATTATAATTCCAAATCTGACTGCACAATTTTCCATGTCACAGTTTTGTGTATTTAATTTCTGTCTAAATCAACGCTTTCTCTCTACTTCTGCAATTGTGTCTCAGTGCTCCTACAACAGTATCTTCTAACCATAATATAAGATGAAGAAAACAGTCACTTGGGATTTGGCACCGTGTATATGTGGTGTTAACCGACGTTTCGGAGGAACGTATCGGTAAAAGCAGACTGCTTTACCTTTTCTCACCGTCTCTTCGCTTGCAGATTTCTTATATTTTTTCTTCTACCCTGAAGATGGAGGCGATACGTTCCTCCGAAACGTCGGTTAACACCACATATACACGGTGCCAAATCCCAGAAGACTGCTTTCTTCATAGTCAACGCCGTGAAAGCCTCAAATCTTACATAATATAAGATAATTGCTTTTTCTAGTCAGTAAAATTTAATGAACATTTCAATAATACTATTATTATATCAAATTTTATAATAGGCTGTACCGCCGATTATCTGTTTTGTATAAAAAGAATAAAACAGAAGATAACAAAACACACTGTGCGTGTTACAGCCACTTGCACGTGTTATCGAAAAAACTGTAATTTTTTGTGTAGTGTTATCACTGACGACATGGCCCACAAAGCAAAGGAGGTTCACCCTGTAATCGTTTTATTCCCATTACAAATGCCTGATATGCAGAGCTCATTGTTAAACAACGTCTGATAAACGTGGTTAGGCAGGAAACTAATTTATCCCACAACAAGCATTCCGCATATACCGTACATACCATCAGCTGATGAGCCCTGCAATTCGTCAGTATGTCCCTTTGTAAACTGCAACGGGATCTGCTATTAGACGTAATGCCCAGAGCCCGACAGATTACTATGTATACCTCCTGCTTTAACATACAGAGCTCTGCATTCTGCCCACACACTGTAGCTGTGTGTTTGTCTTCCTAGCGGAGGCGTAATGTGTTTCCTGTGAGGTGCGAACTGAATTTTTGTTCTATTATCATAAATTTCAGTTGTCATGTCCAAAATTTTAAAACACCTAAGTGGTCTTGGAAAGAATGGAAATGTGGGCATGTGTCCCAGCTGTGCCCGACACCAAGAACGACTGTGCTGGCGAAGACCAGAAGCATACCGCTTTCCTATGCCATGCTCATTCTTTAAAGGGTTAAATGGCCTCTTCTTCAGAAACAATGCCTTAAGACTCGTACAATTATTATATTAATTTGTTTAGTTAATTTAATAAATTTTGCATTACTTATAATGTCCTGGGGTCACCTCGGCCTTTAACAGAAATTAATGCTAGGAATCTTCCTGGGGCTAAAAGGCGGCCGGTGTATAAGGCTGGCCTCACCGCCATAAGTGAGCCGAATGTCTAGAGAAAATGTGGGAATCTCGACGTCTCACAACCCTATGGGCCTCCATGGCCTGTTACAGGGATAGCTTCACTTTTTGTTATTATTATTTTCTCATAGACATGTTGGTTGCAGCAAGTCACCATTCGAAATATATACATATGTGTTTGAGGAGCGTGTGTAACGCCGCGGATCGCCTATTAATATGCTCCGTCTTTCTTTACGCATGAGACAGTACCATAAACGCTGAAAAGATTTCCTATGATACGATATTTTGCTAACAGTCCAATTCTTCCTGAGAAAAGACAAACTTAACGAACACTATGGGACCGCGACATAGCTCAAGCGGTTAGTCGCTGGCTTTCCACCGCGGCGGCCCGGGTTCGATCTCGGGTCTAGTTAAGTGGAATTTCTGGTGGACAAAGTGGCGCTGGGGCAGGTTTTCTCCGAGTACTTCGGTTTCCCCTTACAATCTTCATTCCACCAATTGCTCCACAATCACCCTCACCTATCATCTGGGGCTGGTACAATAGGCCAGAAGTGGCCGCAGTACAAGGGACTTAGTCCCACCCCACTAGCAATAATAAAAAATAATAACGAACACTATACAAGAAGAAGACCTACATGCAGTTTCTCTACTAATCCCGAGCTTAACTCGCTACATATCGGAAAGAGTATTTCACATAAACATTGTGCAGAAGCATGAAACACGCATGTTATATCCAAAGTTACCACCGTAACAGCCGTGGAGGCCCATAGGATTGTGAGACGTCGAGGCTACCACACTATCGAGGCAATGGGCTCAAAGATGGCGGTAAGGTTGTCAGCCTTACGCGCCGGCCATCCTTTACCCCCAGGAAGATTCCTGGTACTCATTTCTGTTAGAGACTGAGTCGACCGCAGGGCCATAGTGCGGCTGGAATGATTAGGACAACTGAAAATCCAATGTCCTCATCGGAAATCGAACCCGCGATCTTCCGGCTTGTAGCATAGTGCCTCAACGAACTACGCTATCTCGTGCCCCACAGTGCTTATAGATAAGTAAAAGTAAGTAAAGGTATCCCTGTAACGGGCCTTGGAAACCCACAAGGTTGTGAGATGTTGAGATTCCCACACTTTGTAGACAGTCGGCTCATAGATGGCGGTAAGGTTGTCAGCCCTACGCGCCGGCCGCCCTTTACCCCCAAGAACATTCCAAGAATATTCCTTGTGCTCATTTCTGTTAGATGCTGAGTCGACCCCAGGACCATAGTGCGGTTGGAAGGATTAGGTAAATTAAGAAAAATCCAATAACCTCATCGGAATTCGGTCCCGCGACCTTCCGGCTTGTAGCATACTGCCTCAACCAACTACGCTACCGCGTTCCCCCCAGTTCTTATAGATAACTGAACAAAGGTGATGTTACGCTTATGTTTCCGTAATTATATAATCAATATTCTCCATTTGTGTAGAGTATACAACCAAAGTTTAATGAACTGTCTCATGCTTGATAACAATTATACGAAACTCCCCCCTCCCCCTCTGTATGTAATATGTATGTATACTGAAGCAAGTGGTAGATGCAGCACTAACTATGCATTAAAGGATAATTTTTAAGAGCTGTAGATATCCAAGAGAACAAGTAAACCTCAGATATGTTCCCGGGAGGTGAGAGCGTAATTTTCAACGTTTCAAGGATCGAAAACTTAGGAGCCTCTAAGAAGCTGAGTAGCGGTTGCCTGAATAGAACTCTTCAGTAAACCACTTACCATGTAAGGTTTGAGGTTTTCACGGCGGTAACTATAAAGAAAGCAGTCTTCTGGGATTTACCGTGTATATGTGGTGTTAACCGACGTTTCGGAGGAACCTGTCGCCTCCATCTTCAGGGTAGAAGGAAGTATATAAGAAATCAGCAGGCGAAGAGACCACATATACACCGTGCCAAATCCCAGAAGACTGCTTTCTTCAAACCACTTAGAGACTGTGGTTTCATGATGCACGTGTAAAGTATACTATATGCAATACACATTATCTAAGACATCCATTCTGAGACCAGAAGTGCCTCTTACGCCTGTTGTAAACGAAATGCAAATCATAAACAGCGGAGGGAGAACTTTTTTTTTTGTCTAGGATCAGGTTCAGTTTTAGAACAATAGGCTTTAAATAGCTGAGATGAGTTCACACCTGAAATATAGCTCACATGAAATCAACAACCTCTGCAAAAAAAAAGAGAGAGAGAGAGAGAACTTCGAAAGACGTAAGAAAAATATTTCCGCTTCTAATAAACAGTATGCATTGTTCTAATAAAAGAACAGGCGAAAGGATGATTTCGGAATGTTTAATTCTAATAAGAGAAAACTAACTCAACTACACTTCTTCAGAAGGTCACTCTGGGCTACGCAGGGTAAGAGTGAAAACCACAGCCATGGCCGCGCCGTAGCTCAAGCGGTTACTCGCTGGCTTCCCTCCGCGGTGGCCCGGGTTCGATCCCGGGTCTGGTCAAGTGGCATTTGTGGTGGACAAAGTGGCGCTGAGGAAGGTTTTCTCTGAGTACTTCGGTTTCTCCTGTCAATCTTCATTCCATCAAATTCTCCATCAACATAATCACCCGGGGCAGGTACAATAGGACAATCAGTGTCCCCCGTGCCGAGTGGGCCCAGCTGGACTCCACCCCCCACTAAGCGAATAAAAAAAAATCATTTCTACCTTACCAACTCTTTGATTCCACTGATAATGAGCCATGGGTCTCGAAACACGTTGGTTTTGTTAAACAAATATATATTTTGGATCTTATACTTTGTGCTTACAGAACTGCGCTCTTAGCAAGAGCATGTCTTGATGACTACAACATGAAAACACATTTCTCTGAATTAACTGTGCTATTTAACCGTTTCGTGTACTCGATTTATGACCGTCGCCCCGAAACATCAGTTATCAGTTTCACTGAAGTTAAGAGGAGCGACCATTTCTCGCTCTGTCCGAAGTATATCACGACTGCCGTGAGGATGGAATCTTCACATCTCTTTCGAGAGTGGTGTGACGTGGCTAATCTCATTCATCATCAAGCTGTCTGTCCATCTGACAAGACTCATGGTACGAATACAAATTACAGATAGGCACATCCAGTGGGTGGAATCTCCATTTTTCTCCCGGTGATTATGGAGATTATAACGTCCAGCAGACGGGAACCGCAAATCAACGCGGAACATCTTGGCAGACTGGGCAACACGCCTGCTTCCTATTCGAGAGTTCCCTGCTTCAGATACCGGTCAGATCAGCTATAGTGACCTCAAATTTCACTCAGGCCAATTCCAGGACAACATCTCAAATTAGGCACACACTCCTATTCGGTACCTGTGGCTCCTCCCCGATAGCTCAGTCGGTACAGCAGTGGGCTGCGTTCTGGACGGCCTGCGTTAAATTCCAGGCAGACATCTCCTCTTCTGTACAGCGTCCAGACCGGCTTTGGGGCTCACACAGCCTCCTATCCAAAGCGTCTCGGAGCTCTTTCCCAGAGGATAAAGCGGTAGGGACCTGTAGCTAACCACTCACCTCCATCTGATGCCGAGGTCAAAATGGTGGAGCTATACCTTTACTCCCTTATAAGTCTTCATTGCGGTATTACGTAATTACAGGGAAAATTATACCGTTACTTTTACAGGGGGCCCTCCTCCTGTGAGGCAAAGAGGTCGGAGCGTGAAGCTGAGCACTCACCTCCATCTAGCATCGAGAATAAGAATGCTTGAAGCTGTAAGTCTGCTTGATGAACATAACCTAAGAACCACCACCTGTCTCTACCTCCCTCCCTGCCGCGCCGTCCCTCCCCGGCGGTCCGGTTTCAATACTAAGTCAGGTCATGTGGGGTTTGTGATGGATAAAGTGGCACTGGGGCAGGTTTCCTACAGTGTCAGTTTCCCCTGCCTATTCTCATTACACTAACTGCTCCATACTCATCTAGCATTAGGCCAAATAGTGGCCGACGTACCAAGTGAACTCAGTCTCACCGCATCCCACGAAAATTAAATAATTTGCCTGGTATTTTATGTGTTCACAGCGGTATTTAGAGCACTCTGCTGTTGAGTGTAATGCCGTATAGTTCGGATGAAATCAGGTAACCCGTCGGTAAACATAACTGACGCCCCCGTGATTATTTCTGTCTTGTTTGGCTTACTCATCTACCTTGAAGATAGAAATGAAACGTTACTCCGAAACGTCGGTAGACTTCTAACCGATCTACACGGCGATAAAACCCACAATATCGTACATTCGTATGTATCACCTGTTCAGAGCAATACAAATCTCCACGAGACACTGACATGAGGCTTAGCAATTAATTTGCTCAACTGAACGTGCTCGTTGTTCGCTTCTGATTATCTCATGGGTGTCTTTGTCACGTAGTTTCATTGCTCACGCATATTTTCGCGTTACGTCACTGTTTAACAGATGCTCACGTACTGTCTGAGCGTCACACTTGCAGAATTTATACGTATAATGTCTGATTGTGATTGAAATCAACCACTGTGCTACAAGCCGGAAGATCGCGAGTTTGATTCCCGATGAGGTTATTGGAAGTTTTCAATTTACCTAATCCTTCCAGTCGCACTATGGCTCTGGGGTCGACTCAGCCTCTACCAGACATGAGTCTCAGGAATCTTCCTGGGGAGATAAAGGGCGGTTGGCGCGTAAGGTTGGTAACCTCACCGCCACCTGTCAGCCGAGAGTCTATAGAAAATGTGGGAGCCTCGACGTCTCACAGTCCTATGGGCCTCCACGGCCTGTTACAGGGATAGCTTTACCTTACTTTTTATTTGAACTCAACTGATGATAACAATTCTCTTCTTTTTCAGTGACGCTCAACAACTCTGAGGTGTGTCAGATCCTCTCTGTGCAAGACAATACTCCTAAGGAATCAAAGACCACATCAAACGTCTCCTGCAGGAAATCGCATCAGCTTCTTTTAAAGTATCACAACATGGAAATAAGCTTTTGTGAGACAATGAAATTCGCTTCGCGGAGTGGCATCTCTTTCTAGGCCTCAGGAGTAACAAGTTTCACAGAGAGTAACAGAAGACTGGTCGACTCAGAGAGGGAACATGGAGTACGACGGCATGACTGCATTGAACACCACCCAAAATGCTCCCAATGCGTCTGAAATCAACTCATTCTATTTCTACCGGGTAAGTTTATACAACCTTCTTTATAAACAATAAGTTCTGGGAAGTACTCATAAAGTCTCATTTCCCTCAGATGATTCGGGGCGTGTGGCCAAGCTACAAAGTAACATTAATTAATAGAAACACGCAACATCTAAAGGTAAAGTTGTCTCTGCACTATGCCATTAAAGCGTATGGGAGAATGGGCGTATAAACCCACGTATTCTTGACCTCGGCACTAGATGGAGGTGAGCGGCCATCTTCACGCCACAGCCGCTTTATCTCCTGGGAAATTTCAATAACATGTAGGCTTAAGAAATAAGCTGTCCGCCGAAATGATTGGTCCGGACGTAACGCTCTAGACATGTATTCTGGATGTCCACGGTTCGATTCTCGTCAGAGATACAACCTGTTCTGTCTGAGATTTCCCGTTTTTCGTCAGTCCCTGTAGACAAATGCTAAAGCGACCTGGGTGGCGACCAATCACCTATATCTAGAGCCGTGATTAAGAATGTATGGAGATATAACTCCACACCCCCATACGTCTTCAAGGCAGGGAGGGTGAGAAATATGATAAGTCTATTGTGTGGACCTACACCAACATAAAAGTTCTGCTCATGCATGTGACGTAATGTTAGGTCGGTGAAATCTGCAAGAGCAGCGGGACGACGAATGCGTACAAAATTTTGGTGACAATCCTCTTGGAAAACGTTCATTTAGAAAACCAAGAAAGAATTGGTTGGATAATATTTAGAGAGTAAGGTAAGGTAAATTCTCCATATTCAATTAATTAACCCTAGTGACAGCGTTTGGCGGAAGATCCAACCGAATTAGTCAGCAAGCTTTAAGAACCACCGTGTATGGGGGAGTGGAGGTTAAGCTCCACCATTCTTTACCTCAGCAGTAGGTGCAGGTGAGTTGCTAGCTTCACGCTCCTATCGCTTTATTCTCACCGAGATAACCTCCAGTATTCATTGTACTGGAAATTGGGTGTGCTCGAAAGCCGGTCTCGACCCTAAATCTAATGTCCACGCTGGGAATCGAACCACGTCCGTCCAGCCCTTCACTATAATGACTGAGCTATCCCGGTTCAGAGCACTGAAAGGAATCTCATAGAAGCTGAGATGAATTAAAGTGGCTCAAAATCGTGTCTAAATGTGGGCTTTGTGTGGTGGTCGTGTTGCACCTTGGGGCACTGCTACCAGACAGTAACGTCTCACAAAGGATTCGTAAGTTTCAGAGGGAACGCCCAGAACAATAATGACTGTTCCATTCCCACCTGAATGCGATTCGTCTGTGTTGATACGATTGTGCCAGCCAGCACGACGCGTCATGTCTGCTGGGCCAGACTTTCTCAACAACCTGTACCACCCTACCGACCTTTGGCTCAACGGAGTAATAGCTGAAGAGTACTGTCATGTCTCGTGGGACGTGACGCCGTGTAGTATGGTAGAATTTCATCGGCGTTCCTCCGAAACGTCGATGAAATGCCGGACAACACGACTTCACATGCCACTGTGACAACCTATACTCCAGCTGTATGAAAATATCGTTTTCTATACACCCTATAAATAATGTTGTGCATGTGCTTAACTAATTAAGCACAACTCAATGAAGATGTATGGAGGAGTGGATGTATAGATCCATGCATGTATTGTTGACCTTGGAACTAGTTGGAAAGGAGTGGTCAGCTTCACGCTCCGGTAGCTTTACCACCGGGGAAAACTCCCTCGGTAACCATTAGATAGGCTGGGTGGGGCCCGGAATCTGTCTGGACGCTGTGGAGAGGAGAAAATTCTTGCCTCTACCGGGGCTGGAACTCCAACCCCTCGGCTGCCCAGCGCTATCCCGGTTCCTCACTGACACTGTCCATATTCCAAATATAAAAAACTGTCAGAACTCATTAGACCAATGTTATCAACAGAATTTAAATATGAAATTAATTTATATAACTAACTAACTACATGTAACTCCACGGAGCTGAGCCCTTCTTTAGAAGCCGCCGGTCGCAAAGCTACCCAAGAATTTCCTAGCATTTTATGGAACCCGAAGGTTCATTGCCGTGTTCACAAAAGCCCTCCACCTGTCCCCATCCTGAGACACATCAATCCAGTCCATTTCGTCCCATCATAATCTCTCTAATATTCATTTTAATATTATCGTCCCACCTAAGTCTAGACCTTCCTATTGGTCCCCATTCTTCTGGCTTTCCCACCAATATCCTATATCCATTTTTCTTCTCCCCCATGCGTGCTACATGCCGTTAATACCGTTTATGGATATAATCGTTGTTCATTCTGAGATTAATACGAACCCAATAAGCAGTTTCTTCAGTCTTGAAGTTTGTGGTACATGTAGTTATCAGTGCGTTAAGGGGTAAGGCAAATATACATAAACACGATGTGTCTTGAATTGTCTTCGCAGTCAGCATAACATTTTTATGTTGCTCGTATTAGTAACTTTACAGGACGATGGAAATAAATGTGTCATTGTAAAGCGAAAATACCTTGAAAAGGGACTGAGAGTTTATATATTCTGGTACCTACATTTTTCCCTTATATTTTTTATTGCTAGTGGGGTGGGACTAAGTCCCTTGAACTGCGGCCACTTCTGGCCTATTGTACCAGCCCCAGATGATAGGTGAGGGTGATTGTGGAGCAATTGGTGGAATGAAGAATGGCAGGGGAAACCGAAGTACTCGGAGAAAACCTGCCCCAGCGCCACTTTGTTCACCATAAATCCCACTTAACCAGACCTGGGATCGAACCCGGGCCGTCGCGATGGGAAGCCAGCGACTAACCGCTTGAGCTATGGCGCAACCACATTCTTCCCTTAAAGAAATTAAGTCCAGACCAACCTCGAAACAGCCTCATATAGCATTAACAACATAAAGAGTTTTTCCATAACCTCAGGATACTTAACTCGTAACGCAGTTTTACTGACGACTGTAGAATTTCATTATTTTCGCACGACTCATCCTAACACGTCCTCTGGCGAAGATGCGTGACTAACAGAAAGGAAACATTTCCAAAGGGCCTAAGAGTAATAGCTACAATGAAGGTAAAATTATCCCTGCCCTTAATTAATTAAGAACAAAGTTATGTTGATGTAGGGGAGAGTAAAGGTATACCACCACTATGCTTGCCCTCGCCGTTAGATGAAAGTGACTGATCAGCTTCATGTCCAGGCGGCTTTATCCCCGGTACCCATTCGAAAGGAAACTGGAATTGCTCTAGGACCGGCCTGGACTCCGTGTGGAAGGAAAACAAATCTCTTACTACTACAGGGAATCGAGCCCCTGTCGTCCAAACCCGTATCCAGCTGCTGTACCGACCGAGCTGTTCCATATCTTGTCAATATATATCGCGGTTTACGCCGTTGTGATCTCGTCATACGCAGAGCAGTTACGAATGTGAAGTTAGATCACGACATAGGAACGTTGGAAAGACACGAGCCTGCACAGAATAGCAGTTTCATCATCACCATTACAGAATTGACGTCTTTTGAAATCTGTGGCCCTCGGTAAAATATTACGTGCTTTAACTCAACGGTACCAACAAGTGATGCTATAATTATCTACAAAAAAAAAAACACTTCTTGGATGTTGGAAAAGGAAAGCTAATGGGCATAGGCTTACAGATATGAAGAGATGGAAAAGCTTGAGGCGATGGGCGGCAAAACATCTTTCTTGCGCAGGCGCGAAGCTAATGCGCAGTCAAGGGATATGTTTAGCATATGTCTCGGCCCTGGACCTTACGATCGAGAGGTTAACACACCTGCTTCGCGTTAGCTCTCATCTCAGCCTAGAGACCGGCTGCCTTTTATATATTTTTTCGAACTTGAGGAAAATTGGAACGTAGCAATAAATCATATTTGCACCTTCGAAATACCAAATTTCATTAAAATCCTTTCAACGGTTTTCGAGATATGCGATATGACGGATGGACGGAGGGCAGCGTAGAAGTTAATAGGTCAATTTTCGCAACTTTCCCTTGCGAACGCGCATAGAATCATGTAACACTGCTCCTAATGCATAAACCGATCACGAGATGGTCGCTGTCGATTATCGACAAAATTGTTAATATAATCCAGGTTTTCTTTTTTCTCTAAGTAGTTTGTCTTTATTCGCAGTAATTTTTTAAGTCTGAAACTACACACTATATTATCACTAATATAAACATCCGTTATATTTAACAGTGACCGAAACGGCCCGGTTTCGAACCCACGCTACGTCATGTGGGATCTGTGTTGGACAAAGTTGCTGTTATCGGCGCTATGACGTAGTTAAATAATAAACTTAAAAAAATTAATGGACATGTAAAAAAAAGTAAAGTTATCCCTGTAAGAGGCCGTGGAGGCCCATAGGGTTGCCAGAAGTTGAGGGTCCCACACTATCTAGACAATCGGCTCACAGATGGCGCTGAGACTGTCAACCTTACGCACCGGCCGCTCTTAACCCTCAGGAATATTCCTGGTACTCATTTCTGTTAGAGGCTGAGTCCACCCTAGGGCCATAATGCGGCTGGAAGGATTAGATAAATTGAAAATATCCAATGACCTCATAGGGACTCGAACATTCTTACCAATTTCCCCTTCCCATTTTATTTTTCTTTTCATTATTGGATTATTTTGCTGCTCTTTCTACATCTAGACTACGCCCTATATAACATCGAATGGCAAAATGGATATAGAATTGGTAAGCTGGAAAAGGTTTGTAAGCAAGTAGTTAATTTCAGATACTAGCCCAGAATTTGCTTGGAAACCTGACTCATAATAGCCTGTATCCTGGCAGAGATTCGAACCGATCACTTACCGAACAGAAGTCTGGAGCGTGTCCGCCTAGACAAGCCTGATCGGTCTCTATTCCTTTCTGTTTTGTTCTGTGGTTTCCTTTCTTGCTGTACTTCAAACAACCGCGCCTGGGGGATATGCATCTCCTTACTGCAGAAACGTCATGTAAGCAAATGGTGATGGTATATACAAACGCATCCGTTGAATGCGCTATTGGGTTCTTGTTTTGATTTCAAGTTTTGTGTCCATATTCAGATTGGTCACTTCAGCTTTCATTAGGAGCCGTTCCCATATATGCCTAGCTGCAGTCTGTTGCTAGACATGCAGAAGAACTACTGTGTGAGAGCCGTGTTACTGAGGCCAAACTGGCGCCGCCAACAAACACATGTCCTCGAATTCCTATGATAGCAACGGCACCACTGGCGAGCGAAGGCACGCTAGCGCAGAGGAATCAAGTGACCGCTTGCGGCGACGCGGTTACAAGCGTCACATACTCTGCAGTCTCTTCAAGTTGACACCGCGGGGGCTCTTTTCCCAGGAGTAAAGCGACCGGGACGTGAAGCTGACCGTTCACCTCCATCCAATGCCATCCAATGCCGAGATCAAGAATGGTGGAGTTATACTTCCACTGCCCCATGCATCTTCACGGTGTTGTGCTTAATTAAGTACAGAGACAAATTTGCTTTTACTTTTTTAATTTTTAATTTAATTTAATTTTAATAAAAATTAATTTCTGCTCATCTTTTCATGTCATGACGTAGGTGGGTGGGTAATGTTAAAATGGTTCTTAGAGAGATAGGATGGGATGCTATGGATTCGATTGATCTGGCTCAGGATAGGGAAGAGTGGAGGGCTCTTGTGAACACGGTAATGAACCTTCGGGTTCCATAAAATGCTGGGAAGCTCTTGAGTAGCTGCACGATTGGCGGCTTTTCAAGAAGGGCTCAGCTGCATGAAGTTAGTTTAGTTAGATCTACGTTGGTTACTTCAAAACTCATGGTAACATAATTTTTCCGAAACTTCGAAAGCTCCGACCGGAATTTCCATATTTGCCGCTGAGAGAGAGCAACGTCTGATTTCTAATGATGCTGCTAGATGATGCGGAAGTCCAAGGACAACGAAGCGAGTCCAGCACGAAGTCAGTGTGATCATAACCTTCGTTGAGAATGAACATTAGCCGGCTGGAACAGCGTTGTTACGTGAAAATAGCAGTGCTTCGCGGCAGAAATGCGACTGAATGTCACTCAGAGCTTGTGGAAGCTCTGGGTGATCGTGCCCTACCATACAGAACTGTTGCAAGGTGGATAGAAGCATCCCAACGTGGAAGAGAAGCAAGTGCCGACTTGCAACGTAGTAGACGCCCTGTGTCCGTCCGTACCGACGTTTCTCGTGCCGTGATCGCCCGGTGCATGGAGGAAGATACACTTTATACACTTGGAGACTACTTTGAAGGTTGCTAGTCGTAATGTAAGAATTCAGATTTAACTGACATTGAATTTTTTATTTTTTAATCACAGCTGAATTTTTCGAGGAATAAAGAATGAAAAAAAGTCATTCCGTAACGTGCAATTTTTCTTGCATACTGTACCTACGCCCCTTCACATCTACCTGATCTGACTAAGCCAATCTGAGGGGTATATCATGCCTTGTAATAAGTATATTTTGAACTTTCTTCACTGTAACGTGTTTGCCCAAAAAAAGAAAAATTAGTTGCCATGACTTTTGAGGTAACGCACGTATAAAAATTAGTTCCTATAAAGCTGTTTTACACATTACGAACCAAACAGCAATTTTATTCTCAATGTCTTGAAGGTTCGAGTATTGTGCGCGAAGTTTTAAGAATGGTGATGTGTCTTAACTGACACGGATAAGGGAATATCTCGTCTCCTGAAAGGGTTGGTTGTGAGGGGGTTATTTAAAGCATTCTTTGGCCCCTAACAAATGATCCTCCCATTTTGGTCATTATAAAACCAGAACGACATCAGAATATGTCAAGCTTTTCAATATAACCCTTTGCAAAGAGTCTCAGGGGCCAGGTACAGAAGAGTAATACCCGTAAGATCGATAGACTTCTTAAAATGCAACGATATAAATATTTCTCACTCAATGCATCACCAGCTTTGAAGATAAGAGGCACACTACATTCACGCCGAGTGTCTCCAGTTTGTTGACTCCAGTGCAGGTCCAACATACGCAGGAAGGAAAATTCTCAGTAAGAGTTTTCACCCCTTTCTACTTCTTCTCCTCCTCCTCCTTCCTCAACCTTGACGGTTTAGGCTGTCTGGCCTGTGCCCATTCAGAATTTATTCTGAAATTGAGAACCTTAGAGTAAATATGTTCCGGTTTAGAAAACCGAGATTAACGGCCGTAGGAATCCGTTGCGCTGACCACGCGACACCCTCTATCCGGAAAAGTTGGCACTAACTTCGCCGAAAAGCGGCGGTCGCTCGGTCGGTATGGTTCGCTTGCGGACTAAAGCCATAGAGTTAGTCAGTTAGTTTGTTAGTTAGTGACAGTAAGTAGGACTCCTTAAACAGGTAATCAGCCCGTAGCAAGGCCGCTACCCACACAGCCTAGCACAAACACAGAAGACACCAGAAAAACATCCATGCCTCGAGTGGGATTCGAACCCATGATTTCAATGTTTTGACGGGCAAAAATGGTTCATATCTTAGATCGCGCAGCCGCTGTGACCGCCGGTGACCCTTTCCTCGGAGGAAAAAATAATAAAGGTCAAATAATGAGACCTCATGTAAATTGACGCCGCAGAATAAGTTTCAACAGGTCGAAACAAAAAATTAACGACTTTAAGCCTATCATTTCACGAAAACGACTCTTAAAACCTGTATATTCTATCCGATGACCCTGCGTGTAACTCATAATTTATTACAGCAAACCACTACTTCCAACAAATGCTTCGGTCTGTCCGTCCCTTCACCGCCCATCCAGCCGCACACAACGCCCACTTCCCATCCACACGTCCAACCCCCGCCCCCTCATCCATCACGTCACGTTACTAACAGAAGTTGCGGAAGTACACTTCACCCATACCCACAGCTCTAAAATCATTTCTCTGTCTTCCTCTCTATGATTTTCGTCATTACTTTCATCAAATTTCCAATCTTCACTCGTCCCACATCGAGTTTCTGCACTGACGGACATTTAACCCTTTAAAGAATGTGAGTCGGTTAAATTGTTCTTAGTCCTCGCCAGCACAGTCATTCCCGGCTTCAGTGTCTTCGAGATCCATGCCCAAGATTTGTATTCATGTACGTGTTCCGAAATGAGGCCTCCACTTCGACGAAGGAGGGGCCTAGGCATTCTGTGTAGGCTCTGCGTTTGTTGCGCCGCAGTTTCAGCAGGAGCATATCCGCGCTGTCACGGGCCCAGCCCGTAGCTAGTCACTGCACTCAGCTATCTTCGTAATTAGTAAATCATTTATAAGAACAGAAAGTGTTTATAGATCGAAGCGTATAATATAACATGAACGTATCAATTTTTTTTATTGCTAGTGGGGTGGGACTAAGTCCCTTGTACTGCGGCCACTTCTGGCCTATTTTACCAGCTCCAGATTATAGGTGAGGGTGATTGTGGAGCAGTTGGTGGAATGAAAATTGGCAGGGGATACCGAAGTACTCGGAGAAAACCTGCCTCAGCGCCAATTTGTCCACCACAAATCCCACTTGACCAGACCCGGGATCGAATCCGGGCCGCCGCGATGAAAGCCGGCGACTATCCGCTTGAGCTATGGCGCGGCCATGAACGTATTAAAACTCCGTGGCTTTAGTCCGCAAGAGAACTACACCGATCGAGCGACCACTGCTTGTCGGCGAAGTTAATACCAACTTTGGCTGATAGAGGGTGGGCAGCGCAACTGATCCCCACGGCCGTTAATTTCGGTTTTCTAGACCGGAGCCGCTATTTCCTTGAAACACCTCCTCAGTTATCCTCACGAGGCTGAGTGGAGGCCGTTCCAGACCCACTACTTCTCAGAAAATGTGGTAGCGCCGGGAATCGAACCCGGACCTCTGATTCTGTAACAGGAACTCTAACTACTAGACCATAGAAGCGGTCAATATTAACTAATTTTAAAGACTACTATCTTCACCAATATGATTCCGTGTAGTCTGGTGGATGTTTGGGAGAAATGTTCTGTCTCCCTCTTCAGTATACAAGATACTACACTCATCTATATTGAAGAATGAGGCAGCAAGTTCTTCCGAAACGTCGGTAAACAACAACGACATTACGCGGCGTCTCATATCAGAAGACGACAATTTTTATAGTCACAGGGGCAGGTAACCTAAAGCCACGAGGAGCCATGTTTCTCAGCTGGTGGGACGTGACGGTGGACGGGATGGCACGCGAGGTCTCGAGAATAACAATTCAGTCACACCAAAATGGATCTGGGAAAAGTCTTCCCGCCACTGTGGAGTGTTTTCCTGCAACATACCTTGAAAACTACTGATTGATTTTACTTAACGGTTACTGATAACAGAACTACATTATTCTTTATGAAATTAGAGTAGCCCCTCTTTCTCCTCTCGTTCCCAGTTTGGAGCATAGGTCTGATTTCTCAGTTTCATGGTCATTTTACAGACGGTAGGACTCCTTGGACAGGGGGATCAGCTCATCGCAAGGCCTCTACCTGTACACAAACACAGGACAACACATACACATACCAAACAGCCATGCATTGTGTGGGATTCGAACCCCCCGATCCCGGCTTCCGAGCGAGCGAAGACAATAAATGCCTTAGACCGCTCGGCTACCGTCACCGGCAATTAGAGTAATAGTTGTTAAGAATTTCAGTTAATGTTTAAAATGTGCCGATCACGACGGCCGCCATGAACTCTCTTCGCTTGCTCGAATGCTGGAGTCGTGAGTTCTAATCCCACTCAAGGCATGGATGTTTATGTGTGTATTCTGCATTTGCGTTGTCCTATGTGTAGATAGCAGATTTGCGAAGGGCTGATCATTCGCCCAAGGAGTCCCACCGTCTGAGTCGAAAAGATTACGAAACTGAAGAATAGGCCAGGGCCCAACACAGGGGCTGCAGAGCCATTGATGGACGAATGAATGAATTTAAAACTGCAAAAAGGTTAAGTGCTTGTCATGGTAGCCGAGTGCTCTAAGGCATGTACTGTCTTCGGTCGCTTGGAAACCGGGATCGTGGGTTCGAATCCCACTCGGGGCATGGATGTTTAGTTTGTATGTGTGCGTTTTTCTGTGTTTGTGTACAGGTAGAGGCCTTGCGACGAGCTGATCACCCGCCCAAGGAGTCCTACCGAATGTGTAAGATCTAGAAAAACCGAAGTGAACGGAGAAGTTCATGGAGGTATGCCTAGGCCCACTGGGGCTGTAGTGCCAAGGGGGAAAAAAAGGTTAAGTCCCTATGCTTAATTAATTAAGTCTGCTTCATGAAGACGTGCAGGGGAGTGGAGGTATAGCTCTGCAATTCTTGACCTCGGCACTGGAGCTGTACCCTCGGGGAAAGTCTCCGGTACCCATTGTGTAGGAGACAGAGTGGGCCCCACAGCGGGTGGGCACGCTCAGGAGAAGAGAATAATCTCTTGCTCCTGCCGGGAGACCAACACGTCGCTGTACTGACTGCGCTACCCCCGCTCCCCAAATTAATGATTAATAGGCCTATAACACTGAAATGTATATGATAGTAAATATATAAATACTTCTTCATGAAATAGAACTTTGTTTTACTACGGTAGGCCTGAGGTTATTTTGACGAAATGGCCGCTGGGTCGCATCGTGCGGGGGGTGGGGGGGGGGAGATTTCAGTTCGGCAAATCTCCAATAGCAATTGTAGCCATGAGAATGTTATTCGTGTAAACTGCATCATCAGTTTCATCACGTACACGCAATTGCAAACCCAACCTACCTTACACACAGTAAACAATGACCGCATGAGAAGTCCACAGTGAGTCTGTGTGTGTGTGTGTGATGGGGGAGGGGGCATCCACCGCCGAGTGCTCTGCAGCGCAGGTTACCACAGCGGTAAAGATTCTAGGCCCATATTTTATTCGAGAAGTACGAATTTAGCATGAAATTTACCCATTCAGGGACTGACTGACTGACTGACTGACTGACTGACTGACTGACTGACTGATTGTGTTGATTCGTGGTTCGATGATATAATATAGTCTATCTACCATATAAAATAATGCGCTTTGGGACTAACAGTTCTTGTTTATCTGCAGGATAACTTATATTTTGGAATCACATAGGGATAAACAAGAAGTTCTGGGAACAACTAACCGCATGCTTTTCTTTAATACGAAACAGACCAAGCAGAGAGACACAGAGAACATGGTGCTCTCAGAAGCCTTTTAACAAAAACGGGGGAGGTATGGTCAGAGAGAGAATGAGGTGATTTTTTTTAAGTAGGCTAGGAGCTTCATAACTTGTACTCTTCTCCAAGTATAATTAGAATGATCAAATCAAGGAGGATGGGGTGGGAAGGGCATGTAGCACGAATGGGGGAGAACAGGAATGCATATAGGATATTGGTGGGAAATCCAAAGGAAAAAGACCACTGGGAAGACCAAGGCGTAGGTGGGTGGACAATATTAAAATGGATCTTAGAGAGATATGATGGGATGGTATGGACTAGTTTCATCTGACTCAGGACAGGGACCAGTGGACGGCTCTTGTGAACACGGTAATGAACGTTCGGGTTCCATAAAATGCTGAGAAATTCTTGAGCAGCTGCACAATTGGCGGCTCAAGAAGGGCTCAGCTCCATGAGTGAAGGAAAGTAGACTAGAAATAGGCCTACTGCTCCACTGAGACAGACACAGCAGTATGGCTGATAGGCTCACGTTAGTTTCCAGGTCTTGTCGCTTCGCTGGCATTCTTAACCACGTTAGTTACGAAGAAGAACAGTGTTCTAGAAGAAACCGAATTTAATGAAGTAAAGAATATGTCAGAATTCAGAGGAATCTGACTGTGTACCAGGAAACTAAAGTTATGTAAACTCACCCTCTTTATCTGGAACCTGAAACGTAAAGAGTGATCTAAATTATTATCAGGTTCTCCGTTTATAGGCCACGGAAACCCCGACAATAATTTAGATACACCCTGTATATCGCGCCTATTCATAAACTTCCTTAGCCTAACTAACCAACTCCATGGAGCTGTTGAGCCCTTCTTAAGAAGCTGCCAGTTGTGCAGCCATTCAACAATTTCCCAACATTTTATGGAACCCGAAGGTTCATTACCGTGTTCACAAGAGCCTTCCACTGGTCCCTATCCTGAGTCACATCAATCCAGTCCATACCACCCAATGCTAACCCTTTAAGGTCCATCTTAATATTATCCTCCCGCGTACGTCTAACTCTTCATAGCCGTCTCTTTCCTTCTAGCTTTCGCACCAGGATCCCATACACATTTCTCTTCTCCTCATGCATGCTACATCCCCTGCCCATCTCTTCTTGTCTTGATCATTCTAATTATACCTCCTGTCACTTCATCTCTCTTCTGTCTAAATGTTTTCCTCAGTACCCTGTTCTCAAATACCCTCAGTCCATATTCTTCCCTGTTAGAGACCAAATTTCACACCCTTTCCTTGGAGTGGCGATTCTTAACTTCTGGATATATTCAGACTCAAATCAATGATAATTCTAACCGTAGTGTCAGCGGCCTCCGTAGTCTAGAGGTAACGTTCCCACCACGTTCCCACGCGGGTTCAAATACCCGGCGGAGGTCGTCGAATTTTTAAGGGCGGAAAAATTCAGGGAACAAGTCCTCCGGGAGGGACTTTAAGCTGTGTGTCCCGTGTCGTAACTTTACGGCACGTAAAAGGACCTCATATCCCCAAAGGGGATCACTGAGCCAAATTCCAGGACGTTTCCCGCCCAACAATAGCCTTAAGGCCTCCGATAGATGGGGGAAGCATTACAGACACCGCTAAGGAAGTGGCCGAACTCGCTTGCTCGGCGGGACTGATGGTACGCACCATTTATCGGTAGGGTAAAGAGACTGGTAGAATATCATAGAGGGAAGCACAATAGATCAAACTGGTCGCGGTGCATGGGGAAACCCACCCTCTCTAAATAACTAACTAACTAACTGTAGTGTCCCTTTGTGTGATTAATTTGCTGCCGTGAGTTGCCTGGAGATACAGACATTAGTAACTAAGTGTATTTGAAAGGATGTTTTATAAGTCATTGTCATATGGGGCACTACTGTATATAAATTCGTATGGGGGAGGGGTTGGTTTGGAGCCACGGTTGATACAACTCTCAGAAAAAAGAATCAGTAATCTGCTGCAGAGCTGATAAAATTTTGTGCAATGAATTTCATTTTTCTTCTTCATTTCCATTTTAGTTTTTTTTTCCCCCTGTACGGAACTTCGGCCTCTCTCAGATACTTCGATTTAGCTCCTGTCTTTCCCCACTCTCCCTCCTTCATCTCCTTCACTATGTGGCGATTTCCTCTTCATAACACATCAATCCTGTCTGAGACTAGTTGAGTCCATTTATTTTACTTTTTTATATTTCTTTAACTTGGTGCTGCAGATTTGCTTTTATTCTCTTTCCCTTCTTAGTTCTGCTTAGATTTCATTCGCTCTTACTTCCACGTCACACAGATTTGTCTTCGCCTCAACCTCAACGTTCTCATACGTGGCCCCACATTCTTAATGAAAACTGGGCTAGCGCGTTCCTTGCTAACTTCAACCGATTCCCTCGTATTGAATCCGGAAAGTACCATAAAGCCAACACTTTATATTATCATTTAAATGGATTGAGGCTTGATTTTCTGTCGAATATAAGTTTGAAATCAGGCACACAGATGAAGAACGTACGCATGCGTGTTACGTTTCTAGCAATTTCGCTAGAACATGAGTCAGAAATAGTCCCTACGCTAACCGCCCACTTCTGTAGTTCACAAAGTCACAATTTCAAGAATTGTAACTAACACTTACGGTAACAGTAAAGGTGTCCCTGTGCTTAACTAATTAAGCACTGTGCTATGAAGACGTATGGGGGAATGGATGTATAGAACCATGTATTTTTGACCTCGGTACTATTTGGAAGTCAGTGCTCAGTGCCCCTTTCGCTTTACCCTGGGAGAAAGAGCCCCTGGTGCCCATTAGACAGGAAGCTTGGTGAGCACCAGAAACGGTCTCGACGCTGTGGAGAAGAGAATACCCTTACCCCCACCATATGGTCAAGTGGGATTTGTGGTGGACAAAGAGGCGCTGGGGGAGGTTTCCTCCGAGTACTTCGGTTTCCCCTGCCAATCTTCATTCCACTAATTGCTCTACAATCTCCCTGGGGTTGGTACAATAGTTCACAAGTGGCCGCAGTACAAGGGACTTAGTCCCACCCCGCTAGCAATAAAAAAATACTCCCACCATAACTCGAACTCCGACCCCTTGGCCGTCCAGCCCGTAGACAGTCGCTATACCGACTGCGCTAACCCGGCTCCCAACGTTTCTGATTACTGGGTATTATTTACGGAAACATGAAATGTGATGCACTTTATGCATGTATGTATATCCGGTATTATTAGTGCATATGTTGTTACATTTGATTTATTCTTGGTGTATTAACAAGGCCATCAGTAACGGTTCAGAATGTACAGACGAGAACACAGGGTTATATTATTATTAATAGACACACTAGCAGGGCGTGGAAAAAGCGGCAGTATTCTAACAAGAGATCTACTGTCCTGGTGTGTGACTGAGGGGACTGAAGAAAATCATGAAAATAATCAGGATAGTTGGTCTCTAGGCCGATATTTGAACTCGGGACTCCATGAAAATGAAGCAAAAGAGCTAACCCATTGAAAGGAGTGGATTTTGTTGGGCCCAAATTTAGGGCCATGATCGTTTTGGGGCTGATATTCGAGATTATACTCTAAGCATAATATTCTCCGCAGAGAACATCTGCTTAACCTGTAGGAGTCGGTACAGCGACGAGTCACGGGATAGATGGCCCTGGTTCGATTGTTCTTCCCCATAGCCCACCCAGCCTCATATCCAAATGGTCCCGGGTGCGATTTCCGGGACGTGAAGCTGGCCACTCAGCTCCAATAGACCCGAGGTCAAGAATTGTGGATCTATACCTTCACTCCCTTTTATGTCTTTCTGACAGTGCTTAATTCATTAAGCCCATGGAGAACTTTACATTTTTTCTGCTTAATATGTAAGCACACATACCGTCAGCGCAAGTCCTTAGAACGTTAGTTTCATGTCTTGACCTGAGGAGGGAACATTCGTATTACGTGCAGATTAAGTTTCCAGCACTGCGCTCCTGACAACAGCGCTGGACAATATAATGTAATTCAATCCTGTACTCCAACATTGCGCATTTTTTTCTTGTCTGCTCCTTGGTATGTGTTTACCTCTCGCCTCATTTGTGCGCCTCTATTTCTCTAGCTTTACGTTGCCGTATTATTTTTACACGGCGTGGAACAGCGGTACTGAACCCGTTTCAGTGGACGTCCTCCCCCTTCCCAACGTGAGACATCACGTGTCTCCTTTCACTGGCGATTTATCTCAAAGTATGTACTATTATTGTGTATTAAAAACGCGACAAAATACAAAGCTCTTTTTCATTTATAACAAACCCTTTTCCATTCGCAAAACTTGCACGAAAAACAAGCAGTCAACGGCTTTTTTATACCCTTGGATCTGTGTTTCATAATTATAAAATATATTTCATTCTCCCTCCCTCATGGGGCTTTATCTACCAGCCCTGGAGGTACATTTACCTCCCATTCTGAACGTCTACAATAGACGAACACATTTTGTTAATAACATATGCGAATTGTCATATGTGCACATCTTGACCGGTAAAAAAAGTAAAGCTATCCCTGTAACAGACCGTCGAGGCTTCTATATTTTTCAGACAATCGGCTCACAGATGGCGGTGAGGTAGTCAGCCTTACACGATGGCCGCCCTTTAACCACACGAAGATTCCTGGTACTCATTTCTGTTAGAGGTTGAGTCGACACCAGGGTCATAGTGCGGCTGGGAGGATTAAGTAAATTGAAAATTCCAATTACCTCGTCGGGAATCAAATCCGCGACCTTCCGGCTTGTAGCATAGTGCCTCAACCAACTACGCTACCGCGTGCCCCCATTTTGACTGGATTAAAATTATTACAATTCTTAGATTTAAAGGCCGAATTGATTGCCCACGAAAAGCGTTTCTCTGAAAATGTAGGTCAGAAACTACAACATAAATAAACAGGTTATAAAGTTTAAATATTTTGGGGTTAAATCTCTGTCGATTAAGAAACTACGTGTAACCTGGAAACCGGAATTAATAGTTGCAATAAATTAGCGGACTCAGCATGCGAAATTCTGCGAAAAGCATTTGAAGAAATATTCAGTTGCGTTTACATAAAACACAGTCGGCACTTATGTATGGATCGAAACCTGGACGTTAAGAGAGACAGACATGAGAAGACTGAAAGCTGAACCGAAGATAACACAGAAATCAGTGACTAGGAAGCAAATTGAGATAATCGAATATTGTAAATTATATTACAGAGGTCCTCCTCGAGCGCTATTGCCTTATCTTGGAGAGGAGGTCTGCGCGCACCAATGATACGGAGAGCTATGCGGGCGGGAGCATAAGCTCCTGGTAGGGCCAGGCCAGACGAAAATAGTCCCTGGTCTACGAGACTGGGGGTAAGGCGTGGGTCTAACGACCCCACCCGGGAAAATTTGTTCTGTTACGAAACCGTGGGGAGGCCAAGACACAGAGTTGTAGCGCAAGCAAAAACAAATGATGATAATACTGAAAGAAACAGAAATGGATGGAATATCGCTTCGTAAATATGGACGATACCTTACTTCCCAAGAGATCGTTTTGCTGTACGACCAGAAATACGTGTAGAAAGGTAATTGGAAGTCCAGAGGTAAGATGTTCTAACCAGTGCTGAATCTCGGAACGGTTCAAGTGACCTTATCCTCGGGGAGGTAGAACAAAAAAAAATAGGATCCTGACGTTCAGAAATGGTCACGTGCTCCGTAAATGTCACGTGATGTTCCTGTAGACGTTGTTACGCATTTCGAGGAAACTTAGAAGCATACACCGGTGGACTGTGTATGCACATATATCATATTTTCGGTTCATAGCAACGATTCTCATGTGCCGATGCGTAAAAAAGCGATCTTAACAACGTGTGTGGAAAATATCGATAAAAAACGTATTTTACGACATTTTCTCGAAGCACGTACACCGAAGCTAACGTTCTGCGGGTAATATATTCACTGAAATATGATGCTGTTGGGAAAATAACATTCAGTGCTCTTCAAGTCACGAAACAAGAGAAATCCTGTACTGTCTGCCCATTATACAGGTCTTTTTAATTACTTCATTTTCCATTACACGTATTTTCTTATTCCGTCAGAGATGTGATTAATTCCTTCTTATCTCCTCTAATATTCTTTGTTGCAGATTCTTAATTTAAAACGTTATAGAAAGCTGAAATTGAAATGGAGAGTTAATTAAAACTTTGTTTTCAAGCAGGTGATAACAATAATAAAGAAATTAAATTATTAATCTTTGAGTTCTGTTTTTTTTCTTTTAAAATTCCGTTCCTAAGAGATGAATGGATTTTATTAATATCTGTCCCGTCAGCATGTCCTGTTTTTCAGCACTCCTTAACAAAAATTTCATTAAATTTAGTATAAAGGTCATTATTCCAGATGTTTCCTGATGTTATTAATTTCTTGGCTTCTTTGGAATACACAGTTGGAGTCTTTGGTTCTTGTGTGAGAGTATAAAACAATTAAAAAGTTCTCAAAATGAAGTGAATCTCATACATACGACATGGATAAGGAGCGTGGCGCCAACGTAAACAAAATGGCCGTGGTGGCTAATCCTCCGTAGCGCGAAATCAGTTTTTCGTGGCGATGGTTGTCTCAAGAAGACATTATTTACGCAACACAGTAGCTAGAAAGTGACTGGGAGAAAGCAATACTGTGACGGATATTGAGAAATACAGAACACAATGGAGAAATCACTTGGAAAGAATGACAGACACATGACTTCCCAAGATGGCGTCCTAATGCAGATTCTATGTGGTTGCGTCCTCTTGTGTACTACTTACAGATACACGTGTATTACTCGCTGTCAGTACATCATGTAATTATTTATTAGTGTCTCTGGGTTACATATTTCGATAACAGAACCTCATCAACAAATATATTATGTACATAGGACTGTGCCTGGCACAGAGGTGTGCTTCGGTGTTCAAATACAGCGGAGTCCCGACTATGCAACCTGGTAGGAGGGACAGGTGATCGGACTAAAGGAAATGTCGGACCTAAGACCAGAGTTTTGTTACTGTCAGACAGTTGCGGGTTTCTTGAAGTGGGGCGCCCTCTCTCACGAGAAGACAGGTCTGTCGTTTACAATTGTTGGTGGTCTCACCAGGGCAGTCATTCTCGCGTCTTCGTCACACGGGACTCATGACCATATTTTACTTGTATATTCGAGACTCCCCCAACCTGGAGGGCCAGCTCCCCGTATTTATATCCCTAAGGAACAGGGCGGTCTAGACATACCCCCAGGCACTCAATTCACTTTTCTTCGCCTATTACGACTCGCAGGGCTACGGTAGAGGTATTCGAGACAGCCTCCACAAGGGTGCTGACTGAAAACACCAGTCAGTTGTTGTGTAGTTATTCGTCACCGTGCTGTTGCCTAGAAATGGATATATTTTTGGGGGTCTGCTATTCCGGCCTTCATCCGTCGTGTCACAATATTTGATGACATTCTCTGTAGCTAAACGTTAGTGGTTCGACATGTGTTGCTGATTGATGGAACTTTAATTCGACAGGGACAGCCAGAATATATAGAAGTGAGATTACAGAAGGCATTTTTCAATCAATATTCACGACACGAAAAGAAAAAGAGAGGGAGAGATTCTGTCAACAGAAGTTGCAATGTGGCGTGGACAGAGGCTTCAGGGTTGAACACGTCAAAACGGAGATAAAGATCGGGGTAAGGAAAATTGACAGAGTAACATATCAAAATGTAAAGGCACGGGGAAAAAAAGTATCGGCACTTGCCTTTGAAGTCTGTCTCGGGTGAAGTCAAGTGTATTCAGCCGGAATAGTTCCGCACAGCTCTCTCCAAGAATTTTATATATTTTTTTCTGTATTCAGTCGAACAGAAAAAAAGTAAAGGTTAACTTTATACCTCTTTTGCCAAACTTTACTGTTAACTTGTTCAAGGATGCCAGATGGCTAAATATACGTACGCCGTACTAAATGTCACCTGAATGATATAATTAAGATCGCAAAAGACATGCAGTTCAAAAATTATTAATTAAATACACTTTAAGGTTACTTATAAAAAAATGAATGTTAGCTAATGTCAGAAAAAGAAGTGATGTTCGTTACTTCTAGAGATGCCTAATTTTATGTAAACTAATAATTAAAACTGCCAGTCACGGTAGCCGAGCGGTCTAAGACATGCACTGTCTTCGTTCGCTCGGAAGCCGGGATCGTTATTTTGAATACCACTCAGGGCATGAAAGTTTAGTTTCTGTGTGTGCGTTTTTCTGTGTTTGTGTACAGGTGGAGGCCTTGCGACGAGCTGATCACCCGCCCAAGGAGTCCTACCGAATGTCTAGGATATAGTAAACCGAAGTGAAACGGAGAGTTTCATGGAGGTAGGCCAAGGCCCAAATTGGGGCTCTAGCGCCAAAAGAAAAAAAAATGCACAAAAATACAGTCCGTACCTCACAGGAAACACATTAAGTCTCCGCTACAAAGCCCAACCGGTTAATGCTGTTTGGGGAAACAGCCGCTGTTTATTGTGAGAACCATACGGAACACACAAATAATAGAGATTCAGTCCGTACCTCACAGGAAACACGTTACGTCTCCGCTACAAAGACCAGCCTGTTAATGCTGCTTCCTTATAACAGATGAACATTAACTGTTACCTGATACTGATTCGTGTTATGGAGAGGTGAAAATTTTACCCCGATAAGAAGGACAAAGCTGTCCCTGTGCTTAATTACATAAGCATCATGCCATGATCCGTGACATATGGAGGAGTGGACTTACAACTCTGTAATTCTTGACCCCTCCTATTACAATGGCCAAACGGTCTAAGGCATGAACTGTATTCGAACGCTCAAAACACTAGAGTCATGGGTTCGAATCTTACTCGAATCATGGACGTTTTTCTGTTTTATTCTGTGTTAGTGTTGTCTTGTGTAGGTAGCGGCCTTGAGGCGGGCTGATCCCCCACCAAAGAAGTCCTATAGACATAGACTATAAAACATAGGCCGACGTCCGTACATTACGTATTCTTGACCTCGGCACTAGATGGTGGTGAGTGGTCAGTCAAGACCCGGCCGCTTTATCCCTGCAGAAATCGCCCTCCGATACACACTGGATACGAGGCTGGGTGGGCCCCAGAGTCGGTTTGAACGCTGTGGGGAAGAGAATAAACTTAACCATGGCGGAAATCGAACCCCGGTCATCCAACCCGTAGCCCGTTGCTATGACTGAGCTATCCCTACTCCTACTGAATGAGTAAATGGACACTAATAAGGATCCAATATTCATTATCATTACACATAAAAACATTTATGTGTGTGACTACATACGGGGTTTGGATTGGCGAAAGGATTTACACACCACTCGAAACTACAAGTAATTACAGCGCACACTTTACAAATCATCACAACACCCACTAAGCCTTTATCCAGTCTGCTGTGTCATCAGCCGTTTCCTGGCAACGGCTTCGAACAATGGAGATTCAACTTCACGCCCTCAGTTTCTATCTTTACGGCCTCCAGTGCAGAACTCTTGTAGGCCCGATCACCCCAGTTGTCTTCAAGGTAACTCCTCGGCATGGACTACGCAGAAAACACCGCCTCCAATAATCCCTCCATTTTGTGCGTGCATTGCTGGTGTTCTCACGTGATCGCTTCTCAGACAATTGGCGCGCTGGCTGCTGCCTAGCGGCGGCTGTTGTCTCGTTGTTTATGTCGCCGTCTTGGCCTAGCAACGGGTCTATATGCCGCAATATGTAACTCAGTTGCTCAATATATGCCTCAAAGAAGGTTTTGTAATAGAGAATTACATGAAAATAACCAGTGAAGTCTAATTGCCACCACTCGCTAAAACAATTGAAGCATTCGTTTTCTTCCAAAAATTTAAGAATTTTGTTGAATGTTGAATATAGAAGTGCGGAGACTTGTGTACACAACGTCCCTTTCGTTTAATTATTTCTACAACTGCAAGAGTTAAGGAAGAAAATTATTGGACATAAGATATGTGTTTCATTTTTTCTCTTCATTTATCAAACGGGCAACAGATTGCACCGAAACGTCGTCAAATATCTGCACCGCTGCGAGAATCACAAATCTCATATCAGAATTGATTTTATCGTTTTGTATGTGATCCACTTTTTACTCTTAAATGCGTTGGACTTCGAGGATCTGACACAGTGTAGTCCGATAAAAGCTTTATGACGTTTCGGAGGAACGTACTGCCTCCATCTTCAGTGTCCAAGAGTAGAGCTAAAAGTAAAGTTATCCCTATGTTTAACTAATTAAGCACTAGGCCATGAAGGCGTATGGAAAGTGGATGTAGAGATCAACATTTTCTTAACCTCGGCACTAATTGGAGGTGAGTGGTCAGCTTCACGCCCCGGTCGCTTTACCTCCAAGGAAATAGCCCCCGGTACCCGTTTTATAAGAGGTTGGGTAACCCCAGAGCTGGTCTGGACGACATGGAAGAGTGAAAATTCTTGCCTCGAATTCCGACTACTGCATCCTTCATATAGCTATTCGCTATACCGACTGAGCTATCCCAGCTCCGCGTCAAAGAGTAAGCGAAACAACCAGAAAGCAACTGCTGAGAGACGAACATCTCTTGCGTTTCAAGCCAGCGTCACTGTGTGTAAAACCGAAAGATTTTAATAGTAACGGCTGCGAGCCAAAAAGGAAGGACACTTCACAGACACAGTACACACAGAAACGACTCCCATAGTGGACGAACCATACTATACGCGAGTTTGAATTAAGACATATAGATGAATAATCTTAACAAGTTTTAGTATATACAAATTTTATTATAGTTGACGAATAATGTACTTTCTAAATAATTTAATGAAAGACACAAGATGGCAAACAATGTAATAGCTTAGCGTAAATAACCACTATGTTGCCGAAACATGTAGTAAGAAGTGACATGTGAAATTGAGTGCACTACAAGACGGCCATTACATACATATCATGGATGAAAATCAGTGCAACAGGACGCTAAAATACAACACTATGGAGTTGGTTGGCTGCGACTGTAGGTTTATATTTCATATGAAAGGCTGCCAACATAACAACCGCATGTGTTCAAAGAAAGTTTTTCCTTCAACGGCAGACTACAATATTAGATGCCACAGAGCGCCCGTCTCTTGACAGTTCCTGGCACCGAGAGGGGGAAGATAAGTCAGTACAACTGCTCGGACATACTCGTAATGTGTTCTCAGTACTGTCAGCACCTGACGGCGTCGTTTGGACCGTCTCTGCGGCAAGGACCAATCACGTTATGAAAGTCAATATGTGCGTGCGTGCGTATACACGGAATTTTTGTGCAGCCAGCGAAAAGTTGTCGCCCAAGTCGCAACTCAAGGCAAATTGTCGCCGTGTTAGCATATATAGTGGCATAAATAATATATTTGGATTCCGTTAATTACAAATTGTTCTATAATTAATGTATTTTCATGTTTCATGGAGTTTAAATTAGAAGGAAGTAACAAAGAAATGGTTAGGTTGTCAACACTGAATATTCAAGAGCCACTGTTTAACTCTGATAGACAGAGAACCGGGTTCCAGTAATGATTTTGTGATGGGAGGTGCGAAGGAGGAGGCAAAGAGGAAGAGCAAGATCAGGAGGAGGCAAATGAGAGGAGAAGCAGAACATGGAGTTGGAGGCTAGACGGAGTCCCACCACACTAACAAAAAAAAAGAAAACATGAGGGTTCGGATGTTGCAGGCGGGAGCTATAGACAGTATCAAGTAACTTCGAGCAAGGCCCCGCATTCCTAGTCAAATCCCGCGCATAGCTTGTGGTGGGAGGAGTTTCTTAACACTCGTTCTTCCACTGGCCGCCTGTCACTTCTCACACCCTCCACCCCCTTGTCTGAAATTTTTCTTCTGCGCATTCAAGGTTCTTGTTGTTGTTGTTATTGGAGGGGTGGGTTTCCCCATGCACCGCGACCAGTTTGATGTATTGAGCGTCCCCTTATAATCTTCTACCAGCCTCTATACCCTACCGGTACTGGTGCTTACCATCAGTCCCTACTCAGCCAGCGAGGTCGGCCTCTACCGGCTCAGAGGTGTCTCGATGCTTCCCCCATCTACCAGAGGTGTTAGAGACTACTGTTGGGCGGGAAATGTCCTTGATTTGGCTCAGTGGCCTCCTTTGGAGACATGAGGTTCTTTTACGTGCCGTAAAGCTACGACACGGAACCCACAGCTTAAAGTCCCTCCCGGAGGACTTGTTACTCTTGGCCTTGTTCGAAGTTACGTGACACGTGCTATATGCTACCAGTTCAGCTCATGGCTCTGACAGTTAGTTTGATATACGGGTAATGTGTACACAAAAGGAATGAACCTTTCATTGGAGTATATTACTACATTACGCCTATCACAGTGGCCGCGCGGTCTGAGTCATGAACCGCCTTTGCCCGCTCGAACACTGGGGTCGTGGGTACGAATCCCACTCAAGGCATGGATGTCTGCGTGCGTTTATTCTGTTTGTGTTATTCTGTGTATAGGTAGAGGCCTTGCGACGGACTGATCCCCGTCCAAGGGGCCCTACCGTCTGTGTACAGATCAAGAAACTAGAAAAGCGTCCAAGGCCCAACAAAGGGCTGTAAGATCGATTTTTTTATTGCTAGTGGGGTGGGACTAAGTCCCTTGTACTGCGGCCACTTCTGGCCTATTGTACCAGCCCCAGATGATAGGTGAGGGTGCTTGTGGAGCAATTGGTGGAATGAAGATTGGAAGGGGAAACGGAAGTACTCGGAGAAAGCCTGCCCCAGCTCCACTTTGTCCACCACAAATCCCACTTGACCAGACCCGGGATCGAAACCGGGCCGCCGCGGTAGGAAGCCAGCCAAAGATAGATATATAGCTATCCGATGTGACTCATGTTGAGTCTCAAGTCAGTTCATGAGGTGAACAAAGTGTCATTAGAGCAGGTTTCGTTGCAGTACTTCGATACCCCTTCCAATTCTCATTCCATCAGATGTTTCATTTGTTTCCCCTGTCATCCGGGGCTGGTACAACGCATTATTTAGTACCTAAGTACCAAAATACTGACTGATCCTCACGTCATCCTGGGAATAAGGGAAACCGCTAACGGTATGCATCGAAACATTTCACGGGAAGTGGGCGTCTTACGTTCTTAGTAAACCCTCTTTTTGTTCCTTCTACGAAGTGTCTCGATTCTGTTTGTTGTCTGAAAAGGCTGTCGGTTTCGGCCTATCAGCTCTGTGCATATCTGAAATTAGTTACGACGAAATTAATATCTTAAGATACTCCTCCGCTCTCTAAACTGCATAGCATTGTAATAAAAAAAAACATACTCTGAACGTTACCATAAATGTTTTATGAAAATCGGTAAGATTGTCCTTTTTTTCGATTACAGAAGCTGTTTTGAAGCGACGCCCCATTAGGGACCATTTTAGTGTCACTCCCCAGGCTTCTAATTTTAATAGAGCCCGACGCCATTGGAAAGAAACATGCTCAGAAAACTCGCCTTAAGGGAATTAACAATTCTTTAAACATACATTTAGGAGTGGTTAGAAACGTATGTCTCGACTTAAAATTTGCAGATTTATAATATCAAACTGCCGGTCACGGTAACCGAGCGGTCTAAGGCATGAACTGTCTTCGCTCGCTCGGAAGCCGGGATCGAGGGTTCGAATCCCACTCAGGGCACGGATGTTTAGTGTTTGTTTGTGTGTATGTTTTCTGTGTTTGTGTACAAGTAGAGGCCTTGCGACGAGCTGATCACCCGCCCAAAGGAGTCCTACCGAATGTCTCTAAGGTGGAGTAAAACCGAAGTGAAACGGAGAGTTTCATGGGCTCAAATTAGGGCTGTAGCGCCAAAGGAAAAAAATATTAAACTGCAGCATCCTGTTGCACTAGACAGAGCTGAATCTGCGTTCCACTGTTTGCCGTCTATGTGCAACTTCGGTTAATATTCTCTGGTTGTTTTCTTTTTATTGTCACTACATGTTTCGGCCTAAGTGGCCATCATCAGGTGTATAGGTTGTGGTCACTGAGGTCACTGCTGCTCCTTATGATGCTGTTCTGCTTTTCTTATGTAATTACCTCCGACTATTTCTAGGTTATGTGGGTTAACCGGCTGTTTTCCGAGGTAATTACATAAGAAAAGCAGAACAGTATTACAGTGGACGGCAGATTCCTGCACCACAACAACCTGTACACCTGATGGCCGGTTAGGCCCAAATATGTAATAACAATTAAGAGAAATCGACGAGAAAATATTAACCGACATTGCATACAGACGGCAAGCAGTGAACACAAAGTCAGATTTCAGATTTCTGCAGAGGAAGAAGTGAAAACTTTTCATCTTTCCAAAATTAACATCATGAAGAAATATGAATATTAATAGCGTCATGGTCTATCGAATTAATTTATTTTCCAAACACAAAGTTTCGAGAATTGGCTCTGTGTCCTTTCCCAGACGTAAGGGAGCAAGAGTTCGGGCTCAGCTGGATACTGAAATAAGTTCTGAAAGAAATACACAGCAGACCTTCTTTATAACGAACAAAGTCTGGCTGTTTAAAATCGTGAATTTTTTTAAGTGTTCATGCACTAAGAAGTTTGTTTATTTAGAAAAATATTTAAAATAAAAAAATAATCGCTATATAAAAACTTTTATATAATCGTGGAAGTGTAGATGAAATTAAGGTATATTAAAGCTTGTTCATGCTGAAACCTTTGCCTTCCGCCACTCGTTTTGATTTAATTTTTAATTGCAATTCCACCTTCTCAACTAGACAGGGGGAAATATACAGAGGTGAGTTATCAGTAGATTTTAGTTATCTGAGTTCATTAATTCACTTCATTAGTAAAGAACTGGCCGCAAGAGTAAAACAAGGGCACTCATAATTCCACACATCATTTGTACGTCATAAAACTAGTGACGTGTGTTGTACAGAATCTCTGTATATGTCCCAACAGAACTACAAGTTATAAAGCTTGAAACGACTAAGCTTTGCGGAGTATTACATGGTGTCTACAAATATAAACAACATTTAATTTTCTATTAAGTATACTTTTTTATTTATTTAGTATTTAAATCCTCGTATTATATTTCCGAAAACATGGTTGAAAATTAATTTAAATTTGAGGTAAAGTAAGATTATGAGGAAGAGGACTGGTCTTAACTTCTGCCCTAGAATATCCGCAATTTACGTTTTTAAATACTTCTAGACGCTGGTAATGTCTTACGAACGATAAACATGAAAATACTTGCTAGACATCTATGTATAAAACTTTTAATATGAACACGACACAAAACTTTATATACTGATAAAAGCTGAGGGCTTCCTTCGGCTTCAGAAAATAACAACTCTCTCTTCCCACTTCAGGTAATGAAACTAACTCCCCGGTTCGAAAAGGGAAATTTCGTACGTAGGAGGCTAAACTTTAAACTGAACAAACAAACTCCCCATCTGTACCAAGGCATGTTAACAAAATACCAGCAACAAATAAATATTTACCTGTAGGTATAGCGGCATTTGGCTTGTGGTAAGAAGAGCGAGGTAAAGGTAAATTTTACCCTGTACTTAATTAACTAAACACTATGCCAAGAAGACACATGAGGGAGTGGAGGTACAGCTCCAGGTATTCTTGACCTCGGCAGTAGATGAATTAGTCAGCTTCACGCCCCGGCTGCTTTACCCCTGTGGACAGAGTCCCCGTCCGGTGCCCATTGGATGGGAGGCTGGGTAATAACAGGTACCAGTCCGAATAGCACAATTAACCAGAGAAATGCATGGTTCTTTCTTTCGATATTGGGTAAATTTTATTTGTCATCTTTTTTTCTTGCTAGTGGGGTGGGACTAAGTCCCTTGTACTGCGGCCACTTCTGGCCTATTGTACCAGCCCCAGATGATAGGTGAGGGTGACTGTGGAGCAACTGGTGGAATGAAGATTGGTAGTGGAAACCGAAGTACGAGGAGAAAACCTGCCCCAGCGCCACTTTGTCCACCACAAATCCCAGTTGACCAGACCCGGGATCGAACCCTGGCCGCCTCGGTATGAAGCCAGCGACTAACCGCTTCAGGAAGAATAAAAATTGTTAGGTTTCTTGGAAGCGAATGAATTTAGTAGAGATAAAGTGACAGAAGGATGGAGAAAATCCCATAATGAGATTCTTCATAACTTGAACCCCTCGTCAGTCACTATGAGGGTTATCAAATCAAGAAAGATGAGAAGAACGGTGAAGATAACATGTATAAAGCAACAAAAGAAATACATACAAAATCTTAGTCGGAAAACCTGAACAAAGTGAGGCGTAAATTAGATAGCAAGGTAAAACTAAGTGAATCTTAGGCACACAGAATATGAGTTAGGAAACAGGATTCATCAGGATCAGGTTCAGTCAAGGGGTCTTGGAGTCCGTCCGTAAAATTCCGAAGAGTTCATGAAAAGTAGCGCCCTCTGTCTGCCCCACTGAGTGGAGACGAGAGTCCGTGTGGATGGCGAGGGACTGAGAATTTCTCTCACGTTTCTCTGTCTACAACGGACGGGTGATTAAGTTGCTCCAGGCAGATATGTATCTGGTCCTGTCTACTGTCGAGATTAAGAACACGCGAGTCTCTACTTCATCCTTAACTGTATATAAATAACACGCGAAAGCTGCATCTGCCTCTAAGACTTACTGTCTGTCGGCATTCATTGTTGCGATACTGTGTGATACTAGAAGTGAAATACTTATAATAGATTCTTCTTCAATGTTTCTCTGTTCGATCCTTAGTCTTTGATATTAGAAGAGAATATAGTAACAATAAAAAAGGTAAATTTATCTCTGTAACAGGCAGTGAAGGCCAATAGGGTTGTGAGACGTCGAAGCTCCCGCATTTTCTAGACAATCGGCTCAAAGATGGCGGTGGGGTTGTCAGCTTTACGCGTCGGTCGCCCTTCACCACCAGGAAGATTCCTGGTACTCATTTCTGTTAGAGGCTGAGTCGACCCCAGGGCCATAGTGCGTCTGGAAGGATTACGTCAATTGAAAAATCCATTTTGCCCTATAAATAATTCTAAATCCACTTTAATCTATATTCATTGTATTTCTAAGCTTGGACATGATGTTTATGAGTTTTTTCTACTAATTCTGTTGATATTTGTGAAAATATCTAGAACTGTATTTAAGCTATCAACTTCTCAATTTATTATTTATCAGTACGTAGGGTAGCTTTTACTTCTTTTTGCTTGCAACTCTCAGGACTAAATAACATATTCAGTTTTTTATTTTCTCATTGGAAAATTTTGAGTTCGCTCTGTATTCAGACTTACACGGCAGATATTATAATTTTAACAGATGAAAGAGGTCTGAACTGTGATGTTTATTATTTTGACTATCGTATTATTATTATTGCTAGTTGAATTGGCTGCGGGCGAGATGACCGAGGAATCGGGTTTCGATTTTCAAGCAGAGGGCAAGAGATCTCCATAGCGTTCAGTCTATCTATAGAATCCAGTTAATCTTCCTACCCAGTTAGCATTGGGTTTTTTCTCCGGCCCTAAAGCCGCCGAGGCGTGAATGTGGCAACTCATCTCCATCAAGTGAAGAGGTCAAGAATACGCTGTTATACCTCCACTCCCCCATACGTCTTTATGACATGGTACTTGATTAAGAATAGGGATAAGTTTTGCTATAATTGTTAATATTGTGAAATCCTTTGGGACTCCTTCGGACCCCTCAGGCTGCGATGTCTTTCGTGTCAGCAGGACCCTCCATTTTGGAATACTGCGTGCTACGTGTTACTGCCAATTAGTGAAGATTAACCGTGACGGGAAATTGGGTTACGAAGTCGCAAATGAGTCACAGTTGCAGAGTCATCTTATCTCTTTGAAATGAAAGGTACGCTCGTACTGACATTGATGGATATAAGCCACTTTACAACGAAACAACGCCATGACACTAAAACTACTGGAATTTTGATGGAAACCTTTGAAATTCCTGTGAGACGGGCAACTGCTCAAGAAGTATGTTCTGTGCAGTTAACAGTCCTGTGAGCCTTCTAAGTGCCAGCAGCCCTGTATCTATGTCAGGAGATGTAGTGTGTGCCAGGAAACTTGTTTCTCCGTCAGCAGGTGTAGCGTGTACTACCGAGACAAACATTTTCATCTTCAGGGCTATGAGACCACCAAACGTACAATAAAATTATACAGTTCTATTTAAATGTATGTAAGAATTTAAGTGCAGGATAAAATAAACTGTTTAATAGCCTGTGTGTGAGACAGTGAATGGTAAATTGGGATTTATATTTCCAGATTTGAACATAAAATAAAACTTGAGTTGTATTTACTCTCGTCCTATATGAAATTATTTTCCTCCAAAACCAACTTCTATGCTTCTATGTGGAAGTGGTAACTATACGTTAGGGAGATGAACTTCTATACGGAACTGGTAACTATACGTCAGGCAGATGAACTTCTGTACGGAACTGGTAACTATACGTCAGGGAGATGAACTTCTATACGGAACTGGTAGGTAGTTAGTTAGTTAGTTATTTAGAGAGGGTGGGTTTCCCCATGCACCGCGACCAGTTTGATCTATTGTGCTTCCCTCTATGATATTCTACCAGTCTCTTTACCCTACCGATAAATGGTGCGTACCATCAGTCCCGCCGAGCAAGCGAGTTCGGCCACTTGCTTAGCGGTGTCTATAATGCTTCCCCCATCTATCAGAGGCCTTAGAGACTATTGTTGGGCGGGAAACGTCCTGGAATTT
>NW_019730110.1:1142079-1188846 GCF_002891405.2 Cryptotermes secundus
TCGGAACACTATCTGTCAGGGAGATGAACTTCTATACGGAACTGGTAACTATACGTCAGGGAGATGAACTTCTATACGGAACTGGTAACTATACGTCAGGGAGATGAACTTCTATACTGAACTGGTAACTATACGTCAAGGAGATGAACCGTTTCTAAATCCTGTATGGACATTAAGTGGAAAGGAAAATACTTGAAAGGAAAAATTATAGTTATAAACTGTACAAGTTACATTTATTGAGATTAAGTTTTGGAAGAAAATATGAAACGCAGACATAAGGAAAATACTGCGAAGTGCCGATATATTGTACAACAAAAATTAATCAGAATGCAAGATGACAGGTACCATAATGCTACGTAGAAGTCATGCTTCTGCAAGGAAAAATTATTCTTTTCACGATTTAGGGGTATGACTATGGACGGGTTTTGGATTGGATGATTGGATTTACTGACCACTTATACACACAACTCGGAACTAGAGACAATTACAGCGCTACACACTTTACAGTTCACCGTTACACACGCACTGGGGTTCTCAGTCTTCACTGGTTGTATCCTGGCAACGGATTTATCAGTCTCACTGTAACTTCAAATCTAATATGAAGTCTTCTTTGTACCGTCTAATTCCTTTCTTGCCATTATTCCTCAACTGGCAATTCCGAAGACTCGACTCAATTCAATTCGTCTGCTCCCAAGCTCATATCCTGGCAGGGTGGTGTCTGGAAACTCGACTAACTCTTCTCAACTGAAGTCTTCTTTACAACCATTTTTGTACGAACCACACAGAAAACATAGCCTTTATGTTGTTGAGAAGGCTTGTTTACAGCGCCGTTGCATAGCAACTGAAGTTACTCGATTGTTGCTTGCGTATTCGTTTTCGCGGAAATGTGTTTACCAAGTCGTTGCCTAGCAATAAACGTCTATTCTGATTTTACTATTCCGGATTTCGGATGTCAAGCCACAATACTAATTTAAATACGGAACTTCGAAATCATCCAAAGAAACAAAATTGAGGGAGGAAGGGTAACTGTCTGTATTTCACATTATCAGTATCTCAGAATGGCACGATGAAAGGTCTAAATGTACATGTTACTGGAATCTGAGGGTCCACATTTCATAATCCATTTTACTTATGGTTAATTTGACAGCATTTTCAGCAGCACAGGCTGTGCTGTACTATACTATACTACACTGCCACTTGTATGAATGTGACTATAGACGTGGTTCGGATTGGTAATCGGACTTATTGAACACTCTGGTATAGTGCGTTGCTACATTTTACAGTTCTCTATTACACACACACACTAATGTCCATAGACATGTCTTCACTGCTGTTGTTTAGTAGCGGCTTCCAACAGCGGATGTTAACCTTCGTCTGGGTTCCTGAAGTATCCCTGGCCTCACCTACCAGCTTCTAATAGCAACAGCTCAGAACGCCTGAAACGCAGCATTCCTGTCACTAACTCACTCACAAACCAGCTCTCCACTGACTCCACTGACTCCACTGACTCCACTCAGCTGATTATCTCTTAATGAACTTACTTACTTAACTCAACTAACTGACTTCACTAACTAACTGTCCTGCTTAAAATATATTGGCACGAACAGCATAGAAAACACCATTACTCTCTTACAGTTCAACCGTTGGGTTCGCGCCGGTGGGATGCACACGTGATCGCTACTCAGCCATTGCTTAGCAAATGTCTTTATTCCTAGCAACGCGTCTACATGCCACAATACTATGCTATATTTCCGAATGGTAGGATGATCAATGAATGTGAATTGGAGAGACTGCTTCTGATTCGTCAGTGTTAACTAAACAATGAAACTAGTAACGCAGTTACTAACCAGCATTAGATACAGTGCTGGCGGAGTTAAGCAGGAAGGTGGCGGGTTCGATTCCCGATAAGATCACTGGATTCTTCAATTGACCTAATCATTCCAGCAGCACTATGTCCCTGAGGTCGACTCAGCCTCTAACAGAAATGAGTACCAGGAATCTTCATGGTGGTAAAGGGCGGCCGGCGCGTGAGGTTGACAATCCCACTGCCATCTGTGAGCCAATTGTTTAGAAAATATGGGGGCCTCGACGTCTCGCAACACTATGAACCTCCACGGTCTGTTACATGGAGTGCTTTACCTTTCGTTTTTACAGCATGCCTATATAGAAGATGTTAAAGAAATTGTATTAGAAGAAACGCGTCACAGAAGCCGGATTAATATGAAGCTTGAGTATTATTTTCATATTCCTAAAATTTAATTCTCTTACAAATGAGATGGCTTCTCGTACATCATAGTTACATTCTCTCTGTCTTCCGTTGGTAAATTAATTTTATAAATTATTCATTTAATTCATTTAGTAGTGTCCGCTCTATTCTCTCTCTGTTCCAACTACTGGAACGAACTGCATACGAACACACTGACGACATTAGCTCAGTTACGCTGTCCTTCTGAAACTGCAGGGGCGGACGTGCCTAGCATATTCAAATGTACTGCCCAACAAAACAACTAAATATACAGAGCAGCAGCAAAAATGTGTTTCACTTAAGGATCACCGCCGGTCACAGTGGCCGCGCGGTCTACAGACTGAAATTCTTCGCCCGCTAGAACGCTGGTATCATGAGTTCGAATCTCACTCAAGGCATGGATATTTGCGTTTATTCTGTGCGTGTGTTGTCCCGTGTAGGTATCGGTCTTACGTCGGGCTGATCCCCCGTCTTAGATTAGGACACTGAACTGAAACAAAGCGTTTCCCGGATGCTCTGCGCTGCAAGAGACAGACGGACAAGGATGACTGCAACTTTATATTTATGTTGGATTTGCCATAGCTATGAAGAATTGTATGTTCTGGGATATATGCTAGTATAGTGTGGTGAGAGTCATCCCACGTTTCGGAGGAAACTACTGCCTTCATCTTCAAGGTAGAAGAGTAAGCCAAGCAAGAAACCAAATATTCTAAATTATTTGGATTTGAGTTGCTGTCTGCTTCGTCTTTGTTTCTTCTTTGGTTTACTTTTGATGTGAAGATGGTGGCGATATGTTCTTCCGAAACTTTTGTGTTGAATTTCAGGGGAATATACTGTATCATACGGCACAGATACAAGTGTTGGTTATCATGATTTATTTATTGCTGATACAAATATCAGAATCAGAACGAAAACAGGCGGAATTCTATAAAGCCTCTGAACCCGACTAGGATAGTAGAAGTGAATTTGGTGTCATCGTAGTACCTGATTGGAATATGTCAAACAAGAATGGATAAGAAAATTTTGAAAGTAAGTGTAACACACAAACAAAATTAAAAGTGAAAAGGCCTAAAATGATATGACTGGAAGATGTAGAAAATGATTTACGAGTACTTAAAATGAATAGATGAAGACAAATGGAAAATAAATGAGAAGGGTGCGAATCTGTCGAAAAAGTGGTCGATGTTTTATCTTTAAGGGTGCATCCCGTTGCATGATCAAACTGATCCAATTGCCCTGCTCTGCCTGCGCAACTCTAAGAACGTATACACATTCATTTAAAATGTTTATTAATAATAAGTTGAATAAACAGTTGAATGTTTATATATTCTTAGAGCTTCGTAGATAGAACACGGAAATTAGATTAGTGGTAAATATTCTTAGAGGACGTTAGAACCAAAAAGGAAATAAGTTCGTATTTTACGTAAAAATCATGATGGTTGAAGATGGAGCATACCATCCTCTGATTTATGCTGAAGATAGACTCTAAAGGGTTCTGACGATGGTGTATAACACTCAGAATTACTGGGTTTTCGAACTTTGTCCATCGCCCGGTATTCTAGAAACTTGAACACACAACGTTTCGGAAACAGGATCTGCTTCCTTCTCCAGGTAAGGGGGAGAACCCTACCTTGTTGGGTCCCTTAGAAAGAGCTAACATCAATCACCGGGCTGTTTTCTAGCTTCTAGAGTACCAGACGATGGACAAGTCCGAAAATCCAGTAATTCTGACTATATTGATGTAGTTAATTTAATGAGAGAGAATGTAGGAATCATGAACAGAAACACAGACTCTTCATCAGTTTGAACTAATGGGAATAATATTGTGACGTGGACGGCGCAACACTCGGTAAACCCCCCTTCCAGCGGTGACGTAACATCATCGGAGCAATCTGCCGCTGCTACGGTAACAGGCCAGTCAACACTCCGTCCCCCTCCCCCGCGGTGACGTAACAGCACCTCACACAGTGACGTAACAGGGGACACCGAGGTTACCACAAAACAATAAACAACTCTCGGCAGCGTTCCCCAGAAACGCCTGTAAACACGGTGTTTATGCAACAGTGAAGCGATGTGAGTTTTCCACTGTCCGACTGAGGGTTTATAAGAGTAACTAGACAGGGAGTAGTCAGTCAGTTTCAATCTAGCAGTCGCCGAGTCGGGTTGTATCGAGTGCATGGCAGTGACTACAGCAGGAGAAGTATTTGTGATACTGCAGATGGCAATAATTGGGAAACTGTGAATTGTGTAACTGTAAGAGCGAGTGGAATAAATTCATTTGATCCAAGACGGCGTGAAGTTATTTGTCGCGTGACCTACCCAACACGTGACAATATTATAGAATGATTTGACACCGTCCAGTGTGACTGAAATGTATATTTATATGATGTCCTTACATGTTTCGGTCAGTGAACGACTGGACGATGTCAAATAATTCTACAATATATAAGTAGTGTGACGGACCAGAGTAAATAAAGTTAAATAAGGGGAATAATCTCTAAACAAAAAGTCAGAAAATAAGTGTCGTTATCGAAATGTAGGAAAAAATCATAACATAAAGAGTGGTGACGAGTAATTTCAAACTGTGCCAGAGCTCATGTACTAAAGAAGTAACTAGTCGAAGCACCGATATATTCATAATGACATCAAATGTAAACTGAAGACATTTAATAGAACCTTTCAGCTGGGAGAATCAGCGTATTACAAGGTCTCTGCTTACACAGAACAACAAAATCCCGAGTGGGATTCGAACCTACGATTCCAATGTTATAACAGCCGAAGATATTATACAACTTAGTCTAGGCACAGCCCATGGTATTGGGATCAAAAAACGTTTAAGCACTTGTAACGTGTAAACTGTTGGTACTTCTTTACCGTTAGTTTCTTTGACATTACCATCCTAGGATTTCGTTGAGTTCACACTTTATTTGATATATCTTTTATGGTTCGTTATGGCGCATTTACTGGGTACTGGGTTATGACACGGACCTCGTCAAGGGCTTGGCGGGGAGGAGAGTGAGCAAAGAGCGAGAGTGTTCTCAGAAGCGCAGCTCCTGCTACTGGATTCCAAAGCCGCCTTTGTCAACCATTACCGCAAACGTATTCACGAGTTAACACTTTGGTCTTGGCTTCAGTTGGTGCATGCTGTTTGTCGTTATGGCATACTTTGATGTTAACGGAGATGAATACGTCTTATAGCGAGCAGGCGTCTATATTTGTTGTAACTGCATGCTTACAAGAGAAAGGGGCGTCTATTTGCTGTAACTGCATATATTGCAGCTAAGGGCCCCCCGCCGTGGTCTCTACTAGCCTTCCAGAGTTAATGAACATTTTATCACGTATTAATGGCTAGGCACGGGATTTTGAATTGATAATTTGATCTGTTAAAATCTTGTAAATACAAATAATTATAACACTTTCACTAATCTACACACTCGAAAAATATTTACAGCAAACATCGTCGTTTCTATTGTCACTAGCCGTTGCTTGGTAGTGGGGTCTAACAATGCAACTCAGGACTCTAAATGCCGACTCCGACCTCCATATCGCGACTGTCGACTGACTGACTGACTGACTGACTGACTGACAGACTTACTTTATGACTGGCGGTTTACCGCCAATCAGTTCGTCTTGGCGCCAAGACCCTTGAGCCTCACAACCAAAGAAAAACAAACCCCGTGATTTTAGTCCGCAAGCGAACTCTACCGATCGAGCAATCGCCGCTTATTGGCGAAGTTTTGAGGCTCACGACCAGAGAATATATTTTCAGCTCAACCCTTGCCGTCATAATCCTCACGTAACATCCTCTCTGAGAAAGGGGACTGGTTTGTATCTTATTAATATCCTTAGCATATGCTGGTGTCCTCGTCATATACCTCCGACACGGACCGCATAGAAAACACCGCTTCCTAGAATTCTTATATTGCTTAGTGACATGTTAAGCGGGATGTCGCCTATCGACGACCCGGGTATTGTTAACATGTTTTGGTTGCCGTGGAAATTTATTTACCGGCCGTTGCCTAGCGATGGACGAATTTTTAATTTTTTCCTGGATTTCAGCCGTCATGTCACAGCATTAACAGTGAGTGTCACAAATGATTTAGTATACTTAAAAATGTTTAATTATTCCGCCGAGCAGATAGACGTATTGCCAACTTTATAGACTTATATGCAGAAGATGCAACAGTTCGAATCTGGGTACGAACACCGGTTACGCTGACGATAATTTTCCTTGTTTTCCTCACTCCTTCGAATCGGGATCATATCTCTGTTAGACCACTTCCGCTTCCCTACAGAATTCTATTGAGATTCGTTAAACATCACTCGACACACAATGCAGCCCTAAGCGAGTACACTCTGATGCAGTGACATTGTCGTGTAAACAGCACAAGACAGGAGACCTACATACACGGTGTGTCTAGGATCCGTTAGGACTAATTTTTTTAATTTTTCCCTGCAATGTCATCTGTTGGCGAGTTGTGGCGTTAAGATCCTTGAAGTTTCAGCTGTGGCTGTCTATAATTTCAAAGCGCAAGCATCGCTGCATCATCTCTTCTGACCTTGAATGTAACAGTGCTGGTGTGAGGCTCGTCGGAAAATGGCGGTTGAACAGAGAGCCAACATCAAATTTTGTTTGAAGTTAGGCAAAACAGCCGGAGAAGCGCACGAAATGATGAAAAGTGTGTATGGTAGTGATTGTTTGAGTCGCTCGAACATTTTTCGATGGTATGCTGTATTTCGTGACGGCAGGGAGGACACTGAAGACGCTCCACGTGCATAAAAGCTGAGAACAAGTCGGTCGCACTGAAAAAAATGTGAAATAAGTAACCTAAATCCTTGCATCAAACAGGTGCGTTTCTGCAAGACTCATCGAGGAGCTTTTGGGAATAGCAAAAAGTACTGTGCATCGAATTTTGACCGAGGATTTGGGCAAACGGAAGGTCTGTGCGCGGTTTGTACCGCACCCGGTGTCAGGCGATAAAAACATGCCAAAACTGCAAAGGCATGTTACGGTCGGCCCAAAGTGATACAAAATTTACAAAATCGATTGTTACTGGTGACGAGACATGGTATCTTCAACATGAGCCTCTCACAAAGCGGCAGAGAGCAGCTTGGTTGAGCCCAATGAAGCCAGCCGAAACCAAAGAAAGTGCGCGTGCAAAAGAGTCGAGTAAAGACACAAGGAATTTCTGCCAGAAGGTCAACCAGTGAATTCTGATTATCTCGGAGCCCTCAGCCGTTTATGAGCGAGAATTCTTCGAATTCGACCTGAATATCGAGAGCACGGTTCCTGGTCGCTCCTCCACGTCACTGCCCCACCCCACAAATCGAAGATCATGCGCAATTTTTTTGGTCAGAAAAGGGATCACAGTCCTTGATCATCCTCCGTATTCGCCAGATTTCTGGTTGTTCCCAGAAGTTAAGTTGGCGAAGAAAGGAGACCGTCACGACACCATCCAGGACATCCAAAGGGAATGTACCTCAGTTTTAAATGCGATTCCACAAAAGGAGTACAGTGGCTGTTTTCGAAAACTTTTCAATCGATTGCAGCTATGTATTGATTCAGAAGGAGATTATTTTGAATAGAAAGAGTAAAATTTTGAAAATAATTCACGTCTTCTATTTTTAATGAACACAGTCCTAATAGAACCTGGACACACTGTGTATGTTCGAACGCGCGGTATGTAGGTATGCATTTGTATGCGCTCAAACTCACTCACGTTTGCATGCAGGCGTTTTACGTATTAACACAGAAATTCTTTTGCCTCTTCCGTTTTCTCCGTTCATCAGTCTCTGTTCATTTTACTATGCTGCGGTAACCAGCTTCATAATGCATAAAGCGATCTGCATCCATCCTTTTATTTCCCTGACAACTGCTAACTGAAAAAATGTAAAAAGAAAGTATTATTATCCCTGTAACAGGTTGTAAAGGCCCATAGGGTTGTGAGAGGTTGAGGCTCCCACATCTTCCAGACAATCGGGTCAAAGCCTTACGCGCCGGCCGCCCTTTACCCCCAGGAAGATTCCTGGTACTCATTTCTGTTGGAGGCTGAGTCGACCGCAGGACCATAGTGTGGCTGGATGGACTAAGTAAACTGAAAGAAAAAATCCACCTCATCGGGATTCGAACCCGTGACCTTACGGTTTGTAGCATAGTGCCTCAACCAACTACGCTACGCTACGTACGCAACTTTATGATACTACACAATGGAGATGATGCGTCAAGTCACAGAACAGTTTCCCTTCAAGAAAAACTTGGGCCAAAAAACATGCGCCTTTTATACAATTTTACGTCTTTGTCGGCATCTGGAACTTCTCAGCGTCAAAGAGTAGGATAACAGAAGGATGATGAATTGGAAATAATATAGGCATTATCCCGGCATTTGCCTGGAGGGCTTGAGGAAAAATATGAACACTTTAATCAGAATAGCCTGTGTGCTGCCAGACATTCAAACCGAGTACCTCCGGAATACGAGTCCAGTGCGTTACCGCTTTCATAATCTCGTTGGAGGATAATGCATTACACACCATCCTCCAATGAAGTAAAGGCGAGACAGTTACAAGGCCGTGTACTGTGGAAACTGAAAACATCGATATTATTTTCGGAGGAGTCTTATCACCTCCGTAGTTACATCCAAGCACAGTGTGTCCCTAAACAAGCAGTAGAATGGTCAAGATCGACCGTTCTACCTACCACATGGTTGACCTTCTCTTCATTAGAGGATATACAGGGTGTCCCAGGAGGAATGTGCCAATATTCGGGAGGCTGTTCCTTATGTTAAAGTATACCGATATAACCCAAAACACCTATGTCCAAAGTTGAACGGTTACGGAGATAATGGCCCGAGAAGTGTGAAACTTTGACCGCTGTTACACACTTGTTGATTTCAAAATACATATTAAAACTGGCAGGAATATGTGGTTTCTGTAATGTTAATAATGTACGTAACACCAAACTAACTTGTGAGTGACATGAAGCCATAAAATTGAAGTACAAAATACTCACTCGCCATGTCATAATTGTCCTTAGGTTTCCAAGCACTATACATGACACATGACTGGCAAGCGCTGACGTAACATGGCTGGTTGCACATAGTGGTAAAATCCGACTACATAACTGTATTAAACGAACATTCACGGAAAATCTCTTTTGGAATTTCGTTTCCATTATCTCATGTGGATTATTATGGGACCACGTATGCACATTTCGTAAATTATTTACACCATCCCGGGTAAAAGACGCCTCATCACTGATTAAAATGACGCTTAACAGTTCGGGATGAGCTTTTATCCAGTGGCACAAATCCGTACGCTGAGCATGGTCGCCTGATTCCAGATGTTGTACCATTTGATCATGGCAAGGATACAACTTTTCATCATGTAAAGTTCGCCACACCTGCATATGTGATACGCCGATGGGAGAGGCCATTCTACGAGTGGACAGACGCGGACTTCTCTCAACCATCTCAAGAGCGTTCTCTCGTGTGTTTCTCATTTGTACATCCTCCCTTTCCGACTGCACGGAAACACTCGGAAGAGAACCAGTATCACGCAATGTCTGGTGAATTCGCGTAAATACGCTTCGACATGTAATCCTTCGATCGGGAAAACGACTTTGGTATTCTTGAACTGCAGCACGTGCAGAGCCACCGCAAAATCCACACACAAAATGCATATCACAATATTCAACGTTTGAAAACACAAAAGGCATTTCAGCAACTCCGCACAATTAACCTACCACCCATTCAAAACGCAGCCGCAACGTATACTGAAGGGAGCTTACGGCTAGTGTGAATCACCACACTCAAGGACAAACATAGATAAGACATGCCAGCTGACAGGTACAGTGCGTGGACTCGCCAGAAAACCACACTTTTCTCGGGCCATTATCTCCGTAACCGTTCAACTTTGGACATACGTGTTTTGGGTTATATCGGCATACTATAACATAAGGAACACCCTCCCGAAGTTTGGCACATTCCTCCTGGTACACCCTGTATATAAATAAAGTACTCTGTACTTAACTAATTAAGCAACCCCGTGTGGAGGCGGGGTCGAATACCTCCACCGTTACCCTGCGAGTCATAGGAGGCGACGAAAATGGAAGTCTCAATTCTGAGACAGTAAAATATGGTCGCGAGTCCCAAGGGACTCGGACCCGAGTAAGACTGCGCTGGCAAGGGCCAGCAGCATATATAAAAGACAGACCCGCCCTCTCGTCAGAGAAGGCGCCCCACAGAAACAAGACCGTAACTGTCAAATGGTAATAATTACGTAATATCTGGTCATGAGCCCCAAATGGGGCTCAACACCAAGACTTACTGATTGACTGACTGACCGTCAGTCGCAATGTGACTGACTAATTAAGCACTACACCATGAAGGCGTATGGGGTGAGTGGCTGTATAGATCCACATTTTCTTGACCTCGGCACTAGTTGGTGACTGGTCAACTTCACACTTCTGCCGCTTTACCCCGAGAGAAAGAGCCTCCAGAGAGACCCCAGAGCCAGTCTGGATGACTTGGAAGAGAAAATTCTTGCCCCTCACCGGGACTCGAACTCCGACCGCTCGGTCGTCCAGCCCGTAGCCAGTCTCCATACCGACTAAGCTGACCCTGATATATACGTTTCCAATGTCGAAGCACGAAGCCAAATACAGGCCATATTTTGAGACCTGACCACTGGGTTGTGTGAGAGGACTGAGAAATTTGTCATGAAGCAGCAGGTGCCAGTAGTTGCACCTGTGTGCAAGTTTCCGTTTCAATCCATACACATTCTAGCCTTTAGCTTAGTGCAGCGTTTCTCAACCAGTGGTCCGCGACGATGAGACAGGTGGTCCGCAAGCAGACTTAAATTAAATTAAATTAAAAATTATCCAACCAAAACAAATTAAAATTAAATAAGCAAGTTAATTATATCATAGTCTTCTTTTGTCTAATAGAGCTTAAAACTTTTTTTTCAACGATGATTCACTTTTAATAATTTACTTCCAATTTAATTAATTATGTTTCCATATGTATTCAAAACATGCTTTTTGATTTATTATGTTATAAATGGCACAGTACGTCCCAGATTTTGGTAATACCACAAAAATTCACAAATTAGGTCTACATAACTTAGTGGTCCATATAATTTTTTCAGACATTTTACTGGTCCTTGAGCTTAAAAAGGTTGAGTAACACTGCCTTAGTATATTCGGCCAAATTCACTGCGCATTCTGTTGAAAGTGACCAGGAGAGAGAGCAGGGTCACTGTGTGTTGTCTTCGGAAGACTGTCTATACCCTCTGCAAGAAATAACTGCCTGTGAGGGCACTACCTCTTGAGAAACTTTGTTACAGTAATCAGAAGCACCGTACTTAAGCGGTACTTTATTGTCACGTGTACAGCAACTTCAAGGCCTTCTTCTCGTCCTGAGAAAGACAGTTAAACTTCAAACAAACATAATTTAATCTGGTAGCGAGCAACTGGACTTGTTCAAAGCAGAGGACATCCAAACTAACCTGAGAGTAAACAGGAAGAGAGGTAAACCAGAGAAGAACGCCAAGCACTTGCTAGTATTGCGTAACTGGAGGTGATCATTACCATATGAGTCAATATTGCCGGCGTAGTGTCAAAGCGCGTTCACAGAGTGCTCTAGCTTCGTCTTGACATTTTAAAAGAATCTGCATGCAAGGGAACGCCCATACGTACGCGCCACGACACTCGGCGTCAACACAAGTATTAAAAGCAGTTGATGCTTTTGTGGTACGTCTTAGGTTTCAGAAGGATCATGCGAGATTTTTTACAATATGTTTATCTTTAGAACGGATAATTTAAGTCTTAATTGAATTCCAGTATATTCTAAATAGTATCTCTGTGTTTTCATAACAGAATATGAAATTGTCATTGCAATGTGAAGTTCAATTCTGGACCGATTATAGCTTTTGGGCTCATTTGTAATTACATCATGATCATAAGGACTTAACGATTTTATAAATAAAATTCATTGGTTCAGTTATTAGATAAAACGGATTAATTAAACAGAAGCTGTATGATAATATTCTATTTAGTTATAAGATTAATCAGAAATATGTATCATCAATATTAACTAAAAAAATCTGAGCAGTGTATTTCTTGAAAATATTATAGTCGCTAAACTGGTCAAGAAATACTTCACATTTCATACCAATCGACAATAATTTACCGTGTTTATAGGATATCGCCGATTGACTCTTCTACCCTGAGCCGGTTCAATCCAGTCCACATTCACATACACTCTTTAAACTCCATTTCGATATAATCGTTCTTCCTAAGCTATTAGTGGTAAATAATTTAATTTAGCTCTAGGAAACAAATTTATAACCATATTCTCTTGTTTTACTTTAAAGAATTCATATAAATCGTTACAGAACTAGTCAACAGCCCCGTGGGGAGGCCGGTTAGAAGACCTTCACAGCCCTGCGAATCATAGAAGGCGACGAAAAGGGAACCCGGTGCCTGAGGGTACAACTGGGCCACCCTGTCACAGAGAGGACATAAAGACAGGGACCTGGCCCTACAAGTTGGGGGGTTGGACACAAGACTAACAACTTTGATCTGTAAACAAAAATATTATTGCGAAATCCGAAGTGAAACCCAGATTATCTGATTCAGAGAAATCTGGCAAAATCTAAGGAAAGCCATGGCTCAAAATGGGCTGTTTTGTCAGTGATGATCATGATGATGATCAAGTCAGCAGTGTGCTAGAAACTAAGATACATCCCCAAAACTATAATCTTAATATTCACAACTGTGACAACTTAATATACATTGAAGAATGCCATTTTCTGGGATGCGGTGCCGTGTAGATCCAGTATAAACCGACGTTTCTGAGGAACGTCTCGACTCCATCTTCAGGGTTGAAAAATCCGCGAGCGAGGAACCAGCGTGTGCAGGTGGCTGCAGACTGAGCCATCAGTCGAAAACAACCAGTTATATAAGAACAGGAAAGGGAAATTTCTCGATAGCGGATTTATTGACCTTAAAGACCGAGGCGATAAGTTCCTCCGAAACATCGGTTTCTACTAGATCTACACGGCGCCACATCCCAGAAGACGGCATTCTTCATGGTCAGCGCAGTGAACACCTCTAACCTTACCTAACATATAACATCTTTTAAAATTTTAGTAAGAACGTAACTTCTTACACGGACGTGAACCAACTGCAATATTGAACCTGTCTTCAGCTCTGTGCCGATATCTGAAATCGGAGTAGAATATGGGAACTGATCTTTATTTCGTATCGACGAAAAGAAACGCCTCCTTTACCCTTCACAGTCCTGTTCCTTTCGACTATGGGGGGTGGGGCGAGAAAATATTACCGCTGCTTCTTATCAGCGAGTTCCGGAAAGCGATACAAACTTAAAATACGAGTTTGGGCACGTACACACAACGACATCGGTCGTACGACGTCCGTACGGTTCATGTCTCATCAAGTAGTAGAATATAAAGTGCAGTCTTAGCTTTCACACGTGACGACATGCGACATTTACCGTACGGCAGTCGGAGAGCAGTCGGACCATACCACAACTCCATCTCGTCTTTGATTGCTTGGATGCACCCAGTGCAATCTTTCCTCCTGCCTCCGTTTTTCTTTTCGGCGATGGTGTAAATACCACATAGCAAGTACGCGCTTTCGGTCCATCGTTGTTCCTTCGGTGCGGATAAAGTCGCTCTAGTGTGAAAGGGAGGTCGTACGACATTTTTCCGTATGACCGATGTCGCTGTGTGTGTACGTGCCCTTTCAGTGTTGATGTCAGTACCACAGCAGTGTGGCCGAGAAGCGCCAGTTCATTCCGTAGTCTCATCACTGTCGTCCATTTCGGTACACTCTGGGGATCACCATTTCGCTGTGACATGAGAATCACAAAGCTCTAAATATGACCTTTACAGCTGACCATGTTGGCTTTACAGAAACATGATCGAGCCGCTTGGCAAAGAGGTACAGCTATAGACACGTATTCGAGAGATGCTGGGTTGGATGCTCAGTCGGGACATCATCAGATCATGCAGATAAATGCCGATATACATCGGTCAGAGTACGGCCGGTTCAGTCCCATTTCCATCACTCATCTCTGCTATTCAGTCTAGACTCTCAACGTCGTTAAACATCCCAGAGAAACAATACAATTGAAAGATCATGATATGAAGGAAAGCGGCAACGCAAAACATGAAATACTCCTGTTCTAAGAGGCGGCTGTTTTTGAAAGTGCTACTTCATCATTTGCTCGTCTAATTTGTTAAGCTTCTTATTAGTATGGGGTACGCGGTAGCGTAGTTTCTTGAGACACTACGCTACAAGCCGGAAGGTCGCGGGTTCGAATCCAGATGAGGTGGATTTTTTTCCCAATTTATCTAACCCTTCCAGGCGCACTATGGCCCTGCGATCGACTCAGCCTCTAACAGAAATGAGTACCATGAATCTTCCTAGGGGTAAATGGGGAGGGGCCGACGCGTAAGACTGTAATCTCATCACCATCTGTGAGACCAGCCTCTAGAAAATGTGGGAGTCTCAACGTCTCACAACCCTATGGGCCTCCATGGCTTGTTACAAGGATAATTTTACCTTTACTTATTAGTATAGGACACTATGCTACAAGTTGGAATATCTCGGGTTTGATTCACCGATGAGGCTACTGGATTCAATTGACCTAATCCTTCAAGCTGCACTATGACCCTGGGGTCGACTCAGTTTCTAACATAAATGAGTACCAGGAATCTTTCTGGGGGGGGGGGTAAAGGGCAGCCGGCGCGTAAGGCTGACAACCTCACCGCTATCTGTGAGCCTACTGTCTAGAAAATGTGGCAGCCTCGATGTCTCACAACTGTGTGGGTCTCCACTGCCTCTTACAGGAATAGCTTTACATTACGTATTAGAATATCCACCTGCCTAGTTCGTGTGGTAAGGGATTCTGTTCTCCCGATATATCAATATAAGGCGTTAACGTAATATTATTTACACATATATAACAGACGGAAAGGACAAAAGGGTTCGCTTGAACAGTAATCATGTTTATGTTTAACATTAATTATATTTTCGTCTGACAAATACTTCATCACTGAGTCCACATACATTAGTGCCATGCACACAAATATGTGATCGCCTGCTATCAGCTGCACTCAACAGTAAAGATGCGAACGGGTTTAATTTGAACATCCCTTATATATGCGTACGTCACTGACGCAAGCCACATGCAGTACAATAAACAATTGGTCATTCGCAATGGGTGCACTTGAGGAAAGTTCTATTTGATTAAATGTTAAGAAAGTTCTGCAATATTAATTAGAGTATATTTGCCCGGAAATTAATTTAACACAAGATCAAAAGGACTATATTAAATAACGTCGCGTGTTTGGTAGGCAACGCGACAAGAAATTGTGTGGTTTCTCGGATTCGAACTAGTATTTATTGGACAGTCACTTTTACACTCACACTTAAGTTGTTCTCCACTTATATCGTCCTTTAGAGGTTTCTTCTTCACTGTTGCACCACTTCTGCTCTTGTGGGATAAGACCTCTTCTGCTCTAGTCGGATAAGACCTCTTCTGCTCTAGTAGGATAAGACCTCTACTGCTCTAGTCGGATAAGAACTCTTCTGCTCTAGTCGGATAAGAATTCTTCTGTTCTAGTCGGATAAGACCTTCTGCTCTAGTTGGATAAGAACTCTTCTGCTCTAGTCGGATAAGAACTCTTCTGCTCTAGTCGGATAAGAACTCTTCTGTTCTAGTCGGATAAGAACACTTTTGCTCTAGTCGGATAAGAACTCTCTCCTGCTAAAGTCGACTACAAACTGAACCGGTCTCTGGCCGACGTTATACTGTTATAACTTGCCCTCGGACTGAAAAGGGAATACCTTGTCGAAGGGTTAATTTCGCCCTTTGTTAAGCAACGAACTCGGGAATACGTATTCGCATCAAACAATTCGTGTGTCAGGGTGGATACCCCATTGTTAGACTTTCATTTCAGGGGCAACGATTTCCTAGTCTTCGCTGTCTAGGAATTGCTAGCCGTTGCATGGCAATGGATGCATTCTGATTCCAAATATTCCGGCCCTAGGCTGCACGCCAGAATGATGAGATTTCTTATGAGTACAGAGCTTCAGTTCAAAACGTAACATATCATTTAATACGATGACTTGCACAGGTTAATTATCCAGATATAGAATACATTAACACTCCCCTGACTTCACAATCTCAGCACAACTGTTGTGGACACACCGTACTCTCAAACATAATCAATCTAACTACAGTCAAAGATTTTCTTCAGACAATTTGTCTGTCTCCTTTTACTTCTTTTACAGATGAAGGCGCTCGAAGAATATGGAAAAAATAAAGATCGGATATAACGAACTAAACCAGTAAAGCGCTTTAGAATCCATTGCCTGGAGTGAAATGGGGCTGGCGCCACAGTCTGTGCAGTTTGATTCGAACTCGAAGATCTTGGCGTCAGGTTTCAGACAGGCAACATGCAAATTTTAAATATCCCTATTTTGTTTCTTCCTTCCTTTGTTTCTTTATGAAAGTTGCGATACCTCATATCAGACAGGCAACATGCAAATTTTAAATATCCCTATTTTGTTGTTTTCTTTCCTTCTTTAATAAAGCCGCAACAGCTCATATAGAAGACAGGTTTGTAACATAGTGCCTCAACCAACTATGCTACCTCGTGGTCTGTAGTCTGCAAGCGAACTATACCGAGCGAGCAACCACAGCTTGTCGAAGTTAGTGCCAACTTCAGCGGATAGAGGGTTTCGCGTGGTCAGCGCAACGAATCCTCACGACCGTTAATTTCGGTTTTCTAGACCGGAGCCGCTATTTCCTTGAAATAGCTCCTCAGTTATCCTCACGACTAGCCGACAAACTGCGGTNCTACTTCTCAGAAAATCTGGTAGCGCCGGGAATTGAACCCGGACCTCTGGATCAATAGCCAGGAACTTTGACCACTAGACCACAGAGGCGATCCAGTGCACTGTACATTACACAAAAAATTGTGTTGCAAGTTATGCAGTGTTCAGATCTTATTTTAAATAAAGAATTATATCTTCTGAGATATAACGCGTACATCTGGTTGAAAGTCAATCGACGTTTCGGAGGAGCATGTCGCCTCCCTATTCAGGATCGAAGAATAAGCCAAGCAAGAAAACAGCGTGAAAGCAAGTGGCGTTATATACCAGAAGACAGGGCTCTTCGTGTCTACCGCTGTCACAACCTCAAATCCTATACTTATTTAAAATACACGACGTTTCGGAAAATGGGATTTTTCTGTCATCAGGTGTAAGGGATGAGGGAGGAGGATTATACTCAGTTAGGCCCTTTAAAAGGACCTAGTCTCGATTACTTCAATATTGGCTCTCCTGCCTACATTTTATGTTGGATTACTCGGACACTTTATGTGAATTACGGGATGCTACCTTGAAATAGTCCACGGCTATATAGTCTGACCTACTGACATTGTCACAGAATCAACAAATGGATGTTTGCGAAGTATGGCTACTGAAGCACAGAGTTCATTAATATCTGAACAACAGCTGAACGCTCCGTAACGAACTCAATCCTGTTTCTGTTTGCTCTTTTCGTAAAACGCTTGACGCTTGTACAGCAGGAAGGTCGGTCATTTATCGAATTCCGAGGCCTTTCTGTAAACGCCGACGTTTCGAATGCTAATTTAGCGGGATGAGTTTGATTTTTGAATAAAAAGAGGAATGCAGTTCTGTTATGAGACTGGAAATTGAGAGAAGATCAGAACTAACAAACGCGGTCTGGACCTCACTCACTCAAAATGTTTTATGAAGGATCATATGAAAATTCTAAACCCCAGAGATATTAATCTCTGATAATATAAACTGCAAATGGCTCTGTAAGTTTAGAAGTACTCTCTTCTGAGATGTGACACTGTGCAGTCCGGTATAAAGTTACTGATATTTCGAAGGAACTTATTGCTTCCATCTTCAGTATAAAAGTCAAATGGAAAGTAGATGGCTCTTGCTTCTCGCTTTTTACTTTCTCATCTTCCTATTCGACAGTGACGATGAAGACAATATAGTACGTTACTCCGAAACGTCGGTTACCTTTTTTATCGGAGCAGAGTGTCATATCCTTGAAGGCAGTCACCAATGTGGGAACCACAAATTCAACACAGGTTGGTAATTTGTGAAATAAATTAATGTAGACCGCTTTTATTTGCTCTCTTCTGAGGAACTGAGGAGAATTATAAATAGTGTAAATATACGTACATAAACTACCACTGGGAAGACCAAGGCGTAGGTGGGTGGATAATATTAAAATGGATCTTAGAGAGATAAGATGGGATGGCATGGCATGGATTGGATTGATCTTGCTCAGAATAGGGACCAGCGAAGGGCTCTTATGAACACGATAATGAACCTTCTAGTTCCATAAATGCTGGGAATTTCTTGAGTAGCTGCAGAATTGGCGGCCCCTCAAAATGGGCTCAGCTCCATGAGTAAGTGAGTAAGTATTTTTTTATTGCTAGTGGGGTGGGACTGAGTCCCTTGTACTGCGGCCACTTCTGGCCTACTGTACCAGCCCCAGATGATAGGTGAGGGTGATTTTGGAGCAATTGGTGGAATTAAGATTGGCAGGGGAAACCGAAGTACTCGGAGAAAACCTGCCCCAGCGCCACTTTGTTCACCACAAATCCCACTTGACCAGACCCCGGTATCGAACCCGGGCCGCCGCGGTGGGAAGCTAGCGACTAACCGCTTGAGTGAGTGAGTGAGTGAGTGAGTAAGAAAGGAAGGAAGGAACTAAGTAAGTAGTTAAGTATACATAAACTATCTAGTGTTAAAAATATTTGTATTCGTATTAACTACGTGTTTCGACCCTATTTCTGTGTGTTATCGCCTTTATATTTTCCGTATTCTAGCCACATTTATGAATTTGGTTCACAAATCAATATACATCTTAGTATTATTTAAGAGATATACATTTATATCTAAGACATGTAATAGTAGTTTCCATAGTTTCCATATGTGTTGATAATATCCTTCTGAAGACGGTCGTTTTGACCGAAACATGTAAAGGATGAAAACTTAAAAACACATCTTTCATCAGTCACACTGGGCGGTGGTTAGAAATGTTAATATACACGTACTACATGTATACTATATAGCTTCGAATGGTGATGTGACTGACAAGTAATACATTAGAAATCATTTGGAAGAAAATGAAAATACTAGTAGGAGTATGACTGGATATACTGAGAAAAGGGAACAAGAAAGACCTCAATCAGTGTAGATGGTGTCCTAGGCGATGTTCGAACCGAGCTCCTTTAGACTATGAATCTAGAACTTTACTGCTGCGGTTGCGTATTCTGTATTCGCGAAATGGATTTTCTCATATATGACTTCAGTACACCCGTACAGGTTTTCTTTACAAAATCCTTTAACGCGTTCTTTTCATGAAAATTATTATCCTCTTCAGATTTTCTGGTACGTCTTATCGTCTCAGATATGAATCCATATAATCCATTTTTGTGCCCGTTTTACATTGCATGCTGAAAGTAGTTGCTAATCCATCCTACACAATCTTCAGTGCGAGACACACTGCTGATATTATGACATGTAGACGCGGTAGCGTAGTTGGTTGGGGCACTATGCTACAAGCCGGAAGGTCGCGGGTTCAAGTCCCGATGAGGTCATTGAATTTGTTTCAATTTACGTAATCCTTCCAGCCGCACTATGACCCTAGGGTCGACTTAGCCTCTAAGAGAAATGAGTACCAGGAATATTCTTGGAATGTTCTTAGGGGTAAAGGGTGGCCGGCGCGTAAGGCTGACAAACTTGCCGCCATCTATGAGCCGATTGCCTAGAAAATATGTGGACCTCAACATCTCACAACCTTATGGGTCTCCACGGCCTGTTATAGGGATAGCTTTACTTTTTTACTTTTAGACCTATTGCCAAGTAACAGCTGTTAAACAGGCAACAGTACAACAACCGTTGCTAGGAAACAGCTCTGTGGACACGCAATAATGGAAGACATGATTTCTGTGCCGTCCGTGCCAGGGCTATATATCGAGCACTAGTAGTCAATTGTTGGTTAAGTCAGTTGTGTGAAGTGATAATATGGTAGATGAGGCCGGGGACAGTTTGGGAACCCAGAGAAATGGGAACGTCCGCCGTTGGAAGCCTATACCAAACAACGGCTAGAGAAGACTGAGAAGACTTTATGTGTGCTGTAGTTACGGTGACCTTCGGAGTGTGTAACTCAGTGAGACTGTCGTAGTTATTTGTAGTTACGTTCTGTAAATGTGCAGTAAATCCAGTTCCAAATCCAAACACCGTCTATAATCAGTCACGTGACAATATGTTTTGTCTCAGATTAACTGGTGATTGCACTGTCATTACTGATCAACGCTACGCTATTTCAAACAGATGTGTACTCCCATACAACGCTGCCAGACTAGGAACAAAGGTGGAACACACGTGTCACAGCACAGTACACGGCATTTTCCAGATTCGTTCTCTCTGAGTCTCAGTGACTGATAGTTTATTAATTTTTTTTTAAACCTACAGCAGGTTCCCTCTTAACGCTACTGAGGTGAAATAAAAAGGTAAAGCTATCCCTGTAACAGGCCATGGAGGCGTAAAGGTTTGTGAGACGTCGAGGCTCCCATATTTTCTAGACAGTCGGCTAACAGATGGCGGTGTGGCTCTCAGCCTTATGCGCCGGCCCCCCTTTGTCCACAGAAAGATACCTGGTACTCATTTCTGTTAGAGGCTGAGTCAACGCCAGGTTCATAGTGCGGCTGGAAGGATTATGTCAATTTAAAATAAAATCCACCTCATCGTGAATCGAACCTGCGACCTCCCGGCTTGTAGTATAGTGCATCAACCAACTACGCTACCGCGTACCCCATATTACTCTGGTACCATTATCATATGGCGTCTTTACACGGCGTCATGTTTACTCGTTGTTACGTCCTGCTCATCACAGAGTTTGAGAAAACGGTCGACGTGGAGGATTGCTCGCCCCAAAAAATTGTTTAATGATGACGGGATCGGGCCAACATCCGCCTCTCTCTCGCTCTCTGCGCCTTTGGCTATCGATGAATACGATACATCGTACTAAATGTTAAATAAACGTTACTGTTGTTTATAATTTCATATGCAATTAACCACAATCGCGTTCGTATTGCTTGCGTTCCATTGTGAGTCATGGGGTTGAACGTAACCAAAACATTTCTTGCGTTTCTTGCGGTAAAAATGTACCCGCTTGACGTCGTTTCAAATAAATTCGCAGATTTCCAGAACGGATCCGCGACCTCTATTTGCTGTAGCCAGTAAGTGAAACGCATACGCCATACAGTTACTGCACGGAGATTCTTTTCCTAAGACTATGGTTTTACGGGGCGTGATAACAAGTAGTGCCAACTTTAGCGGATGGAGGGTGTCGCGTGGTCAGCGCAACGGATCCCCACAGCCGTTCATCTCGGTTTTCTAGACTGGAGCCGCTATTTCCTTGAAATAGCTCCTCAGTTATCCTCACGACTAGCCGACAAACTGCGGTCGCTCGGTCGATATAGTTCCCTTGCGGAACAGAACTACGGAGTTTGTTTTGTTTTGTGATAGCGTTTAGCCTGATACCTCCATATGCAGAGTTCAAGTGGGCGGGAAGTCTGTTTCGATCGGTTACTGCATCATAATTGTCAGTGAAAAATGATTTGCAGTCACTTCTGGTCCGAATAGTAGGGATGTATATCCTTCTGAAACGTCGGCATCCGGCTACAGGATTACATAATTTCTTAGTCCACAAGACCACAATCCTAAAATCAGTTCTATCTCTCAAATCCAAAGATCTTAATATTTTTATAAAGTTCCCTATAAACTTATTCTCTCTGCCTATGCATTTCGTTATCTCAGTTCTCAACAGTTACAATTTTAATCTTGAGAGAAATATTACACTTTTCCTTAACCACACCCAGTCACTACCTGCTTACACGGAATACGACTGTGCAGTAATATACTCAGTTTCAATCCAGTTTCCGGTAAGACCGCACTTTCCTCACATTTCATTAAAAGTAAGCAATAACTTTACCTTACATTAAGCAATACACTGAGCCTTTTCAGTCTCTTCTCTGTCAAAGAAAAAGAGAAGAGGTGGTACGTAATTTTACCATACTGAAGTCGTTCACGGACATATCACATTAGTTTACCTTCAATATTTCCCTGAACAACCGGTATAGGTCACTCGGTATGGAGATGGGCTACGAGGTGGACGGCCGGGTTTCGTTTCCCGGCAGAGCAACCTTTTCTATTCTCCACAACATCGAGACCAGCATTGGGACCCGCAAAGCCTCCTCTCCGATAGGTACCAGGGGCTCTTACCCTGGGGTAAAGCGGTCGAGTCGTGAATGTGACCACTCCTCTCTATCTAGCGCCGAAGTCAAGAATGGTGGAGCTAAACCTTCACGCCACTATACATATTCATGTCGTGGTGCTTAGTTAAGCACAGGGAAAACTTTACAATATTTCATTTCAAATTATAAGCCAGATGATCATAAAATATCCGGCTTCATTCTGGAGTTAGTTGTCAAATTAGGCCGCGCCATAGCTCAAGCGGTTAGTCGCTCGCTTCCCACCGCGGCGGCCCGGGTTCGATCACGGGTCTGGTCAAGTGGGATTTGTGGTGGACAAAGTGGTCCTGGGGCACGTTTTCTCTGAGTACTTCGGTTTTCCCTGCCAATCTTCATTCCACCAATTGCTCCACAATCACCCTCACCTATCATCTGGGGCTGGTACAATAGGCCAGAAGTGGCCGCAGTACAAGGGACTTAGTCCCACCCCACTAGCAATAATAAAAAAAATTTTGTCAAATTTGTAATTATTATTTGGATCACATTCGTTCTTTAAGGGCCTAACACAGACGACTTCAGATCAGTGTCCTTCAGTTGTATGATGTCGAGCGAAGATCGATTGCCAGTAAGGCGATTTTGGAACGCCAAGCCCCTAGAGATTTCGGCCAGTCCTTCAACTCAAATAATACTGTCTACAGTATCTTGAAATGCGGATATTGGAATTCTCCGAGTTTTAATACCTTTGAGAATAAACCTTATCCATCCATACTCAAATATTAGCATGGAGGAGTGTCTTAAATTCACTTTATGTTGCGGTATTTTTGCTTAAGTGAAGTGAATTTACTTCCTGAAAGAGTTCGACAAGGCTTGAATACTTATGTAATGTGGAGATTCATAATTTTTAATATTACAAATATACGTCCTATAATCCGGCTTTCAGGCAGCACGTCACATTATATAAAATTCGAATTCACTATACAAACAAATATTACTCATTTGAGTCATCTTTTAGCTGGACTGATCACAGGAACCAACGAAGCACTATGCTCTATTTATTAAGTAAAATATTTCGTGAAGAATAATTTTCAGTGTTATGACTAACATCAGTCTTCCCGATATTTGTCCATTGTGCCTAAAGAATTGTGAGATATTTACACCACCAAATGTACGTTTCTGATCCAGAGCGCCCATTTCACTGAGCTCCGGGAAGTTGCTTAAAATTCCCGAGTTCGTGGGCGGTTGTCGCTTCTGCATATACGAAAATTCAATTTGATCAGTACAAAGCTAACAACAGCAGTTTCATAATTTTTACACGGTTCCTAACAATAGTGTTATTAAGTGAACGTACGGAACTGAGACATGAGGCTGTGACCAAAACAAATGGAAACAGACGGCAAGCAGAGAAGAGAGTTACTGGATCTCTCATTCGCGTGAGCAGAGAAGCAAGCTTCAGCACGGAGACTTCCAGTACAAATAAGGCAATACCTTGCGACAGTAACAAATGGTAAAATCATATACACAGTCTTGGTAGAAATACGTGTATAATTTTAGAATATCTATGCTTAATTAAGCAAGTGTTGGGGAGTGGATGTACGGAGGTATGCATTCTTAACCTAGGAACTATATTGCAGACTGTAGCCACCTGCTCAAACTGGTTCCTTAATCGCGGGTTTTTAGACCCTGAAGATGGAGGTGATAATTTCCCACGAAACGTCGATTCACACAAGATCTACAAGGCGCCACATTCCAGAAGATGGCATTCTTCATTTTACAAATATTTATCCTTTTTCACTCCCTGCCCCTATTAAATCGGTTCGATATACCTGCATTACAATTGACACAGGCGAAGAAATCGGTTTGTTTTAAATCAATTAGCATATTACTGCCAAGTGTTAGTGTGACTCTCGACGGGGTTTGGATTGTATATTACATTTATTGATCATTTTAACACACAGCTCGTAATTACACTTAATTATAGCGCCATAACTAATTTCCACTTTACAAATCACTAGAGTATGCGAAAAGTTTTCCCAGCCTGCACAAGTCATTGCCCGGTAACGACTTCTAACAATAGCTATTCCTCTCCTTCCTCTCTGAATGGCATCTCTACCAACTGTATAATGTTGTCATCCTTATAACTCCTCGACAAGGACAACCGTAGGAACCACCGTTTCCAACAGTACGTCCTCTGTTGCGCGTGGATTTGTTGCGCAGGAACCTGTTTGCGATCGTTACCTAGAAACGAATGTTGTTTTAGGACCGTTCGCTAGCAACGGCTGTTTCTTTGGCTTCACAGTTCTTACTTCCAGCAAATTTGCCACAATATTTCTATTAAAAGATGGCATTAAGAGTGTCATGCAGATGTTTAGCGGAAAAAAACAGCCTCTCACTTGATATACTCCACTGCTGTTTCAAGGTCATTTAATGGAACAATTGAGGGATTTTCTGTGCGACTACATTGGCGCTGTCAGCATGCAGTTTTATTGCGGGGTTTCGCAGTCACAAAGCTTAAGCCTTATCTGCTGTAAAAACTGAAGCATGTAGAAGTGAGTTATGAACTCCTACAAATAACGCAGCTGATTCTTTATATTTCCCTAAATTCAACTTAATTATAAACATGACATTCTGAAGTGTGTATCTCCGGAGCTGACTCCGGGGCTAAGGGCAAAGACAGACAGGCAGACCCTATGTTTACATTATATGCAATTTCATTTGAGACGTTATTAAAATTCGTGACGCGCTAAAATTGAAATATCGGTATAGATCGAAGAACAGGCCCCTATCGAAATGAAAGGTAAAGAGTATATCCATAAATATTAATGCATAATTTACGATGATTTTTTTTCGGATTTTATGGAACCCTTATTTTAAATCATGAGAGTAATAGCATTATTTTTTAGTTTTTTAATAGAGGGAGATATCAAGAAGAAGAAAAAATACTTACTTAGGTGATAATCAGTATAGCGACTGACTACGGGCTGGACGACCGACGGGTCTGAGTTCGAGTCCCGGTAGGGTCAAAAATTTTCTCTTCTTCACATCTTTCAGACCGGCTCTGGAGTCCACCCAGCCTTGTATCCAAAGGGTATCGGGGGCTCTTTCCCCGGGGGTAAAGCAGCAAAGGCGCAAAGCTGACAACTCACCTCCAACTAGTGCCGAGATCACGAAAATGTGGATGTATACATCCACTCCCCCATACGCGTTGATAGCGTGGTGCTTAATTAGTTAAGCACAGGGACAACTTTACCAACTTTATGAAAATGATCCAAATCAAATCAATATCCTTGCAGTCTCCATTTTGCCACCCCCCCCACTTCATACTCAAATGTCTGAACATTATTTGTGAACCTCTTCCATGCCGTGCGGTGTGGCAGTGTACAGTCAGAACTCAACATGAGTTTCACAAGAGTTGCGTGGCTAAAGCAACTCAGAAGAATGGAGGAAACTAAAAGAGAACGTACACACCGAACACTCTGCCTCAAACGATAAAGCTTCATATTCGGGAGTTTCCCGGTTCGAATCTCAGCCGAAACACCTTTCATCTCAGCTGAAGTTCTTAGTGGTTTCTCTATGCTATCTAAACAAATGCCGGGATGGTTATTCTAATTAAGCCACTGCCATTTCCTTCCTAATCCCTTGCAAGTGATTATCATCTAGTCATTAAACGCTTTATATAGTGTTGTTTAGGGGCAAGCGATAGCGAAGTTGGTTGAGGCACTATGCTACAAGCCGGAAGGTCGAGGGTTCGATTCCATATGAGGTAATCCGATTTTTCAATTGACCTAATCCTTCCAGTCGCACTATGGCCCTGGGGTCAACTCAGCCTCTTACAGAAATGAGTAACAGGAATCTTCCTGGGGGTAAAGGGCGGCCGGCGCGTAAGGCTGACCTCACCACCATCGGAGCAGATTGTCTAGAAAATATGGAAACCTCGACTTCTAACAACCCTATGCACCTTCATGGACTGTTACAGGGATACCTTTTTTTTTCCTTGGCACTACAGCCCCAGTGGGCCTAGGTCTACCTCCATGAACTTCTCCGTTCACTTCGGTTTTTCTAGATCTTACACATTCGGTAGGACTCCTTGGGCGGGTGATCAGCTCGTCGCAAGGCCTCTACCTGTACACAAACACAGAAAAACGCACACAAACATCCATGCCCTGAGTGGGATTCGAACCCATGATCCCGGTTTCCGATCGAACGAAGACAGTACATGCCTTAGACCGCTGAGCTACCGTGACCGGCACAGGGAAACCTTTACCTTTATGAAAATGAAGTATTAGTTAATACACACTTGGTGACAATCATTTTACGTTTACTTTGTCATTAAAATCATTTTCACGAAATTAACACAATCTTCTCTTTACGCTTTAAAATGTTACGCTTATTTGCGAATGGGACTTCAGACTAATCACACTGGGCGCAGTTTAGCACAGAAGATGATAATCAACGGGCTGATTAGGAAATTCGCAACCTATTACGGAGGTTGAAGCTTCATTAGCGTGTTCACAAGAGCGCACCACTGAAGCCCATCAAGACTAACTTGAATCAAAGTGTATGCCCCCACACTTCTTCACGATATAGTTTATACGAATTGACCTTCGACCTACGCATTAATGGGTGTCGTCTCTTAGGATTTTTAGATTAAAAGCCATCACCTATAGTGTGATAAAACAGTGTCTCGTTAGTAAATTAGTGTTTAAATAAAGACATTACTTCAAACTGCATAAGTGTTCTCTACTTGCGGGTAATTCCTAAAAAGCCACGTAAATTAAAAACCCCTAGACCCAGAACTGGGCGGTCACGGTAGCCAAGCGGTAAGAATGTGGCTCGCGAGTACTGCTCGGCAAGGAGCCGGGCTCGGATTAATCTCACCACACACGGACAAGTTTGACTCATTGGAACCGGAGCCGAGTCGAACTCGCGAGCCAGACTCGTACGTGTATGGGCCCCCTAAGGCATGCACTGTCTTCGCTCGTTCAGAAGTCGGGATCGTGGTTTCGAATACCACTCAGGGCAGAGATGTTTGGTGTTTGTGTGTGTGTGTGTGCGTGCGTGTGCGTTTCTCTGTGTTTATGTACAGGTAGAGGCCTTGCGACGAGCTGATCACCCGCCCAAGGAGTTTTACCGGAATTCTAAGATCTAGTAAACCGAAATGAAGCGAAGAATTTCATAGAGGTAGGCCAAGGCCCAAATTGGGGCTGTAGTGCCAAAGAAAATAAAAGACCGACAACTGATTTTGCTTAGGAAATCAAGGGTAAGTGGGGGTTGTGTACACGACTTGGGCTATGGATCTTTATTCATGTAATGTGTTTTGTTTTAAAGACACCTAACAGATGTTTTGAAAATGTGGTACAGTTCAGATATTTGGGAAAGAATATAACAAATCAAAACCTGATTGCTTGCTACCATTCAGTCCAGAAACTTTTGTCTTCTTGTCTGCTGCCTAAAAACATAAAAATTAGAATATACAAAACTACAATTTTGCCTGTGGTTCAGTATGGGTGTGCAACTTGGTCTCTGACATTAAGAGAGGAACACAGACTGAGGGTGTTTGAGAACTGGGTGCTGAGGAGAATATTTGGACTGAAGAGAGATGAAGTGACAGGAGGTTGGAGAAAACTGCATAATGAGGAGCTTCATAACTTGTACTCTTCTTAAAGTATAATTAGAATGATTAAGTCAAGGAGGATGAGATGGGCAAGGCATGTAGCACGAATGAGGTAGGAATGCATATAGAATATTAATGGGAAAGCCAGAATGAAAGAGACCACTAGGAAGATCAAGACGTAGGTGGGCGGACAATGTTAAAATGGATCTTAGAGAGATAGGATGGGATGGGATGGATTGGATTGATTTGACTCAGGATATGGACCAGTGGAGGGCTCTTGTGAACACGGTAATGAACACTAAGGTTCATAAAGTGTTGGAAAGTTCTTGAATAGTTGCACAATTGGCAGCTTCTCAAGAATAGCTCAGCTCTATGATTGAGTGAGTGAATATGTTTTGTTTAGTTTCTTGCTTTATTTCAAGGATTGTCTTATTTTATATTTTCGAGTTCGTTGCAGCTAAGGTAAAACTGAGGCAATAAAGTAACGCTGTACGTATTTCTGGTGGAACCAGCATTGCTCTCTACCTTCCGGTCGGCTTCTGGTGTCTTCAGCAGCACGCAGCTGTCCGCTGCGTAGCCGGTTGCAGATCGCTTAATCGCGTGAGGTCTACAAAGACGTTAATGAAAAAGTATATGTTTTTCACTCAGAATTGCTCGGGTTTCGGACTTTGTTCATCGCCGGAGTTCTCAAAAACCAGAAAAATAAATCGGAAACTGGATCTGTTTCCGTCCCCAGGTGAGGGGAGGAACGTATTTTATTTTATATTCATGATTTATTCTGACCGTCTTACAGTGCATACACTCATTCACCTTACTCTTCTCTCTTGCACTATGTGTTTCAGCATTAAAGTGCCATCTTCAGGTTCTTTTCGATGTACGTCGAACTACTTCATGGCATGCCCTGTTGTCTTTATACTAAAATATATACTCGTCATATATATTGATAAATTTTAAATATTAAAACTGTTCAGGATTTGTCATCCTTATGTCGTATCTCAATACGCGAGTCACACCTATCTTCTTCTATCGGAGTATTCTTCCTACTTTCGTCTGTGTATTGTGCTTTGTGTTGTGTCTTGCTCCTGTGACTGCGTGTGTTATAAAGACAACAGGGCTTGCAATGAAGTAGTTTGACGTACATCGAAAAGCACCTGAAGATGGCACTTTAGTGCTGAAACATGTAGTGCAAGAGAGAAGAGTAAGGTGAATAAATGTATGCACTGTAAGACGGTCAGAATAAATCATGGACATAAATCAGTGCAACAGGACGCTAAAATATAACATTATTTTTTTATATTCGTATGTAGGAGGTATTTGCAGTCGAGAAAACAGTCCAAGTAACATGAGAATAAAAACCTAAGATAATAATATGTCCATAATATTGTAGCGTGCATAGCCGTTGCTATGCAACGACCACATGATGGGCGGATGTAACAGGGCCGTTTCTGGGTAACGGCTCAGTAAACACGTTCCCCGTAGCGACACGAAAGCAACAATAGAAGAGATGTGTCTTCTATGTTGTCCGTGCCGAGGTGTTATGAACAAAGGACAAGATCATTTGGTAGTTCTGTATGGGAGTCTGTGAAGAGAGATCTCGAGCCGGAGGCAGAAGAATAGCCATTGTTGGAGCCGTTACCAATAAACGTCTAGTAACAGATTGTGAACACTAGACTGTGTGCTCTAGTGAACTGTAAAAATGTGGATATAGCGATATTGTTATAGTTGTGTATAGTTACGACCTGTAAGTGGTCTTTAAATCTATTCACCAATCCAAACGCTGTCTATAGTCACAATATGTAGCAGTAGTTCGCACTCAATTCCTGTTGTTTCCTCTGGAACACAGGACATCTGTGAAACGCTTTGTTTTCGATTAAATTTCTTAATCTTATATAGTTCTTCAATGTTTATTCATCATAAAATATTATTAAAGTTGTCAAATTAAATAGAATGAGATGAGAGAGACATATAGCACGCATGGAGGAAGTGAAAAATAGATACTACAATAGACCAGAAGTGGCTGCAGTACAAGGGACTTGGTCCCACACCACTAGCAATAAAAAACATTTATTCTGAGAACTTGAATAGAACTGACGCCCTGGTGGAACCAGGCACAGTGCTATATGGCAGGATCTTAAAGAAATTAAGTGAACAGAACGCGGGCTGATTTCATCTGCTTTAGTACAGGGATCAGTGGCGGCTGTTGTTAACACGGTAAAAAGAAGAATTATTTCGTAAAAATATTTGCTACTATCAGCTTTACAAGGATTCTAACCTTTATATTTAGACCTAATTATGACAAAAACAAATAGTAAAAAAAAAAATTAGATTGGGTTAAGGGTGCGTCTATAATAAGATAATGAGATGCAGAACTGCGGTGATTTCGAGGTCAGCTTGAACAAATATTTTCAGTGTACCGAAATTAACATTCAGTTGTGCTGCTTTCGTTGTTATTGTTCGAAATTTGATTACATTATCCACTAATGTACAAGAACAATAATGTAAACTACAAGGACGACATACGTAATACACACACACACACGCATATATATATATATATACATATAGGAAGCATACACAACTTGATACGTCCTACCACGACCAATTATTTCACGCACTATTGGTGCAGCGTGTTAACTTTATTTTAGTTTTTAAAGAAGTGGGATATTGTATGCACCAGCTGCTTTGCTAACGGAGCATACTTGTTTCGGAAGATTCTCAGAATGAGAGGGTTGTGTGAAGGCTCCCAGAACAGTCAGAGGAAGATAGCCGTGAGTCCCGTGGGACTCGGAAACAAGGATCACTATGCTGGCGAGGACCAACAGCAATTTAGCAGTCATTCAGTCTAAGAGTTAAGAAGCATTATTTGCCTAAACGTCTTGAGTCGATTGACCTTCTTAATTGAGATTCAGTGTGTTTTCTGTGATGTCAGGTTTGAATTAGACGAACCGCAAGCTTCGAAGTGTTGCTCCATTCTTAGAATTTATACGAGATTCATAACATTTCTGCTGTCCATCACATATTGCAGTGGGGTTCCCCGTTCTGCGCTGCTCTCCAAGGCGCGCAAATAAAAATAAAAAATGCAGACAAAATATTGTATGCTGATACTATGAAGCATAAGTTTCACCTACATAACATTTTAAAAAATAGCTCAGTCGATGTAGTGACTGGGTTAATGGCTGGACGACCGAGAAATCGGAGTTCAATTCCCGACACGGGGCAAGAGATTTCTCTCGCCTCTATACCATCCAGAACGGCTCAGGGATCCACCTAGCCTTCTATACAGGGGGACCTGGGCGTGGGGGGGGCTGTTTCTTCGGGGAGTAAAGCGGCCGAGGCGTGAAGCTGACCGCTCACCTCAATCCAGTGCTGACGTTAAGAATGTTGGAGCTGTACCTTCACTTCTCTCCCCATATGTCTTCATGTCGTATTTGATAGATTAAAAATGGGATAAACTTACCATTATCTTTAACTTTTGACGTAGGGAGTGGACTGCCCTCCATAACAGAGACCAACCAATTAATGCTTTATAATTAAACAATGCCGGTCACGGTAGCCGTGTGGTCTAAGGCATCTACTCTCTTCGCTTGCTCAGAAGTCGGGACCGTGGGTTCGAATCCCACATAAGACATGGATGTTCGATATGTATATGGCTTAATTCTGTGTTTGTGTTGTCCTGTGTATAGGTAGAGGCCTTGTGACTAGCTGATCGCCCGTCCAAGGAACCCTACCACCTGTAAAAATGATCATGAAACTGAGAAATCAGCCCTATGCTCCACAGTGGGAGCAAGAGGAAAGAAAAACAACTGAACAATCATTTTTAGTGTAAGATTCACACAAGTTCGCACTGGGCAGAATGCAGAATTCTATAATGTTAAAGCTGATGGTACGTATAGTAACCACTAAGATCAAGGGATGAGACTTCAACATTGAAGCGTCCAGACTTCTCAACGTGAACAATATCATTAGACGACTCAAACGGAAGAAGCCGTTCGAACAAGTTAAATGTTAAAGTACTAAGTAATTCAGTGGGAGTGACTTAGTTTTAATTTACGTAGTATATTAGGTTTAGAAAGCCGGTCACGGTAGCCGAGAGGTCTGAGGCATGCACTGTCTTCGCTCGCTCGGAAGCCGGGATCGTGGGTTCGAATCCCACTCAGGGCATGGATGTTTGTGTGCGATTTTCTTTGTTTGTGTATAGGTAGAGGCCTTGCGACGAGCTGATCACCCGCCCAAGGAGTCCTACCGTATGTGTAAGATCTAGAAAAACCGAAGTGAACGGAGAAGTTCATGGAGGTAGGCCTAGGCCCACTGGGGCTGTAGTGCCAAAGGAAAAAAAAAATTAGGTTTAGAAAAAAATAATCGTTAGTTATCCAACTAGTTCTAATTGTAATTAAGTTCTGGGTTACCCAGTCTTAATTAATTAATAACAAAAAAAAGATCAATTAGACGATATAAAACAGTATAAATTACGGAAGAAGCGAACGGTGATCGTGGTTGCAAACAAATTGAATTTCTCTCCTTCTTCTGCTTTAAACATTTAGTGTGTATGCATATCATGTCAACTGATTTCGTATTTCACTGTTCTCGCAAGTTAAAACAAAAGCTATTTATTAACTTCTCTTCTTCTGATCACATACCTTCTCCGGGTTTCTATTCGGCGGATTAATAGATGAATCTAGTTTGGATTCATCACCCGAGGCTTTTCCTGGTTTGGGTTTTATATGAAAAGAAAGCGAGTGACGCCCAATATTAACGTGGAAGGATCAATACAGTCTTCAAGAGGACGGAACGGATCATACACAGACATAAGCCCCCATGTAGCCGCTGATAATGACCGAAACTAACTGCAAAATTCTCTTCGGTTCTTTAGGCCTCTCTGGTGCTCTAAGATGATCATCAGCTGCTAGATGGCCCTCGGAGCCTTTTCCGTCTGAGTCATCCCCTCCTATTCTAGATCATCCTATGTCTCTCTTCTGCAGGTGTATACCGAATAGCTCTTGGTACTGTCCTAACATGTTATATTTGTAGATGTGCATGTTACTGATTATTGTATGCTTGTATTTTTCTAAACTGTCATCTGGATGCTTGTCGTGTTGCTGTATTCGCGATGGTAGGGGCTATGTTCAGATACTTGTCATAACAACGTCGTTGCAGGGGAAACAACGTGTCCACAGAGCTGTTACCTAGCAACGGCTGTTGTACTGTCGCCTGTATACATAGCTGTTACATGGCAATGAGTCTAAATGTCACAGTATTAACAAAACCAAGTGAGAATTTAGTATTAATTTGAAAGTTACACCACCGACATGAATCCATCTTGAGAAGCTAGTAGTTGCTTGACCACTGAAGAAACTTATGGAACACGAAAGCTCATTGCCGTGTTCACAGAAGTCCGTTACTTGGTCCGTATCGTGAGCCAGATGAATCCAGTCTACACCCACACAACCAATATTACATATAAAATGACAGTGCATCATTCTACTAGTATATCTTAATCTTCGATATTTGAATGGCAGAATAGAGCGGAAACAGGGGAGCCTCAACTCCATTGCAGCAAGCAGGCCTATTCTCGAATTCAGTAAGCTCTCGCCTTCATTAATAACATTCTTGTGTCTAAAGAATATTTATCATTTCGCGTATCAAATAAACATACCCGCAAAGAAGAAAGCCACACAAGTCTCTTTGACGGATGGTACATAAATGACCTATTCAAAATGAAACTTGTCATATGGGGAAACAAAAGCAGCAACAACAGTCACTACTCAGAAAGTTTCAATAGAAATCAATATACTGTTAGACTGAGCGAGCAATTGCACTTAAAGTAGAAGACGCCTTTATGTTTGGATGTCGTTATTATGATGGATCTTAAAGAAGAGGCGTTTGAACTTCGGATATAGATGGAACTAGCTCCTAGTTCGTGTCTACCTTCGCGTTCTACCACAGGTTTGTCATCCCTGTTCGTAATCGTGCAGTTGTAATGTGATCTTCACAGTATTACGTACTTAGGGACTTCCTTAAGTTGGGGATTCCTGGTTGAGCTATCATCCCTATGCTATCGGAGAGAGAATGAACATGAGGTAAACAGATTTAATGCATAAACAAAGAAAACTCCGTGGCCTGTAGTCCGCAAGCGAACTATACCGACCGAGCGGCCGCCGCTTGTCGACGTAGTTAGTGCAAACTTTTGTGGATAGAGGGTGTCACGTGGTCAGCGCAACGGTTCCCCACGGCCGTTAATTTCGGTTCTCTAGACTAGAGCCGCTATTTCCTTGAAATAGCTCCTCAGTTATCCTCACGAGGCTGACTGGACCCAGTTCCAGACCAACTACTGCTCAGAAAATCTGGTAGCGGCGGGAATCGAACCCTGGACCTCTGGATCTGCAGCCAAGAACTCTGACCACTAGACCACAGAGGCGGTCGATTATCAAAAGATTACTTGGGAGACTGTGTATCGACAGGAAATGATATGAAAATTGATTTGAGAGAAATAAGATTTGGAAGCGTGAACTAAATCCCATTGGCTCAGAATATATACAAATGGCGAGGTACTGGTACATTCTTAACTGTACCTGATTACTGAAGATATAACTGCACACGTTTTTAATCTAGTCACTAGATGGAGGTGAGTTGTCAGTTTCACGTCCCGCCCACTTTACCCCGAAGTATAGAGCCCCAGGTACCAATTACAGAGGAGGTGAATAAGACCTCAGTACCGGTATGATGATTAAAATATTTTTCCCCTGTCGGGAATCAAACTCTGATTCCTCGGTCGTCCAGTGAGTCACTAGGTTTACTCTTGTATCCTATTCACTATATTGACTGAGCTTACTTTAAGCATGTTAATGAACTCTCAGTTCCCTAAATACTTATCTACTGTAGGTGGAGAATCTCTTGACCAAATGAGGGTTAAGACTTTTTAAGATGCCTCGGATGCATGAAGAGAGTTAATATAAAGCTTAATTAAAAAAGAGTTATACAGAATAACGCAATCTGTCGCGTAAGAATGGAAGGAAAAAGAACCTGACGAAGCTAAGGGAAGGTTAAAAAATTAACCAAACGTGCTTAAAACAGGAGTTCATTAGTGCTTCTGTTACCCGTACCTCGGGCACTGCCCTCAGACATGTAGAGGTAAAATTACATCATGGAGAAACAAACGCATTCTAGCTTCAGTGATTAGGCTTTGAGTTTCCAACCAGATCCCCAAGCGACAGGTCCTCTGGGTTATTTAAAATTATGATCGTTCTCATATTCGAAATTTTCAGTGAAAGAACGGCTGAGGTTTTATTACAGCAGAAACTGATCGTGTCTCCTTACATTTTGTCAAAATATGAAACTCAAGGGGACATAATCTCTGAGCAGATATAGACGTTACACGTCTCTTAACCTATTAAAGGCTTAATTTCTTCCACATATAAGAATTTAGTTCGTACCTCACAGGAAACACATTACGTCTCCGTTATAAAGACCAACCGGTTAAGGTCGTTTGTGGAGGGGGGGAACTATTTATTTTGAGAATCTTATGAAACATACAAATGCATTCTGTGGACAGAATGCAGAGTTTCAATATTTTAAAGTATGTGGTACGTATAGTAACCACTGGGTTTCAAAGGATTTTTAAGATACTTTGAGGTTAATTAAAATTGTCATAAGAGACCTCCACTAGTCCGTATCAAGAACCTAACTAATCCATTCCACAACCATTCTGTTTCCTTAAGATACATTTTAATGTTCAATTCCAACCAAGGCCCAGGTTTTCCAAGTATCATACTCCTTTTAGGTTATCACAATTGTTCAAAATAATTAGCTTATAGTACATGAAATTAATCATGCTAAAGTGATAAAAAGTAATGTCTTGTAAAACTTTTAAATATCACATAGGGCGATCTGTACAAGGAGAATCATTGGCGTTTTAGGAAAGACAAGTGATATTACAGCCTTTGGAAATTTCGGTTATCTTTTATTTTTTTGAACACGAATGTGTTTTAGTGAAATCGTCATAATAAATAAGCAATTTTATTACTTTGAGTACTGCCTGTGTCGAAAGGAAATCATGTGAAATTCGCCCGCTTCTGCTAACAGATCACAGATCCAAACGCATATGTCAAGACAGATTCTCAATTAGACTTAAGCTCTCATCGACCATGTAAGCTTACATCCTGTTTTATGAGAGAGACAACGCTAATTTATTCTTTATTTTCCGTAATTTAGAAACCAGAAGCAAGACCACCTGACAAATGTGCAAAAACCTGACAAATATCCCATCCCTCTGTAGGATTCGAGTTTTATACGCCGGTGGTTATGAAGACTAACAACTTCTGGGATATAACGCCGTGTAGTCTGTTGAAAATCAACTGACGTTCCACCCTTTGGCCCTGAAGATGGAGGCAATGTTTTGCTTCGAAATGTCCGTTGATTTTCAACGGACTACACGTCGTTATATTGCAGAATACAGTATTCTTCGTCCCTCCCTCTGTTGCGTAAACCAAAATATCACGTCAAGTACAAAAACTCTGGCAAACCACTCCTGCAGTTCGTGTTCACTTCACAGGACATTTCCACACAATGAGCCACTGTTATGTCGTGTGTTCACAGACCGAACAGCTGACGGTGCTCTGGATTCTGTTTGCTAGCATCGTCATAGGGAACATCGCAGTACTCCTAGCACTGATTCCCAACAAATCTCGCAAGTCAAAGATGAATTTCTTCATCAAGCATCTAGCTCTGGCAGGTAAGAGACACTGTCATCTTGAATATTCATTAACATTACAAAAAATCACCTTTGGATCAGTCTTGGTCAATGAAATCCATTTCAAATCCTTAAAACTTTGTATTTGACGTGTTAGCGAGGTAGCTGAAATAACTGTAAGAGTTATGGCCATGTTTGCCTACATGATAACATTGCCAGACTTAAAAGTTTATCAGTAAGAAAAGAAGTCCCAAAGATTAACCCCATTTTCCTCCAACAAGTTCACAAGGACTGGATTCCGGTTTTGTTTTTAAAGATTAGGTATTTGATTCTGTTCTGAATATGTCGGGCTTTTGATTATTTAAAACGTAAATACCTGTAAATCTTCGAAGGTTTACTTTTGGGAGTTTGCTTTTGCAAATAAACTCCGGTTGGCAGCGCTGATATGGCGGACAACGTGACTATAAAATTTTAGAGATACTTGGTTCATATTTTGATACAAGATTCATTATTACGTCTATATCCTTTGTGCGCCCTATCCACACAAGTCTTGTCTACTAAGCAATGCAGCTTGTAAATTTCTTATTACGCATGCGTACTGTGTGTTCCATTATCGCCCCTACTTCCGAACTACACTTTTTTTTTAAATCGCTTAGTGGGGGGTGGAGTCCAACCGGGTCCACTCGGCACGGCGGCCACTGATTGGCCTATTGTACCTGCCCCTGGTGATTATGATGATGCAGAATTTGGTGGATAGAAGATTGGCAGGGGAAACCGAAGTACTCGGAGAAAACCCGCCCCAGCGCCACTTTTTCCACCACAAATCCCACTTGACCAGACCCGGGATCGAACCCGGGCCCCCGCGGTGGGAAGCCAGCGACTAACCGCTTGCGCTATGGCGCGGTCAAACTACACCTTACTGTTGCTACTTTTGCGTCAACGATTTTTTCTTTCCGAAGAGCATGATTGCCGTTCTGTGAACCTCACTTTTAGTGTCAAGGTCAAGTATACAACGCACGCCATATGTGAGATATTTGATAAGTCCGATATGACTACCGGCTGAAAAAGAAATCATTCCACAACTTTGTTTTCATTGATATCACAAACTTGAAGTTAAGAATATAAAGATATTCCTTTGCTTCAGTAAGCACTATATAGCGCTACCCACTCATAACATGGTTATTATACATGCAGCCTGGTCTAACAATATTATATTTAAGCATCCTGTTGCACTCCATACGATAAATGATATAATTTATATCATTATATCATTTATGATCTAACAATATTTACTGGCAATTTATATATCTACTTCGCGTGGCTCTCACAATAAGCAGTGGTTATTTTCATAAACAGCATTAACCGGTTGGTCTTTCATGGAGTCGCATTTTTTGTTCTGTGTTGTAGGAACTGTATCTTCAAACATTTTTATCCGAAATGTCATTCTTTGAAGGGTTAATCTCGACATTGTGTGCAGGAGAATTATCCTAAGCCCCCAAAAAATTACGGCTGTTATTTCAAACAACGTTAGGAACAATGCTACCAGCACGGCACTCAACCATTTCTAATGCGACTGCTGATAGTACCCTAACCGTACTACCATTCGCACTGAACATTTGGGATGGTGAGAGCATCGTAAGAATAGACCTAAATATTGTCGCGTATCGCGGGGTATATCGCGACAAATAACTTCACGATGTATTCGATGTAGCGAATTTTATTTCACATCCGCTCTCACAATCACCCAAATTACAATCTGACGATTACTGCTATCTGCAGTATCACAATTAGTACACTGAAAAATGCCACAATACAACTGACTAGTTGCTGGCTAACTCGGCGGTAGCTCCAGGACTCGCTGACTGTCTCAGTACAACTGACTNTGCCTAGCGACCGCGATATCCCTCGGTGACGTCACCGCGGAGGGGAGTGGCGGGGCGGGAACTCGCCTATTACCGTAGTGACGCGAGCGTTACGTTACCGCCACGTTCCGCTGGGGAGGTAAAGGTCAACATGTCACAATATATTACTACTACTGCTACCACTACCACCACTACTGCTTCCACTAATGCTAGTACTACTACTACCACCACCACCACTACCACTATCGGTACTATTGCTACTACCACTGCTACTACTGCTACCACCAATGCTACTACCACTTACTACTGCTGCTACTACCACCGGTACTGTTGCTACTACCACCACTACTGCTACAACTAGTGCCACCGCTGTTACTACTACTGCGACTACTACTACTACCACCACCATCGGTACCATTGCTACTACCACTGATACTACCACAACTACTGCTACAACTAGTGCCACTATTATTACTACTACTACCGCTACTATTACTACGACTACTACTACTACTACTACTACTACCGGTACTGTTGCTACTACCACTACTGCTAACACTAGTGCTACTACTGTTACTACTACTGCTGCTACTACTACCACCACCATCGGTACCATTGCTACTACCACTGATACTACCACAACTACTGCTACAACTAGTGCCACTATTATTACTACTACTACCGCTACTATTACTACGACTACTACTACTATTACTACTACTACCGGTACTGTTGCTACTACCACTACTGCTAACACTAGTGCTACTACTGTTACTACTACTGCTGCTACTGATTCTGCTGCTATTACTACTACTGATGCTACTGCTACTACTACCAATACTATTATAACTGCCATTATATTTCTTAGTGAAAATAACAATACCGTAGATAATTGTAGAGTCAGAATTACTGGATTTTTGGAACCTGTCCATCGTCCCGTGTTCTAAGGAACTAGAGTACACAGCGTTACGGGAACTGGATCTGTTTGTATTGACAAAGGTTGTCCAGCGTTGGAAGTTGGCTCTTTCTAGAGTAGGTGTCTCTCCCTCACCTGAGAACGGAAACAGATCCAGTACCCGAAACGCTGTGTATTCTAGTTCCTTAGAATACGGGATGATGGACAAGTTCCAAAAACCCAGTAATTCCGAGTGTTACACACAACCGTCAGAACCCTTTAGACTCTACACAGTTCTGCGCTGTTTCTCCGTTAGTTTCAGTTTATTTGCTTTGTCGCTGTAAATTTCTAATTTCGAATTTGACAGAGCGTTTTCACCTCAGGCTGCTTAATGTCGTTACTTGCAATCCGTTCAGTTCAGTGTAATATGAAGGGGCTAGACGGAACTAGAAGGGAGCTTTCAGATATTCCATTACTTACAGAGGATAAATACTCGTTCTGCCATAATAAAGCTTACTATGTGCGGTTTCACTTCAATTCCACGCAATGGTCTAAATCTCAAATAAAACACTCTCTAACTGGTGCTTCCCAAACTTCGTAGCCGTGAGTACCGCACAAGCCAAAATGTGAGGTGACCTCTTATTTCTCCAGGGACAAATTCAAGGTGGAAGCTTCTTTGACAAAACTGAATATGTCATTTAGTCCTGGCTTTTGTGAACAAAAAATCGTTAAAATTATACTGTTAAGAAATACATTTAAAATTCAGTACCTTAAATAAAATGCTTCATGTTTATTCCTAAGAACCTGTAAATAAGGCGACCCCCCCCCCTTTTCTAAGAAGCAATAATAAGAAAAAACACGCTTTATATGGGGGCAGGCGGTAGCGTAGTTGGGTGAGACACTATGTTACAAGCAGGAAGGTTGCACACTCGATTCCCGGTAAGGTCATTATATGTTTCAATTCACGTGAACCTTCCAGCAACACTATGACCCTGGGGTCGACTCAGCCTCTAACAGAAATGAGTACCAGGAATCTTCCTGGAGGGGTAGAGGGCGGCCGGGGCGTAAGGCTCACAACCTTACCGCCATCTGTGAGCCGATTGTCTAGAAAATGTGGGAGCCTCGACGTCTCACAACCCTATGGGCCTTCATGGCCTGTTACTGGGATAGCTTTACCTTTTACCTTTATCACTCTTTATATTCGGCCTAATGCGGTAAATACAAAAGGGCGGATGTATCATCAGTGTGCCTTGTCCTGATAGCGTGTCACTGCTATATATTACGGTTTATAGTTTTATATTGCATCTACTGCAGGAACAAGGTTGCGCCTTCCATCAGTTAACAGGGACAGCCAGAAAATGTACTGAATATCGTATAAAATAAAATAATTTTACAGATCGTCCAACATTTTCGGGTTTCTGTGCTGAAATTTGGCCGGCACCACACTTAAAAATAATTATAATTTTGATACGTATTAATACTTACGTCCCCCGTCCCTACCGCCAACAAGATACTGTCACGTATTTGGGAGTGTATGACTATAGATGGGGTACGGATTGGTGCTTGGATTGGTTCTATTGTTGCATACATGTTGCAGGCGTTACTTAGCAACGACCGCTGTTTACGGAGTCTATACGCCACGGTACATGCGCCGCATTCAGGCGCGCTGATCTAACCATAACAAATTTGCAGCATTCCGAACTAATCTACTTATTCCTACTTATCAGGTAGGCATCCCAACTACTGCTGTTAGGGGAATGAATACAGACAAATTTATCACCTCCCCTAATTACACTTTGGTACAGTCTGTTCCTTTTTATACGTCGCCTGGTAACACGTAAATTTAACCCAGACATAAACGGACTTCATATCTTTGTAATCTAATTTTCGGAATTAAGTCACTTGGATTCTTACATAAAGGAACGAAGATGAAACTAGATTGACATAAGTGTTTCACCCACTTGAATTCTAAAACAGAGCTTCGCATTTTCAGAGAATGTAAATGATATCACAGCTTCTTACAATTTCCAATACGGACAACCAGCACACCAGAAACCAGCTCTAAAACCACACCAGAAAATGAACACCAAAAACAAACTCCGTGGTCTGTAGTCTGCAAGCGAACTATACCGACCGAGCGAACGCCGCTTGTCGGCGAAGTTAGTGCCAACTTTTGCGGATATAGAGTGTCAGGTGGTCAGCACAACGAATCCCCAAGGTCGTTAATCTCGGTTTTCTAGGCCGGAGCCGCTGTTTCCTTGGAATAGCTCCTCAATTATCCTCACGAGGCTGAGTGGACCCCGTTCCAGACCCACTACTTCTCAGAAAATCTGGTAGCGCCGAGAATCGAACCCGGTACCTCTGGATCTGTAGCCAGGAACTCTGACCACTAGACCACAGAGACGGTCGAAAATGAACATCAAAGTCTGAAAATATCCCGATTCGTTTTGTTATTTTGATTCAGAGTTTATTTAACGACACTGCCGGTATCTCACGCTATACAGCGTCGAAAGACTGTATGAGAGTGAATAATGAATAAGAAAGTATTTGGAAGGAAAGGATTGTAAGGTAATTTAAAATACTATCCCAACATATTTCTTGAGGTGCTGATAAAGACCACGAGAACTAGACAAGATAGTAATGTTTTGTGTGTTGGTTCACGATGCTGTCAGCATTTAGACTTCAGCGTCGAATGGTATGACGGCTGATGAATTACAATGGATTTGGAAGGAAGAGATGGTGACCTAACAGAGGTACTATCTCGGCGTTTACGTGGAGGGACCGAGAAACACCACTAAACACCTCGGTCAAGATAGCCAATGTCATATCTTATAGTCGAACCGCGAAACTCTCAAATATAAGAACACACCATAGAGGATGTCCCAGGAGGAAAGGTCATTATTCTGGGAGGTCATAGTATCGGCCATTCTAAGCTAAAATGTACATGTGTCCCATTCCGAACGGTTTCCGAGATAGAGTTATTTCACTGTACAGTTCCAAAATTGTTGATAAGAAAGGGACATAACGTACGGTTCCTAATACCAGTATTTATTGTTCAAGTGAAAAAGTTGGTATAGTTTACCTAGTGTAATACACTTCCGAAAATTCCTCCGACAACACAAATGCACTTCGCAACTTGAGTGAGGACATGGCGTGTTGCTCGTCTGCACAGTGTATAGTGTACAGTGTACAGTACAGTGAAATAGCTCTATCTCGGTGCAACTTGTGTGAGGACATGGCGTGTTGCTCGTCTGCACAGTGTATAGTGTACAGTGTACAGTACAGTGAAATAGGTCACTATCGGAAACCGTCCGGAATAGGACACGTGTACATGTACACTTTTTTGCTTAGAATGACCTCCCAGAATATTGATATTTCCTTCAGGCACATTTTGTATAGCAACCGTGATTGGATGATAAAAAATGGAGCACTCGGTGTAGTGAGAATTGGCAGTGGAAGTTAAAGTACTCGGAAGAAACCTGCCCTCTTGATGCTTTGTAAACAACATTTCCATACGACCTGGCCTGGAATCGAACCCAGGCCACCGCGGTTGGAAGCTGGCGAGTAACCGCCTGAACTCTTACACGGCCGATATCGTCCCTCACACTCCCCCCCACACACACAAATATTTCTTTTCTCTTTCTGTTCTTTGGGCTTTAAAGGGTTAATATATGGTTGTCTTCAACAATACAGTTCATATTAAGAATACACGTCATCAAAATGAATTCATGAAGCCGCGGGCTACGTTCGTGAAGGCAGTGTTGTCATTCCTAGGTAATAGGTAGGTATAAAAGTTTATTTACATGGTGTTAAAGCGAGCTGCTTAGAGCCCCCAGGACTCAAAACAAAAGCCTTATTTATGTAGAGCCCAGGTCATCTTCCCTTGCACACCGTTTTTATCCTCAGACAGAGGATTCCAGATTAATATGGGGTGTTTCAGAAACGCTTCAATTCCTTTTTTTTATTGTTATTGGGGTGGGACTAAGTCCCTTGTACTGCGGTCACTTCTGGCCTATTGTACCAGCCCCAGATGATAGGTGAGGGTGATTGTGGACCAACTAGTGGAATGAAGATTGGCAGGGGAAACCTAAGTGCTCGGAGAAAACCTGCCCCAGCTCCAGTTTGTCTACCACAAATCATATTTGACCAGACCCGGGATCGAACCTGGGCCGCCGCGGTGGGAGCCAGCGGCTAACCGCTTGAACTATGGCGCGGCCCTTCGATGACATACGTTTGAAAGGTAACACTTTTCACAAGCTCCATAATATTGTGACGTATAGACCCGTTGCTTGGCAAAGACCTCAAAATAAACAACGAAACAACAGCCACTGGAACGTAAAGATGCGGTAAACACGCCTCTACAACAATAGTTTCTGTTGGAAACTGTTACGCATTTCGTTGCTAGACAACTACAACAATGGAAACAGGAGTTTTCTATATGGTACCTGCCGAGGAGTTACCCTGAAGACAACAGGGGCTACCAACTAAATTATGATTGAAAGTCAGGAGCTGAAGAGAAGACTAGGAAATTGCTGTGAAATAGCCTGTAGTATGGGAGTTAGAGGGTGTGAAGACAGGAAACTAAGCGCGTGAAGCTGAAGAATCTCCACTGTTAGAAGCCATTACTATGGAACGACCGACGACACAGCAGACTGGAAAAAGGCTTAGCGAGTGATATAGTGATTTGTGAATTGTGGAGATTAGCGACAGAGCTTTAATTACTTGTAGTTCCAAGTGGTAAATAAATCGAGTCACCAGTCTGAACCCCCACTATTTTCACACATCCTTTATAACAGTTTGATAACTATATGTGCCACCTGCTTTAACATAAAAAGATCTCTCACGTTTGCTCACAGAGTGGATTTTTGTTGTTTCCTTATATTTTTCTTACGGTAAACAGCGATAACTGGTTTGCCTTCATAATGTTACCACAGTATTTACTGTGAGGTACGAACTGAATTTTTAAATATTATTTAGATTAATGTTCATTTTTTTGTATTCATTTACTTAATAACAAGCTTTACGAATTTAAAATTTTCAACTTGTGTTTCAACACCCACTGGGGTTAAATTTGGCGACCCAGGAGGCCAAGCGATTGGTCCACCTCTGCCAATTCATATCCCAGCCATCACTCTGTCCAGGTGATTCCTAACATGGTTGCAAAAATGTGGCGGTTTATGGGCGTAAGCCGGGTACGAAAAAGAAATTTCCAGAGTTTTCATTTCAGATGACATAAACCGGATACGTGTATGACAATTAGTTTCCGAGATATACTTCTTTTTATTTTCATACCTTTCATATATATTTGTATGGATCGCAAAAATCCTCCTGAAATAATTTCATATTCTCTCTCCTTTAAATATCCCATTTCTTGACAGCGCCACATCTGCATGACAAATGGGAAGAGGTGCACTAATTCCTTCCCTCCGGTTTGAACATACTTCCCAATGCACAAATTCCGTACAGACTTGCATTTCGCACAGGAATGCGGGACTAAACACGGGAATGTTGTAGACTCCTGTTGATTTTGTTCCGTTAGTAAACCTCTGACAAGAATGCGCTGGTTTATGTTTTGAATGGATTAGGAGAGTCCATGGGAATATGCCCTTTAGGTAGGAGCCTGTATCAAAGACACGCATACCAACCTCACAAACAAATAATTCTCAAAAGAAACAGAGCTTTTTCTACATCGATCAATCAACTCGGAGAATGCATTAAAATTAATAACAACAGGTCTATTAATCATGGCTGTATCTACAGGTTGAAACTCTCCAAAATACGAGAATTCTAACAACCTCGCCGCAATTGCGAATCGAGTGTCAAGAAAAAAATGTGGGAGCCTCGGTGTCTCACAACTCTATGGACCTCCACAGTCTGTTATAGGGATAGCTTTATGTTTTCTAGCTTTTCCGTTATTTAATTTAGTTGTTAAAGACTAGAGCAGCATTTCTAGGTCATCGGACTCTAAAATCGTTGAAATTTAACAAGGTAATAGCATGAATAGGTGCAAGAATAATCAGAAAACATTTCAGTGTCAGGTGGAGTTCTTGAACCTTTCAAGAGCTACAGATCAAAAAACAGTGCTTTGACACATCACGTTAGGTCATGTCTCATAACTAAGATCATAAAATGCAATTGTAAATACATTTACATAAATATGGAATTAAACTGTCGCAAAATCAATTATAAATGATTAGATTGTTAGATTTCTTATTGGAGCAACAAGACAATAGAGTTTAATAAAACCGAAGAAGAAGCAAAGTCTCCCCTGTGCCTAATTAATTAAACACAACGCCGTGACGATATGGGGGAGTGGGGTATAGCTCCACCATTCTTAACCTCGGCACTAGATCGAGGTGAGTGGTCAGTTTCACGCCATGTCTGCTTTATCTCTGGACCCCAGAGCCGTTCTAGACACTCGAAAAGAGAAGAATTTCTTGAACTTACCGAGAATCGAACCCCACCTTCCAACCACTTGCTATACCAACTGAGCTATCCAGGCACCATAGCAAGTTTAACATTTTTTACTACCATGCCTCTGAGTATGGCCCTAAGAAGCCGAAACCTGTAGCGCCATACAACGAATCTGAACTTTTCTACTACATTTGCTATTCCATAATTACTAAAAGAGTGATGTTACGTAATAAAATAGGATAGAGAAGGATACAGAAGTATGTATGTTCCTGTTGATGCTTCGAAATATTAAATTAGTCACAAAAAATCCAGCGCGGGAAAAATCAGAAGGAAATATTACAGAATGTGTGAAAAGTGTCATGAACACAATGTTACTTCAAGCAGTTATGCTTTTAGTACCGGGATTTAGTTAATATTAAGACGAAGAAATGATCCCCTGCCCAAGGAGTCCTACCGACTGTCTTAGATTAGGACACTGAACTGAAACGAAGCGTTGCACGGATGCCCTGTGCTCCAGGTGGGAGCAACAGAAGAAGAAGAGGAGGAGGAGCAGGAGGAGGAGGAGGAGGAGGAGGAAGAAGGAAGAAGATTATGATGATGATGGTGGTGGTGATGAAGAAGAAAAAGAGGGGGAGGAAGAAGATGATGATGATAGTGGTGATGAAGATGAAGAGGAGGAGGAAGATTATGATGATGATGGTGGTGGCGGTGATGATGATG
>NW_019730110.1:1188885-1194929 GCF_002891405.2 Cryptotermes secundus
AGTGGGGGAGGGGTGAGGAAGAAGATTATGATGATGATGATGATGATGATGATGATGATGGAACTTTCAAACTAAACTTGGAAAGTGATTTTTTTGCAAATGCCGAATCACATCACGAATTTGTGAGAACTTTATTTTCAAGAAACAAAGATGTGCTCAATGAAATCTTAAAAATTACACGAGAATAGACATGCGCAGAAGATGCAGTAGCTGTACTTTAATTTGATGGATAATATTTCAGCGCAAATCACCTAAATTAGAAGAGTCACATCTTCTGGTAAATAACGCTGTGTAACCCGCTGGATGTCAACTGACGTTTCGGAAGGATATATCACCTCCATTTTCAGGGTCGAAGAATAAACCAAGCAATAAAGGAGCTTAAAGCAGGTAGCAAGCAGAGACTTAGGATCCTACACATGAGTTAGTACACGACATAACGGGGAGAAATATAAACACGGCACTGAACACACACGTCAATACAACAGACAAATATTAATAAACGAATACAAGAACATGCACTTTTAAACAATGTAGCATTAGGTTTCTAGCGACAGGAAGATTGAGAAGCCAGTAAATGGCAGAGTAAACAGAGAGGGAATAAATAGAAATAGCGATAAGTAAACATAAATAATAATAGAGACAATAAAATAATATTGAATTGGGCCTCAGTAACAAACACAAGAAGTTCTGGAAAGAAGCAATCGCCCGCTTCCCTTTGATACGATACGGACCGCAATGAAAACGAATTAATTAAGCTGAGACAGACAACAGGGTGATCTCATAAGCCTCCTAACAGCAATTAGAGGTGGACACACAAACAGCAAAGTGACCTCATAAGCTCCCACAGACAACAAGATGAACTAATAAGGCCCAATTTAGTTTTCCATTATAAAGGAAGTAGGCTAAAAATAAGTTTCGTTTCGAGGTTCACAATTCGGCGCGCGGTAATGTAGTTTGTTGAGGCACTATGCTACAAGCCAGAATGTCACGGTTTCGATTCCTGATAAGGTCACTGAATTTCTTTTCGATTCACCTAATCTTTCAACAGCAATACTGCCCTGGGGTCGACTCAGCCTCTAACAGAAATGAGTGCCATGAAGACTCCTGGGGTGTAAAGGGCTGCCGGTGGGTAAGGCTGACAACCTCACCGCCATCTATGAGCCGACTGTCTAGAACAGTGATTCTGAAACTCTGTCAGACCGCGGCCCGGTAAATTATTTTTCTACGAGACGAGGGCCGAGTATTATTGATGCCAGGGCCCGGCGTTTGAGAAACACTGGTCTAGAATATGTGGGAGCCTCGACCTCTCACGCCCCTGTAATAGACCTTCACGGCCTGTTACAGGGACAGCTTTACCTCTCTCTCTCTCTCTTTTTAGCCTTTTGATGTTTGCAGTATATAGCGGAAGGAATTTCAACGAAACGTAACTCTTAAGAAGACGCGTTAACAGCCGGTCATTCTATGCAGATTGTCCAGCTTGGCCTTCTGCAAGCAGAAGGAACGCGGTTGAGGCTGTAGCTTCCGGCAGTTTCCAATTCCTTCTTCAGTTCTTTCGCTGCTAGCTCCGTGTTCACGCCTATGTTCATCACCTATCAACGCGTTTACTGCTTTAAAGTACCTCAAAATAAGAAGAACTGCATTCAATATACATCACTTGAGGTTCTCAGAGCGGAGGTTATGAAGGTCCCTATCTTGTGGGTAAACGCCGTGTAGTCTGTTATTAAGTCAACCCAAGTAAGACATGTTATCTTTGTTGCTGGTTTTTACTTAGCTTCTTCTTCAAACTTGAAGATGGAGATGAAATATTCTTCCGAAATTTCAGTTGACTTTCGACGAACTACACGGCGTTACACCCGGGGATATACAACACTTCAACTACACGCAGGTCTTGGGAACCCGCACAAGTGTGCCTAAGAATGCGTACAAATCAACACCAGATTGGAGTAAATATACTTTCCATACAAGTTCTTTGCAATTTCAGAGGCTTCATTGGCCTTGGTTTTCATTTATTACTGATGCAAATCTTTCAGCAGGACAATAAAATATTATTTATTCCTCATAAAAATTTATTTATCCCTCACATCATTAAAATTTCAAATTAAATATTGAAGACGACTTTTCTAGGAAACCAGGTAACTCAGTCACTACAGTGTCTATCATAAGGGCTGGACGAGAGTTCGAGGCCCTGCTATGGCAAAAGATTTTCTTCTCTTCCACAGCGTCCAGACCGGGTCCACCCAATCCTTTTCATCCAATGGGTGCCAGGGACACCTTTACTGGTGGTAAACCGGCCGCAGCATAAAGCCATTATTTAGCTTTTGTTACATTCTACCATTTCATGGCGGTAGAATTTCAGTGTTAGAAATTATATTTGTAGTGAATCACATAAATATTCAGAAGTTTTTCAATGGCTCTTCGAGCCCATTCTGGGCCCTGACCTCTTCTTCAGTTCCGTAATCATTTTTACACAGGCGGTAGGACTCATGGATGGGTGATCAGCCCGTCGCAAGGCCGCTACATAAACACAGGACAACACAAACAGAATAAACTCATACACACATCAAACATCCATGCACTGAGTAGAATTCGAACTCACTATCCCAGCGTCCGAGCAAGCGAAAAGAGTTCATGTCTTAGACCGAGCGGCCACCGTGACCGGCGAAATGTTCAGTGTACTGTAAGCAATCTCATGTAAATTAGATTAAATTCTTATTTGAATCCATTAATTACATTAATTTTTAAATTAAATAGAATAAACGGATATCCTTTTTTTATTGCTAGTGGGGTGCGACTAAGTCCCTTGTACTGCAGCCACTTCTGCCCTATTGTACCAGCCCTAGATGATAAGTGAGGGTGATTGTGGAGCAGTTGGTGGAATGAAGATTGGCAGGGGAAACCGAAGTACTCGGAGAAAACCTGCCCCAGCGCCTCTTCGTCCACCACAAATCCCACTTGACCAGACCCGGGATGAACCCGGGCCTCCGCGGTGGGAAGACAGCGACTAACCGCTTGAGGTATAGCGCGGCCATTACGAATATCCTTAGTCAGTAAATGTTAAAGGAAAGGTAAAGTTGTCCCTGTGCTCAACGAATTAAGTACTATGAGATTAAGGCGTATGGAGAAGTGGATGTATAGATCCACATATCTTCAGTCAGTTTCATCTTTTATTTCGGTTACAATATTGCGAAGTTATTCGGGGTCAGGAAGCGTTTCGTTGACCATTCGTTGAGTACTAAACCATATCTAAGGCATTTCAGACAATAATTCTGGTTTTGTTAGGACAAGTTACGGTTTAGTGTTAATTTGTCGTTTATGAGTCCTTTATGAGAAAGTTTGATTTCAGTCTCATGTAAATGATAAATTTAATTGTAAACGCCCCCAGTACTAAATTACTTCGATACCGGCCAGTAGTTTCGGAGATGAAACATGCTGAGATTAACATGACCTCATCAGTATGTCCTGTCTTATAGCACTAAAGCATACAAAACTGACCCTTCAGAACATATGCATAAAATAAAATATACTCGTATTTACACGAAACCTGGTTCCCTAAGGCCATAATTCCAGTATCCAGTGTATATCTCTGGGCAGGTTGGAGTAGAGGTAACAGCCTGGACTCTTACTTTGGTTGTGCTCCGTTCGAATCTCTACCAGCACACCGGTTATCCTAACTAAGGATTTTCTTGAGTCTACTCAGTACCTCCAGACAAGTTCTGGGATAGTACCTGGATTATCGGCGTTATATAATCTGTGACATTGACAGCAGCGCAAAATAAATCATATTGGTCATTGATCCATGTATCCCATAAGGCTTAATGCAGATTTTGTCGAAGTTCGGTGCGGGAAAACGTAACTAATTTGCATTTCATAAATCCCATTTTGAATACGCTTAATAAACCTCAGAGAACGTCATTGATAATACTGTGTACTATATTATTCTCAAATTCTGTAATAGCCAAAATTAATTCTGTATTCATATATAGGCATACTATTCTCTGAAATACCTGTATTATACAAGGTGATTCTAAATTACTGTCTTGAGTTTCCATGGTCTATAATTCTCAAACCGGAGTCAACAAAATAAAGCTACTTAGGAATACGGTAACTCATAAGTTTTAATTGGCAACGCTGTACTCACAGTATAAAACTTTCATTTTCCATAAGCAGTTTTCATTTTTGTTTCCGGTTTCATTTTTTTTCTTCACTGTCTCTACAGCCTCCTTGGGCCCTGGCCTCTGATTTTCAGTTTCATAATAATTTTACAGAGGGTAGGACTCCTTTGACGAGTGATCAGCTCGTCGCAAGGCCTCTACCTAAACACAGGACAACACAAACACAGAATAAACACATACCAAACATCCATGCCTTATGTGGGATTCGAAACCACGATCCCGGCTTTCGAGCGAGCGAAGACATTAAATTCCTCGGACCGCTCGGCTACCGTCACCGATTTTGAAAATTACAGGCCACGGACACCCCGACAATAATTCAGAATCACTCCGTATATGTAAATATATATACATATATATACAGAGTTATTCAAAAAGAATGAACCGATTTTATTAAAGGAAAGTAATACAAAACTCCAGCCAAGTCACAAGTATTCTTCTCACAATCAACTTTTATTTCCTGTCTTACAAGTGTGCAATGTGGCCACCACCTGCAGCACGGGCAACATCAATGCGATAAGAGAATTCATCCCAGGCGCGTATCAGCATATCACGATGCACTGAGTTAATCGCTGTTGTTATTCAATGTTTAAGGTCATCGAGGTTAGTGGGTAGCGGTGGAACATAAACGTGATCTTTTACATATCCCCACAAGAAGAAATCACACACGGTGAGGTCTGGTGATCTCGCAGGCCAAGCACAAAGAGCAAGGTCTTGGGCCCTCTTCCGAACAATCCATCTCTGGGGCACTTTTTCATTTAAAAAAGCTCGGACCATCAGGTGCCAATGGGGCGGTGCTCCATCTTGTTGAAAAATTAAGTCAGGCGAATCTGCTTGCAGTGAAGTGAAGAGCCAGTTTTGGAGCATATCTAGATAGGTTTGTCCTGTAACGGTGTTTCCTTCAAAGAAAAAGGGACCATAAACCTTGCCCTAGACACAGCACAGAAGACGTTCACCTTAGGGGAATCTCTTTCGTGCTCAACTGTTTCATGTGGGTGCTCTGTTCCCCAAATACGCACATTGTGACGATTGACTGTACCGCTCAAGTGAAAAGTCGCTTCATCACTAAAAATTAAATGTGAAATGAAGGTTTCGTCTTCCATCATCTCCAGCATCGAATCGCAAAATTCCGTCCGCTTCCTTTTGTCGTCATTGGTAAGTGCCTGAACGAGCTGCAGTCTGTATGGTTTCAAATGTAGAAGTACTGTTAGCACACGCCAAACAGTGGATTGAGGGATCGCAAGCTCACGGCTAGCTCGATTTGTTGACTTCCGCGGGCTCCTCTCAAACGCAGCACGGATTCTCGCCACTTGTTCCTCCGAGACTCGTGGTCGTCCTGGACTTTTTCCTTTATACAGGCACCCACTCCCTTGAAACTGTCGAAACCACCGTCGAATGTTCTTAGGACAGGGCGGATTACTGCCGAATCGCCTTCGAAAAGCACGCTGCACCGTCACAACCGAATTTGTTTTCGCGAACCGAGAACGCAGAACGCCTTTTGCTGAGGACTCGCCATTCCGAGGGTAAAGGAACAAATGAACGTTGACGGAAGAACGACGCGACTTCAGCGCCCCTGTGGCAGCCATTCACAACTTAGATAAATCCTCTTTCAAATGGTCACTGACTCATTCCATGACGATGTTGAGAACTGAAGCAATGCGTTATGAAATCGGTTCATTTTTTTTAATAACCCTGTATATATAGAGTGTCCCAGAAGGAATGTGCAAAACTTCGGGAGGGTGTTCCTTATACTAAAGTATGCCGATATAACCCAAAACACCTATGTCCAAAGTTGAACGGTTACGGAGATAATGGCCAGAGAAGTGTGAAACTTTGACAGGTGTTACACACTTGTTGATTACCAAATACATATTA
>NW_019730110.1:1195499-1197222 GCF_002891405.2 Cryptotermes secundus
TTTATCATTCGTACATCCTCCCTTTCAGAGTGGACAGAAACACTCGGAAGAGAACCAGTATCACGCAATGTCTGGTGAATTCGCGTAAATACACTTCGAGATGGAATCCTTCGATCGGGAAAACGCCTTTGCTATTCAACAGCAGCGCGTGCATTGCCACCGCAAAATCCACACACAAAATGCATATCATAATTGTCCACGTGTGAAAACACAAAAGGCATTTCGGCAAATCCGCACAACTAATTACCAACCATTCACGACGCAGCCGCAACGTACTCTGTACGTAGCACATGAGCTTACGGCTAGTGTGAATCACCACACTCAAGGACAAACATAGATAAGACGTCTCTGCTGACAGGTACAGTGCGTGGACCCGCCAGAAGCTCACACTTTTCTCGGGCCATTATCTCCGTAACCGTTAAACTTTGGACATAGGTGTTTTGGGTTATATCGGCATACTTTAACATAAGGAACACCCTCCCGAAGTTTGGCACCTTCCTCCCGGGACATCCTGTATAGAAACTAAGTATATGTTACTGTCTCGTCACCAAAATGCAGGGCAAAATCATGACATAAAGATAGGAAACAGATGTTTTGAAAATGTGGCACAGTTCAGACATTTGGGAACAACGATAACAGATCGAAACCTGATTCAGGAGGAAATTAAGAGGCGATTGAACTCGGGTAATGCTTGCTACCATTCAGTCCAGAAACTTCTGTCTTCTCGTCTGTTGTCCAAAAACATAAAAATTAGAATATACAAAACTATAATTTTGCCTGTGGTTCTGTATGGGCGCGAAACTTGGTCTCTGACATTAAGGGAGGAACATAGAATGAGAGTGTTTCAGAACGGGGTGTTGAGGAGAATATTTGTACCCAAGAGAGATGAAGTGACAGGAGGTTGGAGAAAAGTGCATAACGAGGAGCTTCATAACTTGTACTCTTCTCCAAGTATAATTAGAATCATCAGGTCAAGGAGGATGAGGTGGTCAGGTCATGTAACACGAATGGGGGAGACGAGGAATGCGTTAGGATATTGGTGGGAAAGCCAGAAGGAAAGAGACCACAGGGAAGACCAAGGCGTAGGCGGGTGAACAATATTAGACTGGATCTTAGATAGATAGGATGCTATGGTATGGATTGGATAATCTGGCTCAGGATAAGGACCAGTGGAGGGCTCTTGTGAACACGGTAATGAATCTTCGGGTTCCATAAAATGCTGGCAAAGTCTTGAGTAGCTGCAGAATTGGCGGCTCCTCCAGAAGGGCTCAGCTCCATGAGTGAGTAAGTAAATATATATATATTTTCATTAGATCTGTATACATTTATTTCCTGCGTTTTTCTAAGTGGATTGCCTCAATCCGCTACCATCAAAATCTTGCTTCTTTGTTAAATACGGCGTTGTTTCAGCGCTCCTTACTAGTTAAGATAACCGTTCTGTATATTTAAAATCCTTACACTGAATTCCTTTCACACAACAGCTCCTCTCTATAAGACGAAAACCAGTCTGCATCTAAAATACTTCAATTTGCGTGTCCATGGTTACTGTAATTTAATCACGTCTACATAGAACGCAGGTTTTATCACCGCGTTCGCAATATAAGCGACGAATTTTTCCGTCCAACGTCTTGAAGTGAGGATAAGTTATTTCCATTTCTGTATACTGGATACAAAGTCTACTTAATATCAGCGAGATCTTCGGTTCGATTCTAGGCTACCTCAA
>NW_019730110.1:1197856-1204819 GCF_002891405.2 Cryptotermes secundus
TATTGAGGAGCTTCATAACTTGTACTCTTCTCCAAGTATAATTAGAATGATCAAGTCAAGGAGGATGAGGTGGGCAGGTCATGTAGCACGAATGGGGGAGAAGAGGAATGCGTATAGGATATTGGTAGGAAAGCCAGAAGGTAAGAGACCACAAGAAAGACCAAGGCGTAGGTGGGTGGACAATATTAGACTGGATCTGAGAGAGATAGGATGGGATGGGATGGGATGGATTGGATAAATCTGGCTCAGGATAGGGACCAGTGGAGGGCTCTTGTGAACACAGTGATGAACCTTCGGGTTCCATAAAATGCTGGGAAATTCTTGAGTAGCTGCACAATTGGTGGCTCCTCAAGAAGGTCTCAGCTCCATGAGTAAGTACGTAAGTAAAGCAGGCAGTACATATTGTGACGCGTTACCTTACGTCCATCGCCGCGACAACCGCTACAATCGGAACGGACACGACAATGAATACGTGGAAACTGTGGAGCTTCCGCAGCGACAAATCGTAGCAACGAATTGTCGTTGAGTAACAACGGATGAGACGAAACCCGTTACCGGTGCAATCTACAATGAGCGTTCCCGTAACAACGGACTGTCTGAACAGCGGTAACGGAACCGTGAGGAACGGTGTCCGCTATCCGGTCCGCATAGCCCCTATATAAGCAGAGCCAGAGATGAGAACGAGACAGTCTTGGGATAGCCGCCGCCAGAGACAGCTGAGAACCAACCACGGCCAAGGGTAGTCGAGACGTCGCATTTGAGTATTGGGCCAGAAGTCAAGTGACACTGCAAGCGATAATAATTGTAAGGTGTGTAAGTGTGAGTGTCCAATAAAGATTTGCTAAATCCGAGACCCACGTGAAGTTATTTGTCGCGTGACATACCCAACACGTGACAATATAGTAACCACTGGACTGTAGAGGGTTAACGATTTATTTTACTGTGCTATCAGAAACTCGGCGTCGAAAGATAGAATTATTGAATCATGAACTGGAAAATATGCAGGCGGAAGCGGTTGTAGTGTGGCATGAAGCGCTGTCCAAGAATCTACTGCGAGAAATTAAGGAAAACAACAAAACTTTCGGTCTTCAGGCCAAGTTCTGTCCATTATACTGTTTTGTTTTGATTTCATTTCATTTCAGTAAGTCAACTGGAGGCACATAATGGGTACCCCACTTACCGTTAACTCATATATTCCAAAATCTTATATGAATATCATATTCTGCATCACACAGCCGTTACGCGTGGGTCTATTAACTGTGATTAAGCAGATTTATACACAAATGACACATTTTGCTGCAGTAATATGTGAATAGAAGAGTTTTGTGAAATATCAAAATTACTGATCTGGGCTATTCATTTATCTCACTAGGTCAACATCTGTCAGTTATATACAGAACATATATCTGCCATAAAAGTTGCATAAATCATGGAAAAGTAAACATATAATGAAGTAAAATCAATCAAAATACGTACCGTGTTGACATAGAGGCAACAACGATCTCAACGCATTCAGGAAATGATCGGTTCGAGTCTCGGATGAGATGCCATGTATCCTGACAGGTCGTTCGTTTATTTCTTGGAACCCTCAGAAAATTTCCGGCATAGTACTCCTGTTAGGACACGACTGGTTCTTCCCAAATCCTTCCAAATTCATCTTTCAACAACCATCCGACGCTATAGTCTAAATACTGACACCGTCATAAGAGAGAAAAAAGAGGTTCTCGGAAGAACTAATCACCTAGTTTCCTTTGATACTACACGGACCGCATAGAAAACAAAAGAATTAGAGAAGGAGCAGACACCGAGACAAATAATGATATTTTGTAGTAATAAATAGCAACGACCCCGTTGCCTAGCAAAAATGAGGGCGACACAGAAACACAGACAGCAAGGTGATCTCATAAGCTTTTTTTTTTAAATGGGTGGAACACACAGAAATGTGGTCTCATAAACAAAAAGGTAAAGCTATTCCTGTAACAGGCCATGGAGGCCCATAGGGTCGTGAGACGTTGAGGGTCGGACATTATCTAGAAAATCGGGTCAAAGATGGCGGTGAGGTTGTCAGTCTTACGCGCCGGCCGCCCTTTGCGCCCCAGGAAGATTCCTGGTGCTCATTTCTGTTACGAGTCTGAGTCGACCCCAGGGTCATAGTGGGGCTGGAACGATCAGGTGCGCTCAAATGGCCAAATTACAGAATTCCTTAGCTTTTGTGGCCCCCAAATTTAATAGCAATATTTATAAAAGCCCACCACTGACCCATATGATGAGCCAGATCTATAGACTCAAAACTGCACTCTTTCTTTAGGATAAGTTTTTATAATATCCTTTCATATACGCCTATGTGGTTTCCAAAATAAAGTGTATTCATTCCTCCCTCACATTCCCTCCTCCCGCATCCCGCATATTTTGTCTCTGTGATATGATCCCAGCATTTGGTGAAGTGTGCAAATTAGGAAGCTCCTCATTCTGTAATTTTTTACAGCCTCCTGATATTTCCCGCCTCTCAGCGCTCTTTCTCGAACTCCGTGAGTTTATGTTTCTCTTTCGATGTGATGGACTCGAGTTTTGATACCGCTAGTTACGAACAGAAACGTTAAATTTTTTGTCTATTTCATAGTTTTTGTTACACAGTAATAAAGGATAACATTTTCCCAGTACTGTGAACGTACTTATGTGCTACGTGGAGGCATGCGCTCCACATAGAATTCAAGCTGTTTGCAGTTTGACGCCTCCTCATAGAGTCTACTGTGACCTTCCTGACACAAAGACAAAAAAAAAAAAGTAAAGCTATCCCTATAACCGTCCATGAAGGCTCATAGGGTTGTGAGTCGTTGAGGGTCCCACATTATATAGACAACCGGCTCAAAGATGGCGGTAAGGTTGTCAGCCTTACGCGCCGGCAGCGCTTTACTCTCCAGGAAAATTATTTATTTAATTCCTGGTACTCATTTCTGTCAGAGGCTGAGTGAACCCCAGGGTCATAGTGCGGCTGGAAGGGTTAGGTCAATCGAAAAGAATCCAATGACCTCCTCGGTATTTGAAACCGCGACCTTCCGACTTGTAGCTACACAAAACAAAATAAGGTAACTTGTGTCGTTGAGGCAATATAAAAACTCAAAGCGCAATCACACAAACCATTACGCGACGAGAAAAATATTCATATTGAATAAAATTTTAGTGACTAACAAAGTCACAATAATTCAGTTAAATTCTTGTTTATTTACGTGCAAACGTAACAGCCCAAAGGTCAACTACAAAGTCAGCGGAACAACGCAGAATAATAATAAAAAAAGTACAATACTGTCCCTGTACTTAGCTAATTAAGCACTACGTCATGAAGGCGTATGGGGGAGTGAATGTATAGACCCACGTTTTCTTGACATCGGCAATAACTGGAGGTGAGTGATCAGCTTCACGTCCCGGCCGCTCTACCCCTGGAGAAAGAGCCCCCGGTACCCACTGTATAGGAGGTTGTGTGGGCCTCAGAGCCGGTCTGGACGACATGGAGAAGTGAAAATTCTTACTCCTACCGGAACTCGAACTCCGACCCTTTGAGCGTGCAGCCCCATAGCCAGTCGCTATACCGACTGCGCTATCCCGGCTCCCAAAAATCAATAATAATAATAATAATAATAATAGTGTCGCGTATCGGGCGTATATCGCGACAAATAAATTCTCGATGTATTCGATGTAGCGAATTTTATTTCACATTCGCACTTACAATCATCCAAATTACAGATTTACGATTACTACTATCTGCAGTATCACAATTAGTACACTCCAAATGCCAGAATACAACTGACTGGCTGACTCTACGTCTCGACTCGGCGGCTGTCACAGTACAACTCTGCGGTAGCCACACTAGAACTCGAACTGATCGATNCCGCGCAGCCAGTTGTTGGGCTCATTACCACAGCATGCTCACCCTGGAGCATTATGCAACACAAGTGACTCCTCTTTAAGCTAATCGCTTTCGGGTAACCATAAGTTCGTTCCTAAGACCAAAGCGACTTGAGCAACCGAGGGATGTGCCTTCTGACAAGACCGGAAAGCCAGAAGCCTATTTTCTGTATAATAACAGAAATTCCTTTCTACAGCGCTTTCCATGTCCTGTCTTGCATTCGTAAGACTTGTCTAACGAGGAATAATTTATAAGTACGGGTTCGGAACCATCTCCTTTAATTATTCAGATTAACAATTCAGCTGTGTGGAACTAATTAAACTTGACTTAAGAATTACATGATCCCGCTTGTTAGTTATTCAACTGTATTAAGCTTTAATAACTTGTTTAAACAAACGATAAGTGTTTTTGCAGAGATGTGTTAAGGAAGCACAAAAGCCTGTTCCTGGGCGGAAGATAATATTCATCTTGGCAAGGAGAACGTCAATGAAATTCCAAGGCCACCAGAGTAGAAGAGGTTACTTGTTGAAACGATGCTAAGCGACTCTCTAAGGAATTCGAAAATACAAAAAGAAGCCTATAAACTTCATAGGTTCAGCCTCTGACGTCAAATAAATGTTTACAACTGCAGTGTCATAAATAACTGAAATTAATATACAGATATGCTTATTCATTTCTATAGGCACTGCTTAAAGCGAGCCTTAAGTCACTGAAACATGAGTTTCATCTAAATAATATCACTCACTCATGGAGCTGAGCCCTTCTTGAGAACCTGCCAATTGTGCAGCTACTCAAGAACTACCCAGCATTTTATGGAACCCGAAAGTACATTACAGTATTCACAAGAGCCCTCCACCGGCCCCTATCCCAAGCCAGATCAATCCAATTCATACCACCCCATCCAGTCCCCTTTAAGATCAGTTTTAATACTGTCCACCCACCTACGCCTTTGTCTTCTCAGTGGTCTATTTCCTTCTGGATTTACCACCAATATCCTATATGCATTCCCCCCCCCTCCATTCGTGCTACATACCCTCCCCACCTCATCCTCCTTGACTTGATCATTCCAATTATACTTGGAGAATAGTACAAATTATGAAGCTCCTCATTATGCAGTTTTCTCCAACCTCCTGTCACTTCATCTCTCTTCAGTCCAAATATTCTCCTCAACAAATAATCCTGTCACTTGTACATATACATATATGTATATATATGTGTGTGTCTGTACGTGTGTATGTGTGTGTGTTTGTGAAAGAGGGAGAGAGACTGAAATAGCAAAAGCACATGCCACCCTCGGGAGCCGGGATAGCGCAGTCTGTATAGCGACTGGCTAAGGGCTGGACGACCGAGGGATCGCAGTTCAAGTCCCGGTAGGTTCAAGAATTTTCTCTTCTTCACGTCTCTCAGACTGGCTCTGGCGTCCACACAACCTCCTATCAAATGGGCAATGGGGGCTATTTCCTAGGGGGTAAAGCGGCCGGGGCGTGAAGGAGACAATTCACCCCGAAGTAGTGCCGAAATCAATAATATATGGGTCTTGACATCCACTCCCCCATACGCCTTAATGGCTGGGTTCTTAATTCGTTAAGCACAGGGACAACTTTACATTTGTCACCTTTTTACATGCCACACTCAGTGCTGCTGTTTCACCTTACAGATTTGTCCGTTGGCCTGATCAGTGTTCTGACAGATATCGCCTGGCGACTGACGGTCGTGTGGTACGCTGGCAACGCGTTTTGTAAGATCATCAAGTTCCTGCAAGTGAGTTGTTGTCCATCTATACAAAACTTATAATTTTCCTGCAGTTTTGTATAGCGTGAAACTTTGTCTCTGATATCAAGGGAGGAACATACACTGAAGGTACATGAAAACAGGCTGCAGAGGAGAATATTTCTACTGAAAGGGGATTAAATATTAGGAAGACGTTAAAGGTCAACCTCTGTTTCGGAGGAACATGTCGCCTCCATCTTCAGGATTGAAGAATAAGCCAAGCTTAGCTTATAATTCGTTATATTCCAGAAGCTATAGCTATTCATAAAGACAGTTGTAAGAACCTCAAATCCTAAACAATAGGAGGCTGGATAAAACTACATGAGTAGCTTCATAATTTATGGTCTTCGCCTAAAATAATTACATTGATGAAGGGTCATTCCATGTGAAGTCATTCAGAGAGGTCGCTCACCATATTTAAAAAAATTAATATTTTGTACATTTATTTGTACATATTTTCACACTTCAAAAATATTTTGTAATAATTTAATCCCCTTGGTTATCCCGGTACAGCCGCTTTTATAATGCGAAAAAAAAAACGCGTTTTGGGCTCACATGGAGGTTTGCGTTATCCTCTATATCTCGATAACTACTGAAGCTAGAGACTCCAGTAAGAAACCAAGTTGTTCCTCATGATATGGACTATAAATAATATCATTAGAAGGTTTCACTCAACTTATTACCTCTAGGTCTAATTAAGCTTGAAACTTACCTGTCGATTTTGGGAAAAACGCTATTTTTCACCTTCAAAAACCAATGGGAGGGGGGAAGTATCAGATCTGTGGGTTCTACCCTTTGTTGTTTCCTTCATGGGGAATATATCACGTAGGTTGAACCCCGTTCCTAGTTTCCAGAATTTTCCAGGAGTTTTCAAACTTTGCTCTGGGCCCCAAATCGGCCATTTTTAACAGGATTTATCACCGCGTTCGCAATATAAGCGACGAATTTTTCCGTCCAACGTCTTGAAGTGAGGATAAGTTATTTCCATTTCTGTATACTGGATACAAAGTCTACTTAATATCAGCGAGATCTTCGGTTCGATTCTAGGCTACCTCAAGGACTAATGTTTTTATTCAGTCACTGTCATCAACTATACATACGGTTAATGCTGTTTAGGGAAACAGTCGCTGTTTATTGTGAGAACCATACAGAGCACACAAATAATATCGAGATTCAGTTCGTACCTCCTAGGAAACATATTACGCCTCCCCTACAACGCCCAAACGGTTAATGCTGTTTAGGGGAAACAGTCGCTGTTTATTGTGAGAACCATACGGAACACACGAATA
>NW_019730110.1:1205265-1256359 GCF_002891405.2 Cryptotermes secundus
ATTTTACAGATTTTGCAGAAAATTGTTCGTTTATCGTTCAAAACGAGATTCAAAGTTTCCATTGGGTAAATCGACAGGCTACACTTCACCCTTTTGTGTATTACTACAAGGCGGACACTATAACAAAATGCCCAAGCTTCTGTACAGTCAGTGATCATGTAAAGCACGATAGAGCCACAGTTTTTGTGTTCCAAAACTTCTTATCGCTGATATAAAAGAAAATGTGCCTTCAGTCAGGAAAGTTATTTATTTCAGTGATGGCGCTGGAAGCCAATATAAAAACAAAAGAATCTTTCCAATTTAATTTATCACTATGAAGACTTCGGACTTGAAGCAGACTGGAACTTCTTTGCCACCCCGCACGGGAAGAATGCCTGTGACGGTATTGGCAGCACCACGAAGAGGCAAGCAGTGAAAGCCAGTCTTCAGAGAACTCATTTTAATCAAACCATGTGCCCGCTAGAACTGTAAATATTCTGCACAGAAAATATCCCAGGAATAGTTTACTTTCTTGTGTCAAAAAAGGATGTTGCAAGAAATGAAATCATTCTAAAAAGCATGTTCCAAAAGTGCAAAACTGTGCTCCACACAAGAGAAAATCACCAGGTCGTCCCTCTGGAGGAAAACAGGGTCAGGTGTTATTAAACATCCAAGTCCGATGGTTTCGAAGACATCGTGATAGTGGACACTTACTGAACCACGTGTACTTTCAAACAAAGTGGAAAATATTCATCGGAGTACACAAAGAACTAATAACATTTGATGCAGGTAAGCCACTTGTTGAAGTACTGAATTTTTTGGTAAAATTCAAAGTGCCCACAACTTCGCTATTAGTGGAATATCAAAGTTGTAATTTTAACTCCAAGTTACTCTAGAATAGAGCATTATTTGCGAGGAATTTAAAAAATTTCGGAGCTCCTCCACTCGTGATATAAGATGTTAAAAATGGCCGATTGTAGGCCCAGAGCAAAGTTTGAAATCTCCTGGAAAATTCTGGAAAATAGGTACGGGGTTCAACCTATGTGATTATATTCCCCATATAGGAGACAACAAAGGGTAGAAACCGCAGACCTGATACTTTCCCCCTCCCATTGGTTTCTGAAGGTCAAAAATAGCGTTTTCCCCAAAATCGATAGGTAAGTTTCGAGCTTAATTACACCTACAGGAAGTGAGCTGAGTAAAACCTTCTAATAACATGATTTATAGTACATATCATGAGGAACAAATTGGTTTCTTATTGGAGTCTCTAGCTTCAATAGATATCGACATATGGGAGATAACGCAAACCTCCATTTCAGGCGAAAACGCGTTTTTTCGCATTATAGAAACTTCGCTATTAGTTCAATATCAAAGTTGTAATTTTATCTCCACGTTACTCTGGAATAGCGCATTATTTTTTATCATTTAAAAATTTTTCGGAGCTTCCCCACCGGAGATATGAGACGTTAAAAATGGCCGATTTTGGGCCCAGAGCAAAGTTTGGAAGCTCCTGGAAAATTTTGGAAAATAGGTACGGTGTTCAAAACTATGTGATTATATTCTTCATGTAGGACAAAACAAAGGGTAGAAACCACACACCTTATACTTTCCCCCTCCCATTGGTTTCTGGAGCTCAAAAATAGCGTTTTTCCCAAAATCGATGGATAAGTTTCAAGCTTAATTACACCTAGAAAAAATGAGTTGAGTAAAACCTTGTAATAATATGATTTATAGTCCATATCATGAGGAACAAATTGGTTTTTCATTGGAGTCTCTAGCTTCAATAGTTATCGAGATACAGAAGATAACGCAAACCTTCATTTTAGCCGAAAACGCGATTTTTCGCATTATAAAAACGGCTGTACCGGGAGAACCGAGCGGATTACATTTTTTTTTAAATATTTTTGATGTGTGAAAATATGTAGAAATAAGTGTACAAAATATTAATTTTTTTAAAAAATGGTGAGCGACCTATCTGGATGACTTCATATGGAATGACCCTCAAGTCAAAGAGAATTCATTTGCAGGGAGTATATAGCATGAGTGGAGGAGAAGAAAATTGCATATTAAGTTTTGGTTGAAAAGTCAGAAGGAAAGAGACTACTAGGAAGACCTAAAAGTAGGTACGACAATATTAAGATGGATCTTAGAGATAGGATGTGGTGGTATGTACTGGATTGATCTGTCTTAGGATAGGGACCAGTGAAGGGCTCTTACGAACACGGTAATGAACTTTTGGGTACCTTAAAATTTTGGGAAATTCTTGAGTAGCTTAGCGATTGGCGGCTTCTCAAGAAAAACTCAGTTCCATGGAGCTAGTTACTCAGCCAGATTGTTTGTTTTTCTTTTTCTTTTCTTATTCTTTGTTTCTTGCTCTGCTAGAACCTTAGGACGCATATTAAGGCATTAGATTAACATAATTTACACTAATGAATTAATGTAAATGTGGATGTCTTTGTGGTCTAGTGGTCAGAGTTACTGGCTACAGATCCAGAGGTCCGGGTTCGATTCCCGACGCTACCAGGTTTTCTGAGAAGTAGTGGGTCTGGAACGGTGTCCACTCAGCCTCGTGAGGATAACTGAGGAGCTATTTCAAGAAAATAGCAGCTCCGGCCTAGAAAACCGAGATTAACGGCCGTGGGGATACGTTGCGCTGACCACGTGACACCCTCTATCCACTAAAGTTGGCACTAACTTCACCGACAAGCGGCGGTCGCTCGGTTGGTATAGTTCGCTTGCGGACTCAAGCCATGGATTTTTGTTGTTGTTGTTGTTGTTGTTTTGTGAATTCATATGCAATGATTCGTATTCTTATTCTTATTCTTCTCGAAGTATGTAAACTTTCAGACCTATAAAGCCTCTTCTGTTATCTCTGATCCAAAATGTGTATTTCTTTCTCATTCTGGGAAGATCTCCCTCTTTCTCTCTCTCTCTTTCCAGCTGCTTTAATAATATACTAACTTTGCCAGTCTATTCCCCCCCTACCATTTTTTAAATGTGTTACTGACAGTCACTTCTGTCTTCCACTATCTTTTTAACTTTCAGTGCTTCTCTTATAACCGTATTCCTTTGGTTGTTCAATTTTAAAAGCTAAAACCGAACAGTGGCTTCAGAAATTTAATTTATGTTGCATCAAACTGTCACATGTCTCCCTTTCCATATCTGTGGCCCTACTTTGTAATATATAAACACGGAATTAGCCGCACACACACTTAAGTAACAAATGTTCACGTTTTATAAGAGCTATCGAAAGGGGTTTTTTCTAAAAAAAAAAACACCAAATTTTGGGATGTTACGATGTGTAGTCTCATGTAATTTTGACATTTTAAATGTATGTATTGTCTATATTTTTGATGTCGATAAATAACCAAAGCATTCACCAATCGAGCAGCAAACAGAGTGATACTGAGGCAAACCTCGGTAGACCTCTACCAGACTACACGCTGATACATCTCAGATGATAATACTGGTGAGAGTCATCATTAAGAAGACTGAAACTCGGGAAATGGTGCTGAAAAGATAGTTTGGCAACAATCAAAATTACTTTTACTGCACTGGTTTGGAAGGCAGGAATTTTATACGCCAATGTCGACTTTACTACTTAATTTTCAGGATTCCTAACATTATATATAACCAATCGCAAAATATATAATTCTTAAAGAGCACTAACATTTGCGGTGTGACATCATGTCGTCTGGTAGAAGCCGCTCTGCTTGTAGCTTGCTTCTTGCAGGTTTCTTTCTATGTTTACATTTTTGTACTGAAGATGGAGGCAATAAGTTACTCCGAAATTTCAGAAAACAGTACCCTTCATATTCATGGTCGTGAAAGCCTCAGACCGAAGGTGTTAATATTAATAATATTTAGGGTAAAAGATAAAGTGAAGCTATCCGTATAACAGTCTGTGAGGACCATAAGGTTGTGAGACGTCGAGACTCCCACATTTTCTAGACAGTGGGCTCATAGATGGCGGTAAGGTTCTCAGCCTTACGCGCCGGCCGCCCATTAATCCCAGGAACATTCCTGGTACTCAATTCTTTTAGAGCTGGAAGAATTAGATCTATTGAAAAATCCAATGTCCTTATCGGGAATTGTATTCACGACCTTCCGGCTTGTAGCACAGTGCCTTAATCAAGTACTCTACCGCGTGCCCCTGCATTTAGGGTACAATATTTAAAAATATGGTCTTTGTTGTTAGTGAGGGAAAAAGATTCGCTTCTCAAGCATCGGCTTGCATGATAACTTACATGTCAAGGAAGAGGCTACCAGTAAAGTAACGTAGGTGTAACGTAAGAAGAACTCTTGAATAATAGATGATAACTAAATTAAATAAATAGATTATAATGATTCATTAAAATGTCGATAAATGCCTTTGATATATCCTGTACTAACAAATATTTTAAGACGACAATCACGATTTTAACCTATATTATCATTTCAGCCATTACACTTATTTTTCCTTTTCGAAATAATTTTATCTCCAAGAAGAATGAACATCAAGGCGCCAGTCACTTTCTGGATTCGTAACTCTTCATTTAGAAAAGCAGGACAGCGCAGAGAGCGGTCCTGCTGCTGCCACTGAGAGTGCCTGTCTTGTCATTACTTACAGACTAAACGATTAATACTTGTTACAGGCCTCTGTGACGTATTCGTCCACTTACGTACTCGTGGCTCTCAGTATAGATCGCTACGACGCCATCACGCACCCAATGAATTTCTCAGGAAGCTGTAAGTATCATACCAATTCTGCGAAACGGATAATTATAGAGATTATTGTCTTCTGGGAGGTGACGCCGTGTAGTTTTTGCTGGATGTTTGCAGACGTTTTCCGAGGTTAGAATGAACTGAGAGCGGAAAAATGGAACATTAACTCTTCTTGCTGATTGTTTGCTTGGCGTACTCTTTCACCCTGAAAATGGAATCAGTGCGGTCCTCCGAAACGTCAGTATACTTCTATCGGACTACATTTCGTTACAACGCAGTAAACATCGCAATGATAACCTCAGTGTAACAGGGAATTTTACCAATAATCATAATATTCAGGTTGTTTTATGTTATTTCATGGAATAACCCCCCCCCAAATGGTTTTTATAATCTGAGGGATCACTTACCTTATTTTCCAAACACTGAGAATGAGTGAAGTCTTCCAATTCCCTAAGGGATAAAAAATCTCATTAGAATACAGTAATGTGAAATATCAAATAACAGTTCATTACTCCTACCGCATTCTATCTCTCTCTATTCCTGTTACTTCACTTGGAGCATCGGCCATCCGTGAAACGCTTGTTTCACTTCAGTTTCTTAGTCGGTAAGACTCCTTGGACGAGCGATCAGCCCGTCGCAAGGCCACTAACTAGCCTAACCACAGAATAAACGCACACAGACATCCATGTCTTGAGTGGGATTCAAACCCACGATCCCAGTGTTCGAACGGGCGAAGCCGTTTCACGCCCTAGACCGCACGGTCACCACAGATAATAATACATAAAACAAACGAACTCCGTGGCCTTTAGTCAGCAAGCGAACTATACCGACTGAGCGACCGCCGCTTGTTGGCGAAGTTAGTGCCAACTTTTGCAGATAGAGGGTGTCGCGTGGTCAGCGCAACGATTCCCCACGGCCGTTAATTTCAGTTTCCTGGACCGGAGCCGCTATTTCCTTGAAATAGCTCCTCAATTATCCTCACGAGGCTGAGGGGGCCCCGTTCCAGACGCACCACTTCACAGAATATATGGTATCGCAGGGAATCGAACCCGAGACCTTTGGATCTGTAGGTAGGAACTCTGACCACTAGACCACATACAAAAAAAAAAGACTCGACGGAGAAGAGTCATTGAGGAAGTCACAGACATTTTGTTGCCTAAGAATCCCCTACAATTTATGGAATCCGGTTTGTCTGTATCGTCTCCTAATATCCGAGCACTGGGACGCTGTCTTGATCAGCTGAGCAACTGTCACTTTCTCATGGGCGTTTCTGCTTCGTAGAGGTGGTTGGTTAGGCAGAAAGTTGCTTAGTTAAGTCACCTACTTAGAAAGATACAAAAAAGTAAAGTTGTCCCTGTGCTTATTTAATTAAGCACTACACCATAGAGATAGATGGGGTAGTGAAGGCATAGCTCCACCATTCTTCACCTCCTCACTACTTGGATATGAGTGGTTAGCTTCATAACCCGGCCGTCCCCCCCCCCCCCCCAGCACCACTCCACGAAGGACAAGTAAAGNCCCCCGAAGAAACAGTCCAGGTAGTAACTGGAGATGAGGCCGGGTGGGCCCTAGAGCCGGTATGGAGGCTGTGGAGAAAATAAAAATTTCTTAAACCTGCCGGGAAATGAACCCAGGAGTCCATCCCGCTGTCCTTCGCTGTACAGACTGAGGTATGACGGTTTCCCGGTATCATTTTCGGTACTACATATCCCAAACGGATTGGTTATGGTTTGAACCGGGATGTCCAAGTCGAGAAGTGGCTCTAGTCCACCCGAGCTACAGACGTCCTAACTGCATCATACGCGTAAGTAGTTCTCGTGATTACTTGCCATCTGTCTGCAGAGGGGAAACCAATTTCTCGGCCAGTATCCGACAAGAGATAAAGGAAACCCGTTAACATGATTAATGCAAATTACTTGGAAGTAATGAATTGGTTGCTGAATGCTTGGACATCACACGATATCTGACAAACGGAACAGAGGTTCTCCTTAGTTGTAGCCCATCATGGACTTCAGTCCATTAAATCTATTCGTCTGTTAACAGAAACAAAGCTAGCTCCTAAACGGCTGTTAACAAAGTTGACAGCCGATTACGTCCAAAGGCAGAGCTGACCGGATGACATAACTGCGTGTTAATTGGCCTTTCATATGTTAGCAAGCTGATTCTGAGGAGTAAATACAACTGCAATTTTTCATAATAACACGATTCTTTTCCTTTGGCGCTACAGCCCCATTTCTGGCCTTGGCCTACCTCCATGAAACTTTCCTTTTCACTTCAGTTTACTAGATCTTAGACAGTCGGTAGGACTTCTTGGGCGGGTGATCAGCTCGTCGCAAGGCCTCTGCATATACACAAACACAGAAAAACTCACACACACACAAACACCAAACGTCCATGCTCTGAGTGGGATTCGAACCCACGATCCCGGCTTCCGAGCGAGTGAAGACAGTGCATGCCTTAGACCGCTCGGCTACCGTGACCGGCAAATGACATGATTACTTTGCTTTATCTATAAAGAAAATCCAATAGGCTGTGTGTAACATCTTATAAATAAAATATATATTATTATTTTGTTGAATATTGACCAACCTAACGTCACTCGTTATAACGCTTTTTTATTCTGGAATCAATTTGTAAGATATACTGATATATTTCGCGAATATTATTAACGATGTCATGAATGGCGTAACCGAAAAATCACCGAAATTATGAAAGCAGCACTAACGTGAAGAGGGGTGTTATGCAGAAATGCTTCGGGAGAAAAAGCCTGAGATAAAGACCTCAGTTTTTTATTACTTCTTCGGGAAGAAATCGGATAGTACTGGCCACAACTGAGCCCACCTCCCAGTATGTCAAATCAATATTTGTATATTATACATAGTTCGCAAGGAATTTCAAGTAAACTGATAATTTTAACTATATTTGGCCATTTCATTTACTGTATAATCTTAATAAATTATAACTTTAGAAAAGAATTTCCATGACTGCTATGTTAAATAACCCCGTATAAGGCTGATTCAGCATGTCGTCTTCAGTAATGCATTTCGAGCGTTCAGCAAGATGTAAGATACTATATGTGAGCGTGTTTTTCCCCTTCTTGTTCAATACATACTCACACAACCTTTTATAAAATTAATTATAAATTTTATAATCTCCAAATGACCTACTTATGTGTTTACCCTTCCTCTGTGCGTGTCTCCCCTTTATACTTTGGAGGTTTCGTGAAGAAAATGAAGAAAATATTTTCACCAAAGTAATGCATATAAACGTCAAACCCACTGCTGAATATAACACCGTGTAGTCCTGTGAAAGCTGACGTTTCGGATGAATATATCAGCTCCATCTTCAGTGTCGAATAGTGAGCCAAAGACTCATTTTCAATGAACTAGAGTACATAGCATTATATATCTGAAGACAGAACTCTTCATGTCTGTAAGAACTTCAAATCCAAAGCCAAAATATACAGTGTCCGGATGAAAGGTATCCAAAATTAAATCATTATATCTCAGAAAAAATTTATTACACACATTAATTGGTTGGAAACTATCAAAGTTTTTCTGCGTATATAACTTTCTCAATAAATTTAAATGTGGGCTCCCTTGGTGGCACGACAAATATCCAGGCTTGAAGTATGTTCAGTGTTACCATAGCCACAGCGTCCCTTATGCGGGCTTTCAGGTGTTGAAGGTCGTTGATCTTAACCTGGTAGACAATGTTCTTCACATAACCTCACAAGAAAAAAATCGACTGGGATAAATCTGGCTACCAAGGAGGCCAAGCGATTGGACCACCTCTGCCAATTCATATCCCAGCCATCTCTCTGTCCAGGTGATTCCTAACATGGTGGCAGAAATGTGGCGGCGCATGCGCGTAAGCCGGGTATGAAAAAAAAATCCTTTCCAATAACATAAACCGGATACGTGTATGAGAATTACTTTCCGAGATATACATATTTTATTTTGGATACATTTCATCCGGACACCCGGTATTTATACCCATCACGACGTATTTCCGATTACATTTAGCCATTTATTTATTTTTTAGGGAGACGAGCGCGGATGTTGGTTGGCAGTGCTTGGCTTCTGAGCTTCTGTTTTTCGGTTCCTATTGCAATCTTCTACGAAGAGAAGAAAATACAAGGTACTACTTTCCTCTGCTCTTTCTGTGCTGGGTTTAGCGCCTCTGTGGAGGGTGGTTTAAGTGAAGAACACGATCAGCTGACACGGCAGTAGTAGTGAAGCCAAGAATTTCTGAAAATACTCGCGGTCCCTGAGAGTTGTTTGCTTGATCTGTAGAGGCTTCTATGGAAATAAGTTCTCTGGGGGGGGGGATACAGCATCTCCTCCTCCGCCTTTCTTCTTTTCTTCGAGCGCTATCGCATCATATTGTGAACAAAAATCCGTGTGTGAATCGATAAATGAGATTCACAGTGAACTGCCATTTTATTTCCAAAAACGAAATATCTGGGATGTAAATATATTCCTTACGGGAACCTGCCTTCTCAGTTTACTTAAAAAAAACTTTGTGGCCTGTAGTCCGCAAGCGAACTATACCGACCAAGCGACCGTCGCTTGTCGGCGAACTTAGTGCCAACTTTTGCCGATAGAGGGTGTCGCGTGGTCAGCGCAACGGATCCCCATGGCCGTTAATCTCGGTTTTCTAGACCGGAGCCGCTATTTCCTTCAAGAAGCTCCACAACTTTCCTCATCAGGCTGAGTGGACCATGTTCGAGACTTTTTGCTTCCCAGAAAATCTGGTAGCGCCAGGAATCTAACCCGGGACCTCTGGATCTGTAGGCAGGAACTCAGAGAGGCTAATCAGTCAAGGCAGAAGAAGAAGAAAATTTGAGCTTAATTTAATGCGTTTCAAAGAATGTCGATGTTAAATCTGGGCATTACATTTTCCAGTCATTTTTGTCACTATTGCTGTTGCAGATGAATTCCAGTGTTGGCTCGACTTCCCCCACCAGTACCACTGGCAGGTGTATGTGACTCTGATTGCCCTGACCGTATTCGTCGTGCCAGCGCTCATAATCACAGCCTGCTACACGGTCATCGTGTTCACCATCTGGAGTAAGAGCAAACTGCTCTTACCGTCTGCAAAGAAAGCGCGCCACGTCAGAAGTATGCCCATCTTGTTCTTTCGGCCATAATAAAGTCAGTCTAGCTGATAAGGGGTTCCTTCGTGTTATACTGTCCCTAAGACGTCGATTCCCAAACTGAATGACGTGATGTCTCCAGCCCCATTTTGCTTTTCACCAAAATCTCATGCCCCAAAACTGAGTCCTTCTTGAGAAGCTACCAGTCGTTGAGCTACTCAAAAATTTTCCAACGTTTTATGGTACCCGAACATTCATTACCGTATCCGCCAAGAGTCCTCCATTGGTCCTTATCAATTCCAGTCCATACCACCCCTTCCTATTTCTCTAACATCCATTTTAATATTATCCTTAATTAGTACAGTGCAGTGACAGAGGGTGCAGAGAGCCCACAGTGATCTGGACGCCGTGACTATGCGGATATACTCGTGCTGAAACTACGGCGCAACAAACATAGCGCTTACACAGAAAGACCGACCCATCCATCGTCGAAGTGGAGGCCCCATTTCGAAACATATACATGTGTAGGAGAGAATAAAAATCGTTGTCATGGATGTGGAGGAGACTGAAACCGGGAATAACTGTACTGGCGAAGGTCAGCATCAATTTAATGGACCGACCGAGAAGTGAGTAGGTGGTAGCTTAGATATGGGGGATAGTTCGGGAACCCAAGGAAGGAGACGTCCACCGTTGGAAGCCGCTACCAAGCAACAGCTAGTTAAAACTGAGAAGACTTTATATGTGTTGTAGTTACAGTTATCTTTGGAGCGTGTAATTCAATGAGACTGTCTAGTTATTTGCAGTTACGAGCGCAAGTGTACCACAAATCCAGTTACCAATACGAACCTCGTTCTAGTCACATTTAATCACATGACATTATAGATAAACGTCACATGTTCATTTGGGGTTTTAGGTTTTCACACCTGTGGCAATGAAAAGTATTATCTTCTAGGATGTTACGCCGTGTTGTCTGTTAAGTCTATTGACGTCTGAATGAAACAGCTTGTTTCTTGATCGTTATTTCATTAGATTTACTCATCCACTCTGAAGATGGAGGCACTACATTCATCTGCAAAATCAGTAAATTTCTAACAGATACCACGGCCTCATCCCAGAAGACATTACACTTCTTGATGTCTCCAATTAACGTAACAGGGCACGTGCTGAATTTCTCTGTTTTGGGATTTGCAGACGGTGAACTCGTTACCGCTGACGACCCGAATTCCAGGCGGGCGAGCTCCAGGGGACTCATTCCCAAAGCGAAGATAAAGACCATCAAGATGACATTTGTCATTGTCTTTGGTAAGACCAGATGAAACCCTTCTATACCCACGTGGTAATGAATATCCATCGGAAACAGTGGCTTGGTAATCCCCCTTGTGCGTTATATAGGACAAATTAATATCAAAGTGTTTGATGGATCTGTAATATTCTAAAGAGCGCTCCACAAACTTCATAAAGGAGCACGTACTGTATACCTCATATGACAAGTCGCATTAACTGTCTCCACAGTCATTCTCACAAAAAAACGCAATATGTCTCAAGGAATACATTCTCCTGCGTCATAATTTATAAGGTTCACATGCTTACAAAGGATTTACTTTTAGAAGTCAGAAAATGACTAACAGTTCCCTTCAACTGATACATGCTTTGACAGTACGTGTATTTTGAACTTTACCTTGAAGTGGAACAATTCAATATCAATACTGAATGAGCATCAATAAATAGGAAACATGAAACTACCACTACAACTACATACTGGGTAGATCTACGTAGTGGTAATACCGGCGATCCTGAAGTGTCGTGGTTTTCTTCAGTCTCTATATGGAAATTGCGGACATAGTAACTAGATTATCCTACAGCCACATTCTTCCCAATCAGTTCCAATTCATCCATTCCAGAACATTCTACTATCCATGTCAAGAATTCAGTCCATTTGGGGGCACGTGGTAGTGTAGTTGGTTGAGGCACTATGCTACAAGACGGAAGGTCGCGGGATCGAATCCCGATGAGGTGGATTTTTTTCAATTTACTACCTAATCCTTCCAGCCGCACTATGGCCCCTGGGGTCGACTCAGCCTCTAACAGAAATGAGTACGAGGAATATTCTTGGGGGTAAAGAACGGCCTGCGCGTAAGGCTAACAACCTTACCGCCATATGAGCCGACTGTCTAGAGAAAATGTGGGAACCTCGACGTCTCACAACCCTATGGGCCTCCGCGGCCTGTTACAGGGATACCTTTACTTATTTACTTTACCCCTGCATTCTATTTCTGAAACATCTTGTCATGTAAGCGTTACAAAGAAGGTCTTAATTTCAAACATGACTTGCTCTTAGAGATATGAGGATAGTCACTTTGTACATCACTGTAAATTAAATATGCATTGATTGAATTTCCTACAGTCTTCATCTTGTGTTGGAGTCCGTATATCGTGTTCGACTTGTTGCAAGTTTTTGAGTACTTCTCCAAAACGCAGACAAATATCGCAGTGGCCACGTTCATCCAGAGCCTCGCTCCACTGAACTCGGCAGCCAATCCTCTTATCTATTGTCTCTTCTCGACTAACATATGCAGGAGTCTCAGGTATGCCCAGTGTTTCTCAGCTGGTGGTTCGCAGACCCCCCCCCACACACACACACACACACACAAAGCAGCGTAGTTTATGCCAGTCATTCTGCGAGTGAGAACACCTACACTTGGTCTACTGATGCACTAATTGCCAGTCCTGACGGATTTAACGGTTTATACGTTTATTTCATTTATCGAAATGTTTATACGTACACTTTTTTGAGACATCCTGTATACTACAGGTTCTGAGAAAGGTGAGATGGAACTCCGGGTCCATCACACTTGTTGGGCCCCACCCCATTCCAAAAGCTTTATAAATTTATTTAATAAATATTTTTAAAAATCGGGTTTTCTCTCAAAAGAACATCGAAGTAACAACAAGAGTAATAATTCAGCAATTTGATTAAACGAAATTGCAACATTCCTGCTTACGTGTTATTATTTCGTTTAATTCAATAATAGTGTACTTAGGAGCCGGGATAGCGCAGTCGGTATAGCGACTGGCTACGGGCTGGACGTGAGGAGCCGGGATAGCGCAGTCTGTATAGCGACTGGCTACGGGCTGGACGGCCGACAGGTCGGAGCTCCAGTCCCGGTAGGGTCAAGAATTTTCTCTTCTGTATCTTGTCCAGACCTGCTCTGGGGCCCACAGAGCCTCCTATCCAATGGGTACCTAGGCTGTTTCCCCGGGTGTAAAGCTGGGAGGGCGTGATGCTGACCATTCACCTCCAGCTAGTACCGAGGTTAAGAAAATGTGGATCTATACGTCCACTCACCCATACGCCTTCATGTCGTAGTGCTTAATTAGTTAAGCACAGGGACAACTTTACCTTTTTAATAGTATACTTGCAGCTTCTCAAGTACTTAATCCCAAGAAGGACTCAGCTTCATGGACCCAGTTAAATAATAGTAGCCAAAATAACCCTTCTGGCTCGAGTATGTGAGATGAAAGATCTGAAATTACATAAGTTCTGGTTACCATAGCAAAGAATTTTCACGCTCTGACACGTTGCATGAATGCATTTTATATCGTTATCACAAACAACATGAGTCTTAAGACTAATACTGTTTTCTGGGCTATGAAGCCGTGTAGTCCTGTATGAGTTTACTGGCGTTTCAGAGGAAAGTGCTGACCTCATCCGCTCTCTCTCTTACAGCCGTATAACTTTCCTTCCAAGCTTGACTTACTACCCTGAAGATTGGGGTAGCATATTCCTCCGAAACGTCCTTAAACTTCCTACCATTTCGCCACATCTCAACGTTCTTCATAGTGTCCGCTGTGGCGACCCAAAAACCAACATGTATTTATTTCATTTTCAGGAAAATCCCACCTTTTGCGTGGTTGTCTTGTTGCTGGTCAAATGAAAGTAGGGGAGTCGACCACCAGGGGCGCAGCGTGAGGTATACTCATACTAACACAGACACCAGCATCGTGACGGAAACTTTCACTTCTTCAGCCAGACGTCTGAATACTATACACAGTTCAACCGCAAATGTTCCCCTTGTACGGCATGTCCAGCTGCGAACGCCTCCAGCAAACCTCATCTCCAACACGAACCTTCACAGCATTCAGACAGATACTTCAATATTGTAATCATGTTGTGTGTCAATGTTCAGAGTTATTCGTGTGAAGTGTAACAACATCCTTACCTACTTCCCTACTGAAAGTAACGTGACATTTTTTCGTGTCGTGAATATCACAAGTATACGAAGCAACACTGTACTGAAATGCCAAAAGGACTGCTCAGAATATGCTAAGTCTGAACGAAAAGGCCTATGTAATATTTTCTAAATGTATCTGTCTCACTGTCACAGTATTTGTATCATACATTACAACGCCGTAAAACGTATCTAAAATTATCTGTAAGGGTGCTTCAGATAGTGACGTAAATCATTATGTCATCATTAGAAAATAACAATTTTCTGTTCCCAATAGACGATTGAAAAAAAAAATGGCCGCCATACCGGATATTTCGTTGAAAATATGGGACCGGAATTTATGACGTGTCATCAGAGATACTTTACAAAGAGTATATTACATGATCCGTTACTTAGAATATAATATTTTTCTATAGAAATTGAACAAAAAATCAATTTATAATTCAGAATATCGTTGATTTGTATATGAATTCAATATACATATATTTTAATATGTCACACTAATTATCTGTGAATATAAAAAAAAATACTTTTCGTAGATACTGAATATATTCAAATTATGGTCAATTAAACAAAATATTCTTTTTAGAGACGTCTTGTTATCGGATACTTTTCTGGTTACATCTGAACCAACTCCACTCGCCAACGTAAAGTTTATCAACAACTCATAAACGGTAGTCTTTCTTTTCTGACTGTCATACATTCGTAACTTGTGAGGTTACGTAAAGGCAGTATTGGCTGATTGCTTACAACTTTAATTCGTGTAACAAAACCTGTCCACTGTTCTTTATATGTGCGGAAGAACTATCCTGCAACACTATAACATGCCGACAGAGTGTCCAGTGCTACGGGCTGGAAGGACGAGGGATTGGAGTTCGAGTCCTGGTAGAGGCAAGAATTTTCTCGTTTACATGTCGTCCAGACCAATTCTGGGGCTCACCCAGCTTCCTATCTAATGGATAACGCGGGCGTTTTCCCTGGTGGTAAAACAGCCGGGGCGTGAAGCTAGCTACTCACCTCCAACTAGTGTCTAGGTTAAGAATACGTGGATCTATATAACCACTCCCGCATACGTCCACGCGGCACGGCGGCCACTGACTGGCCTATTGTAGCCTGCCCCGGGTGATTATGATGATGCAGAATTTGGTAGAATGAAGACTGGCAGGGGAAACCGAAGTACTCGGAGAAAACCCGCCCCAGCGCCACTTTGTCCACCACAAATTCCACTTGATCAGACCCCGGGATCGAACCCGGGCCGCCGCGGTGGGAAGCCAGCGACTAGCCGCTTGAGCTATGGCGTGGCCTTACGTCTTGGTCTTCCCAGTGGTCTCCTTCCTTCCGGCTTGCCCACCAATATCCTATATGCATTCCAATATCACTTATATTATACATGGTGGGGCGCAGAAACTTCCTTTTTTGAAGACGAATAAAAGAAAAATTATTGCTGATAGACAAAATTTATGTTTAGCTAATGAAAGAACATACTTTAAAGTTTTAAATCATGTAGTTTTAAACAAAATATCTTGAAGGTGATGGCCACCGTTCTCTATGCACTGATGCAACCGTTTTCTGAAGTTCCCCTCTGCACGTTCCAGCATATGCACCGGAATTTGGGCTACTTGTTGTCCTGATGATTTTTTCACCACACTCCCGGTTGTCCTAAAGTTCTCTACCCACAAAAAAATCGATTTCCGGTCGAGAACCGGACCTCCGGGCTTAACTCCGAAGTGAGTACGGAACGCACGCTGAACCGCCACGTTGGAATGGTTGTTCGAAAAATAGGCTTCGAGAGCAAACGCACGCTGCTCACTCGTCCACCTCATGTTTCCTACTGAGGTTTATTAGACAGAAACTTCCGCGACTGCTGCGTTCGCCGAGCCTATCCCCACTTTTCTGAGACCTCACCTCCCTTCACAATGCGTCTTCACAAAAAGGAAGTTTCTGCGCCCCATCCTGTATAAAATATTTAACAAGAATTTGGTTAAAGAGAGCCGGGTCATGATACTAGTCTCATGCTCTAATTAACTGCGATATCTGAGATGGCATAAATCCAATTTTATTTTCTCCTTCTTAAGGACAGACATACAGGTAACTTAACATGATGGATTATAAGTAGATACTAAATGGTTCTGATGATAGTGTATAACCGTCAAAATTAGTGGATTTTTGGACTTTGTCCATCGCCCGGTATCCTAGAAACTAGAAAACACAACGTTTCGGAAACTGGATCTGTTTCCATCCTCAGGTGAGATTGGGGGAGACATCTACTCTGTTGGGTCCCTCAGAAAGATCTAACCACAATCACTGCTTAGCTCTTTCTAAGAGACCCAACAGAGTAGGTGTCTACCCTCACCTGAGGACGGAAACAGATCCAGTTTCCGAAACGTTGTGTTTTCTAGTTTCTAGAATACCGGGCGATGGACAAAGTCCAAAAACCCAGTAATTCCGAGTTTTTCCAGATTATTTTATTAAAGTAACTTGATGTCGTAACGGACAGACGTAAGCTGTGGGCGAACGTCAGTATGATAGATCCACAGATAATGATGTAGAGTGTAACACATGCATAACCAAACATATATTTTATTTATCAAGATGTGGGGAAAATGCTAACTAATTTTTTTCAGGAGTCAAAGTCAACGTCAAAGTCAAACTCAAAATCAAAATCAAAGTCAAATTCAGAGTTACTTTTCGACTGGCGGTTTACCGCACATCTCTTCGTCTTGGCGACAAGTTCCTTGAGACTCATGACCAGAGACTTTTTCAACTGAACCCTTGCTATCATAGTCCTTATGTAACGTCCTCCGAAGAATAGATGGCTTTGCCTCCTATGAATATGCATGGCCTTTCGTCAAGCGTACGTATCGCTCAGGCCTGCTTCTAGATAATATAAAAATATAGTTCGTACCTCACAGGAAACACATTACGTCTCCGCTACAAAGCCCAACTGGTTAATTCTGTTTAGGGAGACAGTAGCTCTTTATTGTGAGAACCATACGGAACACACAGATACATTGTGTGGGCAGACAAGAGTTTTAATATGCTAAAGCAAGTGGTACATATAGTAACCATTGAGCTTTAAGGGGTAAATATCGACATTAAGAGTAAAAATGCATGATAATTTCCTGAACACACGAATAAAACAACTACCGAAATATTATTATAAATATTCACAAGATAAGAGACAATAGTCAACTTCATTACGGTATAACAGAGTCGTTTGTTACTAACACTGAAACAAAGTATTTCATTTAAGCTTCAGTAATTTTAATTGTTCTGTATCCATTAGCCTTTGGGTTACTGTCATGTAGCTGGAATTCTGATGAAACGTAAAGCAATCAGAGGTAAACGATGTGAGGCAAGAAGTCACGTGTGTGAGGAAGAACTGAACCTTAAAGGCTCCCACACACAGACGCGATACGATTCGGGACGATATAGCACTCGGGACGAAAACGGCTGTTTACCGAGTGGACCGCGCACACCGCCGCGACACTCGGGAATCTTTGACACCCGATAACCAGTTGGCCATGACTCACACTCAATCAGTATCTTTACGTACGTGAAACGACATGGGTAGCCAAATGGAACAAAAACAGAGTTTGACAAAGAAAATGCTTTATTGTACGATACTCGTCATCCGATGTACAAGGACTCACATGCTAAGGACAGAAAGTGGAAGGAATTGGCTGTTACAGTGAACAGAGACAGCAAGTAGAAAAATTTGTATGTATTTATATAGGGTTAAATATACAGTAACTGTGGACATTCTTAATGTAGGCTATGCACCAGTTCCGTTCACTAACATGAATTCCAAGGGCAGTCATCTAGTTGAAGTACGCAACAACCCGCTCTCTAATGGCGTAGCTAACGTTTTCCGCGCTTGGGAGACGTAAAGGTTGGATAGGGAACATTTTTCCTTCCAATGGCTCCACTCGTAGCAGTTCTTCCCTGTACTTTTCATCACAGCTTTTTAAACGTAGAAAATTATGAAGCAAACACGCTGCTGACACAATGTGTTTTATATTTCCTTCTTTTCAGTTCTATGGGTCTAAAACGCCCCCAAACTCTTCACAAGCTTATATCGTGAACCCAAGTGATTCGTCTCTTTCGCCTAAAATAGGAACACACATAGCAATCACTTATACATACTTAATTAGAGACTCGTTATGAAATTGTAAATATTTGTACATATATGTGACATACTGAATATGTGGAGGAAAGAACTACGCAGATTTAGTGTTCAGTAAAATACTTGTCGGGATTCACCTTCGTCTTCAACAGGAGCGACAGCTAAAAGCAAAACTTCTTCCTCCAAAGACGGTTCCATGACTATTTACCGCTGCGATATCGCGCAATACCGAGGCGATATACCGACTGCGATAATATCGCGTTCCTCGGAGTCCCGCGCCAGTGTGAGGACCTCCATTTAGCGCAATGTAATTAGATATCGTCCCGTACCGTACCGAGCTGAGTATCGCGTCTGTGTGTGGGAGCCTTAATGCCAGTCATATTGGTAATTACAAAATCGTGAAAATGAGCTTATAAAATGTACAGGGCATTTAAATAACTCTTCTTAATATCCGTAACTTTGTTACCGAAAGAAAAAATATAGAAGCGTTTGTGTGTGACTGTGTTGGAAACTGTATGTAATTGTACATGTACTAAACTTAAATATTTTGTGTAAAATTGTGCATATTTGTGATACTGTAAATAAATATAAAAACTATTTATCATTCTGGTTCGTGGTTTTGTGTGACTGCTGTAATGATGAAACCTAATTTCATCTTCCGCAACAAACACTGACAAAAGCACAGAATATTTTCAACGGGTAAGTAACGTTCAGCTTTTCCACCAAAACTTTGCGTCATTGAGTTCTCTGACTATGTTTAAATATTCCATTTAAAAGAGACGTTTATTAGAATAAGTAAAAAGTAAAGTTAAAGTATCCCTGTAACAGGCCATTTTTTTAATTCGCTTAATGGGGGGTGGAGTCCAACTGGGTCCACTCGGCACGGCGGCCACTGATTGGCCTATTGTAGCTTGCCCCAGGTGATTATGATGGAGAATTTGGTGGAATGAAGATTGGAAGGGGAAACCGAAGTACTCGGAGAAAACCCGCCACAGCGCCACTTTGTCCACCACAAATCCCACTTGACCAGACCCGGGATCGAACCCTGTCCGCCGCGGTGGGAAGCCAGCGACTAACCGCTTGAGCTATGGCGCGGCCTTTGTAACAAACCTTGGAGGCCCACAGGGTTGTGAGATGTTGAGGTTCCGACATTTTCTAGACAATCGGCTCATAGATGGCAGCAAGGTTGTTAGCCTTACGCGCCGGCCGCCCTTTACCCCCAAGAATATTCCAAGAATATTCCTGGTACTCATTTCTGTTAGAGGCTGAGTCTACCCCAGGGCCATAGTGCGGCTGGAAGGATTAGGTCAATTGAAAAAATTCAAGGACGTTATCCAACCTTTTTTAAAAGGCACTCTTATGATATATGATGTCTTTTAGTGTGGTGGGAAGTTCACAAAATTTCGGAAGAACCTGCTATCTCCATTTTCAGAGTAGAACAGTTAAAGTTTGAGATAGTAGGTCACATCGCAGATGATAGTATCCTTTAAAATATTTGATAGGCCTTAGACCAGTCATGGATATGTAAGGAAATACACAATTCTTAAATCCTGATAGGAATCGATAGTCAACTGTCCATTTCTAAATGGTTTCATCATAGAATGTTGAGTATGGTCTTTGAACAAAGATTCGAAATCTTACATTGCATTCAGTGTAAATTTATATTTCAAGGTCGCTTCAGCATGAAGGTTATTTGTGTTTAAATAACTTGGCTGCAACCACAAGAAACAGGTCCACCTTGTTAAATATTTGAATAAGAATACAAAGAATGCTTAAAAGCCATATTGTCCATAAATTGGTTGAGTCATCTGGCTTCAGATATCAATAAATATTTGTATCTTAAACTTCGTGAGGTCTATAATTGAAACCAGCCCGGAAATTTTGTAACTGTCCGTTGTGACCTCATTATTTTATTAATGACCTTCTTGTAAGTATATAATCACCAGAAGTCCTTAGTCTCCTGAGCCTATAGAGTGTGTCCAGGTTCTGTTAGGACTGTGTCCATTAAAAATCTAAGACGTGAATTATTTCCAAAAGCTCCTCGATGAGTCTTGCAGAAACACATTTGTCTGATGCAAGGATTTCGGTCACTCTTTTCATGTTTTCTTCAGTGCGACTGCTCTCGGCTTTGATGCACGTGGAGCGTCTTCAGTGTCCTCCCTGCCGTCACGAAATACAGCATACCATCAAAAAATGTTTGAGCGACCCAAACAATCACTACTGTACGCACTTTTCATCATTTTGTACGCTACTCCGGCTGTTTTCCCTAGCTTCAAACAAAATTTGATGTTGGCTCTCTGTTCAACCGCCATTTTCCGACGAGCATCAGAACAGTACTGTTACATTCAAGGGCAGAAGAGATGATGCAGCGATGCTTGCGCTTTGTTATTATAGACAGCCACAGCTGAAACTTCAAGAATCTTAACGCAACAACTCGCCAACAGATGGCATTGCAGGGCAAAATTTAAAAAAATGAGTCCTAACGGATCCTGGACATAACGTGTATTTTAAATACACATACAAAATGTACTTTAAATGAAACCGTCTTGTGTGACCTTTACAATATATGTAATATCTTCCTATATCAATACGTTTAACTAGCCCTGTTTACCCTCCACGTAACCCTGGGAAGTGGATCTTACCAGGCGCTACCCACAGGGCCAGTGGGACGTGGAGCTCGCATAAGGCAGGGTCGTCACTCCCTGTAGTTGAACAGTCCCTTATGAGAGCTCCAATTTGCTACCTTTGCTGGTTTATATTCAAAACATTAATTAAAAACAGGTCTGCAGAAATTAATATTTCAGGTTCTGACAGCGGTTGTTATGAACAGTACTAACGCATTGGCTCTGACGTCGTGTAGTTTGGTAGACTTTTATTGAAGATTCGGAGAAAGGTACTATCTCTAATTCACTTTGTTTGCTCGGAATACTCTTCGATCCTGAAGATAAAAGCAGTACGTTCCTCGAAACCTTTGGCAGATTTATAACAGAATGAACACCGTCACATCCCAAAAAATAACAATATCCTTTAACGACGATAGGTAGAAACAAACTGACCAACCCTGACTCTCCTACTGTTCATTTTGGGGACACACTACGCTTTACTGTAACGACGTCAATTCTAAGATTCGCCCTAAAATGGTGTCGATGTTTTTAGCTTGCACAGTAGAACGACCGGGTCTCTTTAATTACCTGGCCCCCTCTTATTTCTTTAACAAGTTACGCTTTTCCCAAAACCTTGAAGCACTTTTGGAAATACTGAACATTTTCGGAATATTTTAGGCTACTTCTCAAATAACTTTCAATACCACTGCGCGTCAGCCAGACGGAACTGCGGCCGCCCACCATCTACCGGCAGTTTCTAGACTTATTACGATAACGCATGAAGAACAGTGTCATCTACCAACGGGCTGATGAACAACGCCGAGACACCTCTGGAAGTATGTAAGCTCTTAATTAGCAATTATAGATGGAGATACGGTGGTTGGTTAAGCAGTCTGTATAGTCACACTTTATATGTAATGAAACAACATTTCGCTAGGACCCGCTGTCTCTATTATCAGTGCGTAAGGATGCTTTTTACCGTGATATGAGAAGCAGTATTTTTCTCGGAACCTCTGGTACCTACCTTCCCCCCCCCCCTTGGCACTACAACCCCAGTGGGCCTAGGCCTACCTCCATGAACGTCTCCGTTCGCTTCGGTTTTTCTAGATCTTACACATTCGGTAGGACTCCTTGGGCGAGTGATCAGCTCGTCGCAAGGCCTCTACCTGTAGACAAACAGAAAAACACACACAAACATCCATGCCGTGAGTGGGATTCGAACCCACGATCCCGGCTTCCGAGCGAGCGAAGACAGTGCATGCCTTAGACCGCTCGGCTACCGTGACCGGCCTGGTACCTACCTACCTACCCAAATATACGTTGTTAAATCCCAGAGAAGCAAAAACAAAAATTGTGAATACCAATAATTGAGCCGGGATAGCGCAGTCGGTATAGCGACTGGCTACGGGCTGGACGTGAGGAGCCGGGATAGCGCAGTCAGTATAGCGACTGGCTACGGGCTGGACGTGAGGAGCCGGGATAGCGCAGTTGGTATAGCGACTGGCTACAGGCTGGACGTGAGGAGCCGGGATAGCGCAGTCAGTATAGCGACTGGCTACAGGCTGGACGTGAGGAGTCGGGATAGCGCAGTCGGTATAGCGACCGGCTACGAGCTTCACGAAGGAGGGGTCGGAATTCGAGTTCCGGTAGAGTCAAGAATTTTTCTCTTCTCCACGCCGTCCAGACCGGCTCTGGGGCCCACCCAGCATACTATCCAATGGTATCGGGGGCTCTTTCCCTAGGAGTAAAGCGACCGGGGTGTGAAGCTAACCTCGAACTAGTGCCGAGGTCAAGAATACGTGGGTCTGTACATTCACTCCACCATGCGTCTTCATTGCATAGTGCTTAATTAGTTAAGCCAGGAACAAATTTACTTTTTAATGCGAATAATTATGTAAGAAATCGTTACTTTCTATCATTGTGCTTAACTAACGACTGCATAAAAATTTTAGGGGACTGTGCAGGTTGGCGTAGCGGTAACGGGAGATTCTCCGTTCGAATCTCGGACGAGATTTGTCAGTCCTTAATGAGACTTTTCTTTATTTTCTTATCTGGGATAATGTACGAGTATCAATTAAGCCAAGACCGTTTCCTTTTGGAACCATTCAAATGGATCATTCATCCAGAGGACTAGGCGTTATATACTCTGATGCACTGAGAGCACCGTAAAATAACCCATAAAGACAACTGTACAGATAAGTGGAGATAGTTCTCCACCCATTCGTAACATCTATATTAGATGGAAGTCAGTAGTAAGCGTCACATAAGGCCGCTCCATAGCTCAAGCGGTTACTCGTTAGCTTCCCACCGCGGCGGCCCGGGTTCGATCCCAGGTCCGGTCAAGTGGGATTTGTGGTGGACAAAGTGGCGCTGGGGCAGGTTTTCTCCGAGTACTTCAATTTCCCCTACCAATCTTCATTCCACCAATTGCTCCACAATCACCCTCACCTATCATCTGGGGCTGGTACAATAGGCCAGAAGTGGCCGCAGTACAAGGGACTTAGTCCCACCCCACTAGCAATAAAAAATATCTTCAAATAACTGCCGCTTTATAATTGCATACAAATTTTTTGTTACAACAATTGCGGGTGATTACACTTGCACAGGACAGGATCCTCTGGCCGGCTGTTGTGCATGAAGTAATGAAATTGCGGGTTCCATAAATAGAATAAAATGTCTTCACCTTGATTTTCAAATAATATCCTGCATGGAGAGTTAAACGGAACATAGACTGAGGGTGTTTGAGAACAGGGTGTCAAGGAGAATATTTGGACCGACGAGAGATGAAGTGACAGGAGGTTGGAGAAAACTGCATAATGAGGAGCTTCATAACTTGTACTCTTCTCCAAGTGTAATTAGAATGATCAAGTCAAGTAGGATGTAGTGGGCAGGGCATGTAGCACGAATTGGGGAGAAGAGGAATGTATATAGGATATTGGTGGGAAAGCCAGAAGGAAAGAGACCACAGTGAAGACCAAGACGTAGGTGGGTGGACAATATTAAAATGGATCTTAGAGAGATAGGAAGGGATGGTATGGATTGGATCAATCTGGCTCAGGATAAGTACCATTGGATGTCTCTTGTGAACACATTAATGAACGTTCGGGTTCCATAAAAGGCTAGGAAACTTTTGAGTAGCTGCAGAATTTTCTGCTCCTCCAAAAGGGCTCAGCTCCATGACTAAGTATGGAAGAGTTAAACAGGTGTACAATTTTTCGTCGTGGTTTTACTCCAGGATAATGATCTAGTGAGTATCTCTATATTTTTGGAAGGGAGTACTGACTTTTAAGAGCAGAGTGGGAATGAAATTATACAATTGTAAATTGGCTATTACTAATAACGAAAATAAACAAAGAGACCAACGCTTCACAGAGACCTTGTGAATGTGTTGGGTTTTACATTTTTTTTTTTTTTTTTTTTTTGGTTTTCTTAGGAAACGGCAATATGCAAGTTTATGGGTTGGATAGCCATTAAAGTTTGTGGGCGTGATAGTGAATTTAGATAACAATCAGTTCCATTGTTTTGGGGCCCCCTTTTGATAATTGACATGATAAAGTCTCTATTAAACTTTGACAAATGAGCAGTTGTTCTATACTCGTACATAGAAAACGGCAACACATCCTCGTCGGTTTATTACACTCACTTCAAGAGAAAATTGGACACAGATTTGCCTGTGACACAACACTCGACTCCTTCACACAGAACAGAAAATGCCGCATATCTTCGAATTTATTTCCCACTGCATCCGATTGCTGACTTCAGTAAGAATGTGGCTGGGAGACGGGACAGCTCAGCCGGTACTGCAGCTGACTACCAGCTGGTCGGCCGATTTCGATTCCCGGCAGTTTTAAGGATTTTTCTTTTATCCCTAATCTCCAGATCGGTTCTGGATCTCACGCAGCCTCATAAAAATGAGTACCAAGGGCGATTTCTCCGGCAGTAAAAGCTGCCAGGGCGTGAAGCTGACCGCCCTTCTCGATCTAATGCAGAGGTCTAGAATATCGAAGCTATATATATATATACACTCCCACATACGTCTTTATGGCGTGGTGCTTAACTGATTAGGCACGGGAACAATTTTACGTTTTACCTTCGCCTTATGCTATCACGATGTTAAGCTCTTGAGCATGTCATCAGAAATACTCTCAGAAGGCGGGTTAGCGTAGCAGTAACGGTCTAGACTATTATCTGGGAGGTTCTCGGTTCGAAACTCGGCTGGGACACTGGCTATCATGACTGACATTCTTTGTTTTCCTCAGTCCCTACGGATTTTGGGGGTAGTGCCTCGAGTAATCCGCGGTAGCTACCATCCATGTACTTCCCAGTTAAGTCTACGTTATACTGCGGGAATGTTAAAAGAAGGGTGAGGGATATGTTAGGACAACGACTGGATTAATCTGGCTGAGCATGGGAGCAGCGTGGGGATCTGGTGAACACGGTAATTAAGCTTCTGACTTCACAGAAGAAGAAAGTTTTCTTGACCCGCTGAGACAATATCAGCTTCTCAAGAAGCACTCGTATGCAGCTCTGCTCGTCTACATTCACGCTTTCGAATTGATCTGGCTCAACATATGCTCTAATCGCATCCTTCACAGTTTGTAGCAGACCAGACTGTACCTTCTCACATATTCATCGCGATTATTTTCACGGTTATTTAAGTTTTCTAACATATCGATTGTTGACATGTCGATAATTTCCTTTTGGCTTCGTCTTATTATCCAATGATCGATTATTCGCATTAAATTTTGTAAAAATTAGGGTTAATATCCGGGAAGGATGGAGGGTGGGTGGACGAATTAATTTGAAGAGAAAGTCAGCTACAGCGGGGCGGGGGAGGTGTATACACAATAACGGCTTAGTGACTGCGGAGAGTAATATTCTGTATGCTAATAAGGGTAGACATGTGCGCTACTGGGGGTGAACGTTTCTCGGAAGTGGGTGAGCTTCAATCAATTCTCCGCAAATAAGTACATTTCGTTGAGCTACTTCGTATTTAAATCATGCGGTGTACTACACACTACACAGAACAGTAGACCGCATAGCGCAGTCGATATAGCGACTGGCTACTGGCTGAATGACCGAAGGATCGGAGTTCGACTTCCGGTAGGTCAAGAATTTTCTATTCTCCACGTCGTCCAGACCGGCTCTGGGGATCACCCAACCTCCTATTCAATGGGTACCGGGAGCTCCTTCCCCGGGGGTAAACGGCCGGGGAGTGAATGTGACCACTCACCTCCAACTAGTGTCAAAGTCAAGAAAATGTGGATCAATACATTTACTCCACCATACGCCTTCATGGCTCAGTTAGTTAAGTACAGGGACAACTTCACCTTGTACAGGGAACCATACTGGCTTTTTGTCTATTTTTGTAGGTTGTTTTACGACACTCTCAGTATTCAGATTATGCCCTTTGTAAAGACGAACTGTAAGATGATGGCTGAATAATAAATTGGAAAGGAATTGAAAGGAAGTGGTCATGGCCTGATCACAGTACTATCCCAATATTTTCCTTAAAGAACAAAGGAAAATCAGGATATCCGATGTCCTAGCCTAGATTCGAACGAAGAATGCGCTGAATACGGATCTAGACCGCTGCCGGTAAGTTAACGCGGTGCTACGGTTTCATATGAATATGTTTTGCCGTAAATGTAGGCGGTATGAATTATAATTATTAAGAAGTGTCTCCCTGTACAGCCACCAGGTTCTTGCGAAAGTCCAGGCAAATTTACGTACAGGTAACCATCAGAATTACTGCCCATAAATATACAGGGTGAGGTCAGTATTATGGAAGGTCATAGCACATGTTATTCTAAGCAAAAAGTGTATATGTACATGTGTCCTATTCTGAACAGTTTCCGAGATAGAGCTATTTCACTGCACAGTACACAGTACACCGTGCAGACAAGCAACACGCCATGTCCTCACACGAGTTGCACCGAGATAGAGCTATTTCACTATACAGTACACAGTACACCGTGCAGACAAGCAACACGCCATGTCCTCACACGAGTTGCACCGAGATATAGCTATTTCGCTGCACAGAACACCGTACAGTGTACAGACGAGCAGCACGCCATGTCCTCACACGAGTTGCACCGAGATAGAGCTATTTCACTGCACAGTACACTGCACACTGTACGGACGAGCAACACGCCATGTCCTCACACGAGTTGCACCGAGATAGAGCTATTTCACTGCACAGAACACCGTACACTGTACAGACGAGCAACACGCCATGTCCTCACACGAGTTGCACCGAGATAGAGCTATTTCGCTGCACAGAACACCGTACAGTGTACAGAGGAGCAACACGCCATGTCCTCACACGAGTTGCGAAGTACATTGATGTTGACGGTGGAATTTTCGAAAATGTATTATACTGGGTAAAGTGTATCAACTTTGTCACTGGAACAGTAAATACCGTCATTAGAAACAGTACGTAATATCTCTTTCTTATCAAAAAATTTGTAACTGTACATTTAAATATCCCTAACTCGGAAACTTTTCGGAATAGGACACATGTACATATACACTTTTTGCTTAGAATGACCAATACTATGACCTTCCAGAATATTTACCTTTCCTCCTGGAACGCTCTGTAGAACGTAACTGAAAAGGTGACCGGAATAGGCCTACGAATCAGCAGTGAGTTCCAAACAAAACTCACAGAGCCTACTTTCATATTTCGTAGAAATGTACTGCGAGAGATAATAATATAATTTTGGTTCACTTTTATTTTTGTATAGAACTTATTACTTCGAATATAAAGTCTGTCCATGTTAAATTTGTTGCATATAACATCAGAGTTACGTACCGTTGCTATGCTTGTAACTGTTAACTTACAAATAATACTTCATGCATAATTTATAGATAGATAGATGTGCATGACCAATCTCCATAGCAAATTTGATGCACCATTACATTTTGCCGTCAGACCGAAAGCTAATGAAAGTAATCACATTCCCACCACATTGTTGCATTATATTGTACAAAAACATTAGTTAATAAATGTAATTTTGAGAGAGCTCAATTGCTCAATGACTCAAGAAATTGCCAGAATTTTATGGAACACGAAAATTCATTAGCGTGTTAAAGAAACCTCCACTGGTCCCATTCTGAGCCAGATGAGTCAAGTCCAGTTAACCAACCAACCAAAGTAACTCAATGCAGGTTTTTTTACTATTAAAAAGCTAAATTCGGTGAAGAAATTCCTCGGACTTTATGAAATCCGTATGCTCATTGCCGTATTCATAAAGACCCCCTACTGGTCCCTATCTTCAGCTAAATTAACTCAATCCATAGGCTTCCATTCAATTTGTTTAGAATCAATTTTAATAATATCTTTCTACCTAGTTATGTTACTTTAAAATTGTTCACAATTCACAGATCTGATAGAGATGTATATAACTATCCTCCCAGATACTGTCAAATTCTTTCCTCAGACGCTCAGCTCCATAAAATAATCTTCTATCATGACAGGATTTAATAAAGTACAGAGAGAATTTTAATGTGTACTTGTGTAAAGGTGCATGCGGTTGCGTAGTTGTTTGAGGTACGATACTACAAGCCGGAAGGTCGCGGCTTCAAGTCGAGATGAGGTGGATTTTTTTCTATGTATCTAATCCTTCCAGCCGCACTATGGCCCTGGAGTCGACTCAGCCTCTAACAGAAATGAGTACCAAGAATCTTCCTGGGGGTAAAGGGCGGCCAGGCGTAAGGCTCTGAGCCGATTGTCTAAAAGATGTGGGAGCCTCAACCTTTCAAAACCCTATGGTATGCCTGTTACAGGGTTAACTTTACCTTATATTATTTGTGTAATACTTCTCACTATTTTATATGACTAAGAATGAATGCACTGCTAATTACTCGTGACGGTGTAAAACTATAACACGCCCCCCGACCGAGAACATCTATGGACAAAATAAATTGCTACGGGCTCGGTGTTCGTCTCTAGATTGCACCATTACGGTTCGGCCACACAGAGCGCTACGTACGCTATATGAACAGAAAAATATCTCCCTTTATTGCCAATGTGACTGGCCACACAGACTTCCGTACTCTACGTACGCTATGTTCCCTATGTTAGCTGCGTCGCAGAGTGTACACAGCGTACGTAGCGTACGTAACGAACACAGCGTAGCGCTCTGTGCATCACGACCTTTACACAGTTATTGTGTTCTGAACAATGTTACATTAAATTTATTTCAAAACGGTTGCTAATTACATGCTTCTTATACGAACACATCAGACCATAAATTTAGTTATATGGAAATACATTTGGAATTCTCATTAGCTGTACTGCCTTACGATTGTGTCTGTAGATTCCAAATTTATTTTCCAGATACTGAACCGTGCAACGGTTCTTCTCTGTGAAGTTCCTTGGAGTCCCCCCCCCCCNACTTGGTTTCCTTTTCATCACGACGCCGTGTGGCGTAAGTAAATGGATTTGTTTGAAGTTTGAGTTGGCTTGGATAGCCGGTCGCCCCTCAGGCGTGCGAGTACGAGTGTATATTTCCTTGTGCCCTTAAGGCTTGTGTACCCTTAAGGCTCGCCAGAGTACAGTGTTTTCCTAGTAAAGTTGATGGATGCCATGAGGCGTGCCTATACTTGCGTCTGTGCGCTTAGCCACAGAGTAATTCTGTATCAATTGTTGATTATGTTTTGACCAGTTACCGCCCATCAGGCAGAGTACACCTGTATACCTTTGTTATCAATATATACATTTATTTATATGTTGGAAACGCCAGTCGTATTTGTGTATACTTGGGTTGTGTGTGTTCCCTACTAGTTCAGACTAGCAGAACCGTCCAGCTTGGCCCATAGTGTCGACAGTGATTTTCCTCTCCCGAGATTCCCTACTCGACCTTGGGGAGGCATAGTGCATCACGTACAAGCAAGTCGTCTTATGAGCCTGTCCCTTGCCCACATTGAATTGGAGTTCACGGGTCTAACTGGGTAGGAGAACTGGGTTCTCGACCCACAGGGTCAAGGGACACGGCTCAATACATCTCATTATTTCGCGCAGTCGCCATGATGAAAGTGTTCTCCTTAGCTGACTCTTTGAGTCAGTTCAGAACCATATCAGTATCCAGATTATATATTTTTTTTATTGCTAGTGGGATGGGACTAAGTCCCTTGTACTGCGGCCACTTCTGGCCTATTGTACCAGCCCCAGATGATAGGTGAGGGTGATTGTGGAACAATTGGTGGAATGAAGATTGGCAGGGGAAACCGAAGTACTCGGAGAAAACGTGCCCCAGCGCCACTTTGTCCACCACAAATCCCACTTGACCAGACTTGGGATCGAACCCGGGCCGCCGCGGTGGGAAGCCAGGGACTAACCGCTTGAGCTATGGCGCGGCCCATCCAGAGTATATAACACAATAATAGGATGATAATTTAATGATGAATTCAAAATGATTTGGAAAGAGCGGCGGTAGACTAATCCAGATGCTATTCCGGATTTTACGTGTAGGAAGTAAGAAATATACTGTCACGTGTAGTGGTGTGACTATAGACGGGGTTCGAACTGGTGAATAGATTTATTAACCACTTACACACACGACTCGAAACTACAAGTAATTACAATGCTATTGCCGATCTACACACTTCACGAATAATCATAGCACCCACTGAACCTTTCCCATCCTGCTGTGTCTTCACCAGCCGTTTCCTGGTAACGGTTTCTAACAGTAGAGATTCTTCAGCTTCCTCGCTCAAGACATCTCTGAATGGCAATGACCTCTACATTTTGCGTCCACAACGCTACCATCAACTGTGTCATGTTTGCATAACTGCCTATTCAGAACCTTTCAGTTTCATACCGTGCATATTCTGCGAGATTCTGATTTCAAACTGTCCCTCTAGTGCTACAGTGTCCAGCCTAAAACTGGACCACACTCAAATGAGCAGGTCCACACAGTGACGATGTACTTGTATGATGTTGATAACTGCACAGTCGAATTTTTTAAGATTTTATGCCGACGTTATCATAAAGCTGGGACAGATGTACAGAGAGATAAAAACCAAATAAACTCCGTGGCTTTCATACGGAAGATAACTATACCGACCGAGCGAACGCCGCTTGTCGGCGAATTATATATAAAATTACAGCATAATAACAATCCCACTGCAACATTATATTACAAAAAATATTCCAAAATTTTGGCGGCTGTCATAAAAAAAGCCAAACGTATGGATTATGATAAACTGATTCTAAATTCATGCAATAAAATTAAAACGACATGGAATATTATAAATACTGAATCTGGAAGAATGAAAAAGAGAAATGAAACGNTACTCCGATCAAGATCCACTACTCCTCAGAAAGCCTGATAGCTCCGGAACCGAACCCGGGCCTCTGGATCTGCAGCTAGGAACTGTGACCACTAGACCACAAAGGCGGTCGTACTGAGAGATAAATTGACAAATTAAGAAATGTGTAAAAACAAGAACTACTGAAGAATATTTAAAGAGAACACGACGATGCTCGCTGAAATAGCATGGAGTAATAACAACATTTAGAGGAACACATAAAAGGGTTGTCCAACGAGCAACAGCAACCATTACTTAAGAACAACCGGCGAGTATGCACGGGAGACACCTGCTTGAGCAGCTAAATTATCTGTAATATTTCGACTGATTTACACAACTGCTAACAAATAATCTGCAAGAATATGAAATTAATATGATTGCATGACTGTACACAATATCATTACAATTAAGCAGAGTTTAGCGGCTTCCGTCTACGCCTAACTTCCTTAAGCGTGTGCCTTCCTTCAGGTTTCGTGATAATTTTTGCGCAGATTTCTCATCTTCCCATTCATGCTACATATTCCTTCCAATCCTTCAATTTGTTCTTCTTGAAAATAGATTTACTGGAAGAACTTAATTGAAGTCCATTTCTACCGTGACTATTGCCGATATTTATCTTCTATTATAACCGGCGGCAAAACAAAAAAAGCGGAAAGGTTATGATATAAGATAAATATTATATACGCAACACGATGCACTCTATCTACTCACCGTCATGTGTAGACGGTCGAATACATAATATAACATCAATATTTGAACAGTTGAAGTTATAAAACTCTTCACTATAGAATGTAGTATATACTTATAGTCTATTTTTCGGCCTATAATGCAACAAATTAATAACACTGATTCATATTTAATTCATACAATGATCGTTAAAGGTAAAAAATGTTATTAAAGTTACTAAAATATTAAAATATATATGCATTGTCACAATGTTACATGTTTCGGCCGTATAAGGCCATCTTCAGGCAACACTTTTATTAGGAGTCTATTGCACTGCGCACTAATCGAATATCATTTCCTTCTTCATATCTTTTTTTGAAATTAGGCTATTTCCGTATTACATTGGTATGTTGTTTTCTTTATTGTGCTCATCAAGTGTCCCTTTGCGTTCTCTGTACTCCTCTTACACTATAGGCGGAAAAAATAGACTGTGATACCTCAACGCAACAAGATGTTCAAATACAATATTATATAACATACAACACAAAATTATTGTTGTAATTGCATTTGCATTATATGCATTGTATGTAGTGTGTCCTTTATTGTTTGTGTAGATTTGCGTACTGTGTTTTGTTTGAGCGTGATATGTTATTTTGTGTGATGTGTGTTACTTGTGTGTAGTGTGTTATTGTAGTACCACTGTCACCGGGTAAAACCCATTTGCAGTTAAAATAATAATAATAATAATAATAATAATAATAAAATTTTCTCCACATTCTTGACACCCTTCTCTCATAGACTAAATACGGATTTCAAATCTTATTGGCTACAATACTCTCCAAACATTCCTAACCCATGGATTGTTGGTACTACAAGAAAATCTAAGGCTTATATCGTCACTTCCGTCAAACTGTGCCTGCTGCAGCTGCACCTTGTTGCGTAAGTAATGATTTATTTCCGGTAAGGATATAACTACCGATCATCTCTAACTAAACACTGTTTGAACACTACCTACACTTGAAAAAGGAAGGCGCATTATTTGAATTTCGTAATTTCAAACAATAGCATATAAATTATCGGTTGTTTTCACACCATTGCGTCCAATGTGCACGCTTGGATGAAGTTTATTAGACACTTTGCATTATGGCCATAACAACTTCCTGTAGTATAACATTAACTGGAAGAGTGGCGTATGTACAGCGTAGCGTAGACAATTGGAAGTGGTGAATAACATATGAGTCAGTGTTTCAACGCTGACTGCTTGATTCATCCTAAATGTAACATATTTTAAAGAAGGACTAACTACTTTCCTTTGATATGACATGAATCGAATAGAAAAAGACGCGTGCGTATTCGTTGTAGCAGTAATGATTTTTTGGCGAGTCGTTGCCTAGCAACGATACACAGACACATAGGCTTATAGGCGGGGTTTATAAAGTACGCCGTTGAGACTGGCTTAGATGGCATGATAAAGATAGTGAGTTTCATAAAGATTGGTTCAGATATTCAAAAGCTGAAGAGGGGTTACACAGACAGCGTGAAGATTGCATAAGCTACTGTTATTTTTCCCCCCAAATAAAGAAAGTGCGCTAAAGTAGATACAGGCCTAGCAGAAGCTTCTTACGAAATGTTCGAAACTTCTGTTATGCGTATTATGCGGGATTCGAATTCAGGAAACTTTACGTCATGTCATAAGTACAGGCAGGAGGAAGCGAAGACTAGCCACCCCCCGAAGGATTTGTGGAAAAAAAACTGAAAAAGAGGGATATGTAGCGACATTAAAGTACTTTCAAACAGTTCTTCTATCTTAAACGCAAAAAAGACCAGCAAAAACCGTCTGGTTTACTGAGTTTCTGTACTTTGTCCATCAAATAATATTCTAAAAAAGAACGGAACGTTTCAGAGACTGGATCTGTTTCCTTCCTCAGATGAAATGACGGGAAGCACCTACTCATTTGCAACCAATCGAAATAATTAATTTCACTTATGCCTTAAGAGGTTTAAATGTAAGTTTTAAACAAGATATGGACATCTGAATTGTGACTCTTAAATTATTTTCTTTATATAAGAACATACCTTGATGTTGATTTTTATTTAAAATTTTGCGATTATTTGAGATTTGTAAAATATGGTCGTTTCTTTTTTACAAAAAATAATACTTTTCCGCGTGCTGTAGACCTACATGTACTTCCTTTAACTTCATTATGGTTTCTTTATGGCGCATATTTAAAAAAAAAACTATGTCAAAAGTAAAGCTATCCCTGTAACAGGCCGTGGAGGCCCATAGGGCTGTAAGACGTCGAGGCTCCCACATTCTCTAGACAATCGGCTCACAGACGGCGGTGAGGTTGTCAGCCTTACGCGCAGACCGACCTTTACCCCCAGAAAGATTCCTGATACTCTTTTCTGTTAGAGGCTGAGTCGACCCCAGGGCCATAGTGCTGCTGGAAGATCAGGTTAATTGAAAAATCCAATGATCTCATCGGGAATCGAACCCGCCATCTCCCGGCCATTAACATAGCGTGTCTCAACCAATTACGCCACCTCAGGCACCCAATTCTATGTTACATATTCGAAATAAGGAACCGCTACTATCCAAAACTGGGGTGACATTTTCGCGTACCCTTCTTGTACAGCTTTTAGCCTCTTACTCAGTTTTGCATTTGAGATCATAATAAGTAGTAATTCTCATACTAGACATATTAAGCTACCTGAATGCAACAGTGTACTAATGGTTCACGATGCTATCAACAAAAACTTGGCGTCTACCTTAAATATTCGAAACATGGTATCTTTATATTATCTGTGTGATTCGTAGGATTCTACGAATAAATCCATGAACAACATTCCCGGTTTCTCTTAGTAACTGAGTTACAATTTGTTTGCTCAAGCGGTTAGCCGCTGGCTTCCCACTGCGGTGGGTTCGAGCACCGGTCTGGTCAAGTGGGATTTGTGGTGGACAAAGTGGCGCTGGGGCGGGTTTTCTTCGAGTACTTCGGTTTTCCCTGCCAATCTTCATTCAACAAAATTCTCCATCATCATAATCACGAGGGGCAGTTACAATAGGCCAATCAGTGGCCGCCATGGACCCAGCTGGACTCCACCCCCCACTAAGCGAATTTTAATTTTAATTTACAGTACGTTTAATATGAGGTAAAACTTTAGTTTTTATCCATTATTAAGGGAAATTTCCATCCCTTTTCAAATAAATGCTGAGATTAATTAAATTCATCAAAATTAAATCACTCGCTACTAAGACCATAAAATTTTCTTTCTAAATTACGCAACTGGCAACTAATCAGAACACTCAAATTCCGCTGTCCTTGCCTACAACGATTCAAAGACCTTACTATATAATGTAAATTAAAACCTTCCCTTGAAGATCCAGGTTAGTCAGCACTCCCTCAGACCCTGAACTACTTACATGCAAAAATCCGACATACGAAGATTCAGTTCGGTATGCCCCAGAATTTTAGTTTTATGTTTCGCTGTGAAGGATTAGCGTGTTCTCTTCGAAGGAAAAAGGCTTATAACGCTTATTACTTTGGTCCATCTGTCTGTCTCCTTATTAAGCTTCTTGATTCGAAATAATTAGTTCGATGTTGAAATCATGCAGTCTAAGTGACTCTTATGTGTAAGATCTAGAAAAACCGAAGTGAACGGAGAAGTTCATGGAGGTAGGCATAGGCCCACTGGGGCTGTAGTGCCAAGGAAAAAATAACTGACTCTTCGCCATTATTATTATTATTATTATTATTATTATTATTATTATTATTGGAGGGGGTGGGTTCCCCATTGCACCGCGACTAATAGTCTATTGTACGTTCCNCCACGGCTTAAAGTCCCTCCCGGAGGACTTGTTCCCTGAATTTTTCCGCCCTTAAAAATTCCACGACCTCCGCCGGGTTTGAACCCGCGTACCTTGAGTCATGAGGTGGGAACGTTACCCCTAGACTACAGAGGCCGCTGACTCTTCGCCATACTTAAGCCTCTATTGTTTCCAGCCCTTATTAAGGCCTCAATTACAAACATAAATAGTGGTCGATTTCCATGAAACTTCGTGTGATAAACGCGCCTACATGTGCCTTACAGCTCTCTAATCGTGATATCTTTCATGTTCTGTATATAAAATGATCAAATGAACACGTAATGTGGAGTCGAATCTGCCCGTTGGTTTCGTCACCGCAGCTACTTCAATATATTGTTGCATATGGGATTCTCGCAGGGGTAACTGAGGAGTACGGTTTTCCGGGTTTTAGCGCTGCGTAATTCTGGAAAAGCCGACGTTTAGGACGTCGCCTCCACGTTCAGGCTGGCAGAATATGCCAGACAATAAAGCAAGAAGAAGCAAGAGGAAAGTAGAGCTCTTGAACAACGAAATGAAAAAAAAAAATACTAACACCAAATATTAAAATGTTCTTTTTAGTTCTTCTGTCCTGAATATTACAGGGCGCTCAGTAAAAAGAGTAAAGAGTAAGATCTCTGTGACGTAACGCCGTGTAGTTCGATAGAAGTGCACCAAGGTTTCGGAGAAAAGTATCGCCTGTGTCTTCAGGGTTGAGGAGAAAATCAAGCAAGAATACTGCAGTAAACAGGCGGCAAGCTTTTGTAAGCAATTTTTATGGATCTTCGCCGATGCACTGTAAAACTGGCTGTACCCTTCGGAAAGTTTCCTGACGGCGCTAATAAGTCAATAGCAACTTCTCGGCAGACAGTCCAAGATTTAAAAAGCGTAAAGTGATCACAGGAACACAGACTGAAGGTGTTTGAGAACAGGGTGCTGAGGAGAATATTGGACCGAAGAGAGATGAAGTGACAGGAGGTTGGAGAAAACTGCATAATGAGGAGCTTCATAACTTGTACTCTTCTCCAAGTATAATTAGAATTATCAAGTCAAGGAGGATGAGGTGGGCATGGCATGTAGCACGAATGGAGGAGAAAAGGAATGCATGTAGGATTTTGATGGGAAAGCCCCAAGTAAAGGGAACACTAGAAAGACAGACGTAGTTGCGAAGATAATATTAAATTGGACCTCAGGGAAATAGGATGGAGTTCTATGGATGAGATTCATCTGTTTCAAGATAGGGACCAATGGATGGCTCTTGTGAACAAGGAAATAAACCTTCGGGTTTCATAAAATGTTAGAAAATTCCTGAACCGCTGATCAACTGGCAGCTCCTCAAGATGGACTCAGCTCCAAGGAGTTTTTTTTTGTTAATGCTAGTGGGGTGGGACTAAGTCCCTTGTACTGCGGCCACTTCTGGCCTATTGTACCAGCCCCAGATGATAGGTGAGGGTGATTGTGGAGCAATTGGCGGAATGAAGATTGGCAGGGTAAACTGAAGTACTCGGAGGAAACCTGCCCCAGCGCCTATTTGTCCACCACAAATCCCACTTGACCAGACCCGGGATCGAACCCGGGCCGCCGCGGTGGGAAGCCAGCGACTAACCGCTTGAGCTATGGCGCGGCCTTAGTTAGTTAGTTAGTTAGTTAGTTAGTTAGTTTCTTATTTAGTTAGTCAGCCACTGAGTCAATCAATCAGTCAGTCAGTCATTCATTGAGTCAATCAACAAGCCAGCCAACCAGCCAATCAGTCAGTCAGTTAAGTTTATCACAGTTCACTCTTCATGTTCTGAATCCAGGTGACAGTGTTTCAGGTGAAGTCAAACTCTATGGACGTTCTTGACAGTTTGTAGGTTAGGACACTCTTGCCCCAGTATTACATGTGAGCATTAGTGAAGACTCTATTAGGCCACAAACCACTCCTACCTCTAAATGATACATTAAGTTTCTGGCCAATGAAAATTACTTTTAGGGGTGGAGGTAAGATGGTATTGGAGAGGGGAGAAGCCAATAGGAAACCGACCTCGTTTGTGATGCTAACTCTGTGATAAATATTCAATGCTTGTCAAATGTTTTACACACGTCTGGACTACTGCGTTTATTGGCAGGCTTTTGTTTTTACTTCGCCCTTTCGTAAAGAGAAGCAGGGTGCGGCGCTGCGGAAGTGTTGTGCTCGTTGTGTTGTGCTTGTGTATCTGTTGTAACGTCTGAAATCCAAGGATTAATGTAAATAATTCCACGCTGTTTTACTTCATCATAAATTGAGTTTGGGCACAGCTCAAGAAGTCATCAATAACATTCCATTTTCATTGACTCTGATTTTATTACATTACCTAGGGAAATTACAAATTCTCCTCGTGGTTTAACGACAATTTATTATAATACAAACTTGGATCTATTTAGATATATTCATCAAATTAAAAACAGAAACAAACCAAACTTACAAAAGGTTTCACCTTATGATGATATTTTTAGGCCTATTAAGAAGATACGCATAAAAGTGGGCCTGTTTCATGGTGGTTAATATTACTGAGTACATAATCCATTGAATGGCTTGTGTATATCTGTCAACAACGAATAGGGGAATGCTAAAATCCTGGAGATTTTTTGACAAACAATAAGTACAGTGAAGATGACGTCATATAAATGATAACACTTGAACTGCGGTACTGTCATGACAACGGAGAGCGAGATGTGTGAGTTAAGCAGGCGAGCAAGAGCGTTCTCAGTTGAAGCTCTCATTGGAGTTAAACGTCAAAGAATTGAAGAAACAGGTAAGAACAAATAATTTAAATTTTAACCTACAAGGAAGATATTAGTAAGAAGAGATTCATCTTCTGGGATCTGAAACCGTCCTGCCTCCACAGCTGTTGTTTGATTCTTGTTTATGAGCTTACTTTTTAGTCCTGATGATGGAGGTAGTATGTTCCTTCGAAACGCCGGTGAACGTCTACCCAACGACAGAGAGTTACAACCCCGAAAATGTCAGTTTTCATGGTCAGTGTCGCGAGAAACTCACATACAACAAAATATCACTAAATTCAATCTTGTCAGACCTGGGTTTGAGTACTGATATGTACACGTATTCTGGAAATATGTGTATTTTAAGTTGTTTCGCTTTTGTATATTCTGTGGTGAGCGAAATTCAACATCAGATAACTTATGCAGCTGAATAAATGTCGTTAAATAAGATGTAAAATAAAACTGGGGCATTGCTGCCGAAGCTACCGGGCAAAATATGTTCTGTCCTGTGAGACGGTCTCACGAGATATACAAGCACGCTGTAGTTTCGTGTTAAATTCAGTGGTATGCGTATGAGATGGGCAGTGAAGCCTTGAAATTTATTAACAGAAGAAAATAACCGGCGTTCCAGAAATTACCAAGTAGTTTATCACTGGTAGTATAGTCACTATTTTGGGGCAAGCTGTAACGTAATTGATTGAGGCACTATGCTACAAGCCGAAACATCGCGGGATTGAATCCCGATAAGGTAGATTCTTTTCAATTGACTTAATCCTTCGAGCCGTACTACGGTCCTGGGGTCTACTCTGCCTCTAACAGAAATGAGTACCAGGAATCTTCCTGGGCGGAAAAAAAAGACTACCGGCGTGTAATGCTGACAACCTCACCGCCATCTGTGAGCCGATTGTCTAGGTAATGTGGGAGCCTCGACGTCTCACAACCCTATGGGCCTTCACGGCCTGTTACAGGGATAGTTTCACCTTTCTTTAGTAGTCACTATTACATTCAATGCATATTGTAAAAGCTTCTTGAGGAACAATGAAGCCATCAACTGATCAGAGGGCGTTGTTCAGCTTTTGTTCTGATCATCTGTACATTGTTTATCTAACAAGATTAAAATATAATAAGCCAGTTATAGACAATAACATCAACAAGTTGTTTGAACAACGCAAATAGCGTACTATTACAAAGGACGAGCTCCAGAAAACACTCCACGATATACTTTGCAGAAATGGGTATACATGATGTGCAGTCTGTTGTCTGATATATTGTTAATCTTTAGGAGCCGGGCTAGCTCAGTCAGTATAGCTACGGGCTACATGCTGGACGGTCGGGGTTCGATTCCTGGCAGAGACAAGATTTTTCTCTACTCAACAGCGTCCAGACCGGCTCTGGGGCCACTTAGCCTCCTCTCCAGTGGGTACCGGAAGGCTCTGTCTCCGAGGGTAAAGCGGCTTGGGCGTGAAGCTGACCTAAAATTTCACTTAGACCTCCAGAAGATCCTTAAAAACAAATGATTTTCTTTTTCATATGGGACTTAATAGTGCCTAATGTTATTCTGCCTTGGGTTTATAATGTAGTCCAGGTTTAACCTGCAAGGCAATAAACAGTAAGTAGGTATAATCTATGTCAGCACTCTTTCACTGTATGCTTTGGCATTTATCTTAGCTATTTACACCTCTCTGATATCGACATGTGTTATCGAAGTGCTCCTCTGTGAGTTAGACCCAGAGCATTAGCGTATGTGTATGTCGCTCATGGGACCAGTATTCACATGCTACACACTGCTGTGTGTCTGCAGGGGCTATTTGTTGTCCTGTTGCCTACTGGCGTGGGTCATCTGTAGGTAATGCTTTGATATAAATATAGTATTTTGTTCATGAAATTGGCCTATATAGCAGCCCAGGTAGCGTAGTCGGTATAGTGACTGGCTACGGACTGGACAGCAGAGAGGTCGGAGTTCGAGTCCCGATAGGATCAAGAATTTTCTCTTCTCGAAGTCGTCCAAACCGGCTCTGGGATCCACCCAACCTCCTAACAAATGGGTACCGGGGAAGTTTTCCCCGGTGGTAAAGCGACCGGAGCGTGAAGCTGACCACTCATCTCCGACTAGTTCCGAGGTGAACGATACATGGATCTATACATCCACTCCTCCATACATCTTCATGGAGTTGTGCTTAATTAGTTAAGCACAGGGACAACTTTACCTTTAATTGGCCTATATCGCAAATATTTTTTGAAGTAGATAAATCTATTCACTGAGTATGTCAGAAGATTTATAAATCATAAAACACTTCTTCAGATATGGTAGTAACTTTTACCATATATTGGCAGCGTTTAGTCGCTGGCTTCCCACTGTGACGGCCCGGGTTCGAGCCCGGGTCTGGTTATGTGGGATTTGTGGTGAACAAAGTGGCGCTGGGGCAGGTTTACTTCGAGTACTTCGGTTTCCCCTGCCAATCTTCATTCCACCAAATTCTCCATCATCATAATCACCCAGGGCAGATACAATAGGCCATTCAGTGAGCCCAGTTGGGCTCCACCTCCCCACTATGCGAATTCAAAAAAATTGTTACCATATATTGAAACTTGAAATACAGTGAACTTCCACTTTGATACACAAACCGACTTACGAAACAATAAAAAAAATGCCTGCTTATCAGCAGTTGGCACTTCCCGCGGATTATCGTTTGTTCGCCGTGATTGCGGCACCTTTCCTCTCTCTTTTCAAACATCTGTCTCATCATTAACGTGAGCTATTATTATGTTGCGTGAAATCCAACAAATGCGCCACAAGTAAATTTCCTCTTATTTTTAAATTCATCACAAAACATGAAGGCACGTGGTAGCGTAAATGGTTGAGGCATTATGCTATAAGTCGGAAGGTCGCGGGTTCGATTCCCAATGAGATAATTAGATTTTTCAATCGACCTAATCTTTCCAGCCGCACTATGGCCCTGAGGTCGACTCGGCCTCTAACAAAAATGAGTATCAGAAATCTTCTTGGGGAGTAAAGGGCGGCCGGAGCGTAAGGCTGACAACCTTACCGCCATCTGTGAGCCGACTGTCTAGAAAATGTAGGAGCCTCGACGTCTCACAACCCTATGGGCCTCCATGGCCTGTTACAGAGATATCTTTACTTTTTTTTTTTACCTTTTTACCAAAAGCGTGATTTACTAAGAGGTTTCTTAACCTGCATCAGGTTACTGCCATCGTTAAGTATTCTACGAATACTTTCGCTAACATTGCCCTTAAAGACAAAGAGAGACAGGCATGTAATATGGCCTAATTTTGTTTTTTGTTCTTGTTACATTAAATAATTCCTTGTTCTGAATCATGTTACAGCCGAATCATTCTACAAACGCGCTTCCCAAGACATTTATGTCCTTGTTATCGTTACAGATATCCGGCAGAAGATAAATGACGTAGAAATTAAAAACCCTTACAATAAGGCTCACCAAACAGCAACAACATCCAAAAATAATGCACCTGAGGTTGACAGCGCGGGAGCAAAGAAGCTGAACACTGTAACTGAAGGAGACACATTGGAGTTACAGCGGCGTCACAGGCTGAAGAAGAACCTGAAGGTGGAACTGTGTTCCAGGGAACTCTGGCGAAAGTTCCATGCTCTAGGTACAGAGATGATTATTACGAAAGCTGGGAGGTAAGTGAGATAATGGATAACCAACCGAGAGTAGGTTCATATGCTTTTCATGTAGGAGTTAGCCCAGTAGACTACGTAGCAGCTTTAATTAATTAAGGTACTGTGATATGACGCCTGAAAGCCGGAACAGCAGAACTAGAGTAGACTTCATTGCTAGGCAACGACTTCGTAATCAGCTTCCCGGGGAAATGAACATTCACGCAACAATAGAAGAAGTACCGTTTCCATACAACGACGAGGTAATAACGCCTCTATAACAACAGAGGAAATGTTAGGAAACAGGATTCTCTGTTGAGACCATACAACGAGGATCTCAGGCAGCTGTAATAGAACCGATGGAGTCTTTAGCCGCCAGCCTGCTGAGATGTTGTGTCATACAGTTGTTCGTGAAGTATATTGACAAGTTGTACGTATAAGTGTGCAATAAATCCGGTCATCAATGCAAACCCCCTTCTGTAAGTCACGCACACCCCCATGTACGCAACATATGACTCCCAAAGGACGTGAGAAAGGTGCACACAAAACTTCTGGGCAGTGCAATAAAGCAGACAGATCCAGCGAGGCACACAAACTGAGAATATGACTTCAGTTTAGTAGGAAGGGGTACAGTGGGCGATATTGACTGAGGCTGTTGAGGATTCTCATTTTCACTGAGTAAAATCCCGCATTTTGTATCGGTTTAATATTTTATTTCAGTACTTCAACGGTAATAATTTTCATTCTTTTAAATATCTTTTTCTTTGTGCAGCCTCGCAAGGTCAGCAGGTAAGGCTGTGTTTACTGCCAAATCATGGCTTCACGACACTTATTTCCCACAGACTACAGCCCAATCTGCATTTTCGTGCCGCTTCTTGGGACTACACAAAAGCAGCCAGTGTTGGGCGCGTAGGTTAGCCACTGAGTTATGGGGGAGTTCAATACAATTCGCATCTGTTTTTACTTTCACCTTATTTCTCTTACTCAAACTGGGCCATTTTTAGCTCAATTTCGTAAAATAGGCTTATGTTATCTCCATGCTGCCTGTGTGTCTGTGTATCCCCGCCCATTAGTTTCCAATTCTTTAACCAGTCTTTATGAAACTTGATATGTATTTCATGGCACCCGGCGTATTTGATAAATCTCTCCCATCAGTCTCTGTGTATGTGAATCCATTCTATCGTTGCTAGGCAACTGCTTGGTAGAGGCGTTACCGCAGCAAAAAATACACACGCAACAATAGAAAAATCCTTGGATATGCGGTTCATGTCATATCATAGGAAAGTAGGAAATTGGTTCTTTCCAGAAGCTCTTGTTATATTTACGCTGGCGTGTCCGGTCTCATCAAGAGCTTTGGGTCCCCTGTTGCGCCTGGAGAATGGGAACGTTGAAGAGAATTACGAAAGTGCAGTCAGCTTGTCCGCTCGGAAATGCACAGTGCTACAGGCCTTAAGTTTCCCATCTGTTCCCCCGAAACTCCCTTTATGGAATTAAAATAAAACTGAAGCCTCTCACGTAAAACAAATATGACGCTCAAGTAGCTAACCTTTCTTGCACCGAAAGTCGGCATTTTCTTAACACCCGAATCAAAAGCAAGAACAAAGCTAACAAAATTATATAAGATTTTAACTTTTCACGTCGGCGAAAATTTGGGCTGTAATCATTTGTGTTGTAACACAGTGTATGATGTGTTTTCTTAGTTCAATTCACTTAAAAAACAGTAACGAAATGTAATAATTTGCCGGTCACGGTAGCCGAGCGATCTAAGGCATGTACTGTCTTCGCTCGCTTGGAAACCAGGATCGTGGGTTCGAATCCCACTCAGGGCATGGATGTTTAGTTTGTGTGTGTGCGTTTTTCTATGTTTGTGTACAGGTAGAGGCCTTGCGACGAGCTGATCGCCCGCCCAAGGAGTCCTACCGAATGTGTAAGATCTAGAAAAACCGAAGTGAACGGAGAAGTTCATGGAGGTAGGCCTAGGCACACTGGGGCTGTAGTGCTAAAGGAAAAAAAGTAATAATTTTCAGTACTATCTTCTATCCGCTGACAATTTGACCTTCAACGAACTACAAGGCCTTACATCCCAGAATATAGAATTCTTCATAACTGCCGCTGAGAGAACCTCAAATCCTAAATATAACAATTTAAACTGTGGTGCAAGCTTCGACAGAGATAATGATGTTCTCTCTGTGGTTTATTTAACGATTCTGTTAATAATTTTTTCCGCGTGGAGGCAGCTTAGGATACCTCCACCTTAAACTTGCGAGTCGCAGAAGTCGAGGAAAAGGGGACCCGGTGGCTGGGAGTATAACTGGGCCACCCTGTCACTGGGGGACATAGACACAGGGACCTGGTCCTCCAGGTTAGGCGTTGGGCTCAAGGCTGACGACTTTTCTCTGTAAAAAAGAAGTTGCGAAATCCAAAGAAGCGTAAACCAAAATCTGGCAGAATCTTCTAAGGAAGGCCATGGCTCGAAGAGATCTGTTTTGTCGGTGATGATGATGATGATGATCGTCATCATCATAATTAATAACTCAGACTGTCGTCCCATAGTGCGGAATAGAAAGATGTTTAGCGAAAATGAATTGGAAAGGATTGCGAAGGAAGCGTCAGTGACCTAATTTAAGCTACTACCTCTGTATATGGCTAGAGGAACTGAGAAAAACACGATATACGTCAGTCAGGATAGCCTAGTATCCCGACCGGGATTCGAATTGTCACCATCCTAAATAGATGTCATAAACATTACCGCTGTTATTTATAATCTCTTTAAAATGTTTCGGTTTAAATTTATCTTACGTGGATATTGGATGATATAAGTATTTTTGTTTAAAATTCTACATAAATTTCGGCGTGTCAAATTCGTTGCCTTTAACATGAGCTCAGCACTAATATGGCGTTCGACTACAAGCATACATTCACCAAAGAGAAATATAAACTCAGCACATGACAGAACATTGTTTATCCTGGGATTATAGCTGCAATCTGATTTCAAATGCTTTAAGATAGTAATGACAAGGATAAGCTGGCGTTGCTATTGTAGCTATAGCGAAGCTTCATCGCTATCACGGATCTGTGAGCCTTATGGTCTAATACACTGTCAACAGAACGCAAAAATAATTCTTAAGCAAAGTTAATTCCATTCCTGTAAATTACATCAGGGCAACATGTTGTGATCCACCGATAAGGGACGCTGATTAATCAACCGTGTCCAGGTGTAAATTCACTTGATTAACAGTTCCGTATTGCATTTTGTCGTGATGAAATTTTGTAGCTGGTTCCCTTTATCAATTATCGCGGAATTTCTGTTTTTATTTTTTTGGAAAATGTGTGTCAATAGAAAATGACTTTTATTATAAGATTATGAAGTTTTCGTCGTGGCGTATTTTAATTATGATTATTCATAGATATATTTTTACGACACTGAAACCGAGGAAGCCTGCTCAACCGGTAGCTTGTCTCGTTTCTGCTCTAGAGATTCCGTTTCGAATCTCGGCTCGCTCACTTACTCACTCACTAGTGGAGTTGAGCCCTTCTTGAGAAGCCGCCAATTGTGCAGCTACTCAAGAACTTCCCAGCATTTTATGTAACCTGAATGTTCACTACCGTGTTCACAAGAACCCTCCACCGGTCCCTTCCCTGAGCCAGATCAATCAAATCAATATCATCCTATTCTACCTCTCTAATATCCATTTTAATATTGTCCACCCACTTACCCCTTGGTCTAGCGGCCTCCGTAGTCTAGAGGTAATGTTCCCACCTCATGACTCGTAGTACGCGGGTTCAAATACCCGGCGGAGGTCGTCGAATTTTTAAGGGCGGAAAATTTAAGGGAACAAGTCCTCCGGGAGGGACTTTAAGCCGTGGGTCCCGTGTCGTAGCTTTACGGCACGTAAAAGAACCTCATATCTCCTAAGGAGGTCACTGAGCCAAATTACGGACGTTTCCCGCCCAACAGCAGTCTCTAATACCTCTGGTAGATGGGAGAAGCATTATAGATACCTCTCAGCTAGTAGAGCCGGTCTCGCAGGGTGGGCGGGACTGATGGTAAGCACCAGTACCGGTAGGATATAGAGACTGGTAGAATATCATAGAAGGAAGCACAATGGACCACTACAGGTCTAAGTGCATGGGGAAACCCACCCTCTACAATAACTAACTAACTACCCCCTGGTCTTCCAAGTGGTCTCTTTCCATCTGACTTTCCCACCAATATTCTATATGCGTTCCTGTTTCGAATCTCGGCTGGGACACATAGTTATCCTGACTGAGGTTCCAGTTGCTTGCGGCTTCCTTCCAAACCCTATCAATTTCGCAGAATGTGTGCCCATCCACTCTTTCTACTCGGCGCAGCAACCGTAAACAGAAATTCTTTAAAAATAGTTCTGTCTTCTGGAATATAACTCCATGTAGTACGTTGAAAGTCAACTGACGTTTCGGAGGAACAGGGTTCAGGGTCAAAACATAAGCAGAGCTTGCCACCTGGTTTCGCGCTGATTCCTTGCTTGTCTCGTTCTTCGACCCTGAAGTTGGAAGCGATATTTTACTGATCTTCTTGAGCAAGTAATAGTTACTGAGCCTGTTTCTCTCCGGATAAATTACTACGTTCTGCTGAGAACATTCAGGACAGAAATGCGGACATAGCCTAATTATGCAAGTAAACTTCCGCGCATAACTTTCGCACGCGTCGCTGAAACCAAATCTTCGCTCTGAGCTAAACACAAACACAAAACAAACAAACACTCTGTATATAAGATTTGAGGTTTTCAGGGCGGTGATTATGAAGAAAGCAGTTTTCTGGGATGTGCTGCCGTGTAGATATTGTGTTAACCGACGTTTCGGAGGAACGTATCACCTCCATCTTCAGGGTATAAGACTAGTTATCACCTGCTTACGCTGGCTCGCGGATTTTCTTCTTTTTTCTTCTACCCTGAAGATGGAGGCGATACGTTCCTCCGAAACGTCGGTTAACACAATATCTACACGGCGCCACATCCCAGAACACCGCTTTCTTCAAACATAATGTAGATTACCTAGTAGCCAATGTTGGCAATTAACGCGGTAGGAAGGTTAGAGCCTGCAGTCCATTTAAAAGTGCCGTGTTGATGACGTCATCATTCAATTTTTGTCTTCAGCACCTTAATGGCGGCCGTTTATCATGTAAATTGCTGACAGGTATAATAACTAACGGGCACGAGGAAACTTTCGTTTAATTGTTCGGTTACGAAACGCATTTATTTCACGATTCAGTTGACACAACAATGAGAAGAGGAAGTATGAATTAATGCGGACCACACTGAAAACACAAATATTTCACAGCTCCAAATACAATTTCTGACATCATAACTTCTGTGTATATGTGCTACTGAATAATGTATTCCAGCTGTTGGTTACAAAGTGGGTTCAGCTTCACCTGCATTTCGCTTCTCTCAAAGTTCTCTTCGTAGCAAAATGTCATTAATTTCGAAATGAAGCACGAGTACGTAAAGGTAAAAACGGTAAAGGTATCCTTGTAACAGGCCATTGAGGCCCATAGGGTTGTGAGACATCGAGGCTCCCACATTTTCTCTAGACAATCGGCTCACAGATGGCGTTGAGGTTGTCAGCCTTACGCGCCGGCCGCCCTTCACTCTCAGGAAGGTTCATTTATGTTAGAGGTTGAGTCGACCCCAGGGCCACTGTGCAGCTGAAAGGATTAGGCCAACTGAAAAAATCCACTTCATCGGGACTCGAACCCGCATAGTGCCTCAGCCATCTGCTCTACCGAGTGCCCCAGTACGGCGGCCGGGACGTGAAGACCACCCACCTCTATCTACTGTCGAGTTCACAGATGCCTGGCGCAGAACCTCTGCTCCATACGTCTTCATGGAGTTGAGCTGAACTAGGCACAAATTTATTCTTGCGCTTGAAGAGCTTCGATTGCGGGGTATAACCAGATCATATGCCGCTCTTGCACTGACTGTGTCTCCCCACACTTTACAACTCGGGTAGCCGCCCGGGTTTTATTGCTCGTAAGTTACATACACTGACAGCCGTCTATAGTTTTCCCTCTTATACACGCAAATTGGTTTATGTTTTAACGTAAACCTGTGTACATGTCCAAGTAGAACACTAAACAAGTGGCACGAATGAATACTGAATTAACTCCATGGAGCTGAGCCCTTCTTGAAAAGCCACCAGTCGCCGAACCTGAAGGTTCATTACCGTGTCCAGAAGCGCCCTCCACTGGTCCCTATCCTGAGATTTATCAATGAAGTCCATACAAACCCATCCTATTTCTCTAAGATCCATTTTAATATTATTCACTCATCTACGTCTTGGTATTTCTAGTGGTCTCTTTCCTTCTGGCTCTTCACCAATATTCTACGTGCGTTCCTCTTCGCCCCATTCGTTCTACATGTCCTGTCTATCTCATCCTCCTTGACTTCATCATTCCATTATATTTGGCGAAGAGTACAAGTTATGAAGTTATATTTACTGAGTGGATGAATGTAGGGCAAAACATTGAGCTTATTGGGTTTCTGTAGTATGCACACCGTGTAACATTCGCAAGGAAAACAACGTTTCGGAAATGGATTTCGTTTCCGTCCTCATGTGGAAAGTTTGAGAGGGAACATACTCACAGTTCAGTCTGATAAAACTGATATTTGTCCTTTCTAATGTAGCCACATTCAGCACGAGAACGTGAAGAGAACCACTTTCCGAAATGTTGTGACCTTTCGCTGTACTAGACAATGGAAGAATTCCGGAAACTCTGCAACCCCGAGTGCACGATACCACTGTCACATCATTTGAGAACTGTCAGTAAAACCTCTCCATAATCCAGCCCCAATATATTACTTCGGTTCACTATAGCACGGATACGCTCTCGCCATTGCATAAAATATTATATTGCAGAGTATACAAGGGTTATCACGTTTATTAGCTAACTTTCCTTAATTTCAGCATCCTGTTGCATTGAGGCATCACTTGTAGTGTTGTTTTCCGTCTATAAAACAAATTAACCTCCGTGGCTTCAGTCCGCAAGCGAACTATACCGACCGAGCGACCGCCGCTTGTCGTCAAAGTTAGTAACAACTTTAGCGGATAGAGGGTGTCGCGTGGTCAGCGCAATGAATCACCACGGCCGTTAATCTCGGTTTTATATACCTGAGTTTTCCGTCTATAATACAACAGCACAACTAATTCACAAAATGTTCGTTAAATGTTTAAAATGTCATTAAAATTATTAAAATATATGTACATTCGGTGTTTATGCTACACGTTTCAGCCGCATAGCGCCATCTTCAGGCAACACATCTTCTAAAGGAGTTTACTGCACTGTGCACTTGGTCAAACAGCATTCATTAAGGGACGTCGATGTTCTTATTAATAGTTTCCTTGAATTCTGATGCTGAAGGACGATTTCATAGGATATTTTCTTTCTATCTTATATATTGCTGCTGTTTTCATGTCCCATTTGGTGTGTCTCTCGCTAAGTTGTGTGTATCTAGTGTTGCCCTGTGTTTCTTGTGCAAGAACAGTAGATACACACAACTACGCGAGCGGCACACCCAACAATAGAACACGTGAGTACAAAAATACATCTACATACAGAAAAGTAGCATAACTTAAAACATTCAGAACGGAATTAAATTAATAACATGTATTATACATCAGAGAAAGTAATGTAACTCATGGCATGTACTGTCTTCGCTCGCTTGGAAACCGGGATCGTGGGTTCGAATCCCACTCAGGGCATGGATGTTTAGTTTGTGTGTGTGCGTTTTTCTGTGTTTGTGTACAGGTAAGAGGACTTGCGACGAGCTGATCACCCGCCCAAGGAGTCCTAGCGAATGTGTAAGATCTAGAAAACCGAAGTGAACGGAGAAGTTCATGGAGGTAGGCCTAGGCCCACTGGGGCTGTAGTGCCAAGGAAAAAATATTAACTGGTAGTACACAACGTCGAAACGTCTGCTTATTACTGGGTGATGAATTAGAAGGGATGTGGAAGGAAGAGGCAGCAGTATAATTTAAGGCACTGTTCCGGAATTTGCCTCGTGGGACCAAGACAAATTGCGAACATCTGGAGACTCGGTCTCTGTGCCGGTAACTAAACGCGGTACCTCCAAATACAAGGACAAGGGCTACCAGCTCGGCTGAGATGTCGCGTTCTATTAAATATTTAGCAAGGAACTTCGCAGCTGCCTTTGAACACGAAGTCGCCGCAAAGTAACGGACAAGGAGAACAAACAACTACAGGTCGGGTGACGCCGCGTCAATAGGGAACTTCTGTTAGTATTCTTTTTGATCTTGACCGCCAAACTACGTCCATTTATGAGCTCTGTAGGCACAGTCTCATGTAAACACAGGTAGAGTTACGTTTCTTTTGCCATAGCTTGGATATAATCTTATCAAATATAAGCAGAAAAATAGTAGCTAAGAATGTCTTTGTATACATTACACGCCTGCCGATATCCTATATAAAATTTACCTCAGTATAAAATCCTTGCGGAAAGAAGTTAGCACAATGTCGTTACATGTAGGCGACATGTGATGGACTTTTAATGAAAGTTAAAAAAAAATGTTTATGCTTTAGGGTTGCGGACAACTATAATGAGGCGACGGAATAAAGTCCCATAGATGGTGGGGATGATACCGCTCGGCACTTGTCTCTTTCTGGCTACTGCTATATTCCCCTCCAGCCCTGCTATGGCCCCCAAACAGTTTTCACTAGCGAAGATCATCATGTATATATCGCTACACTCTCTCTACTATGGAAAGGAGAGTACTCTATTGTCAGGTACTGATATAGGCCGTTACGTCATACTCAGATTTGTTTAATTCCTGGGGTGGAGTGAGACTGAATCCATTTGGTACGCCGGCCAGTATTTCACCTGTTACCCCAGCCCGGGATGAGAGAGAAATGTGGACTGGAATGAGAGAGGAAGGACTCAGAGAAAACCTGCCCCATGCAACCACACAACTCACACGACCCAATTTTGGATCGAACCCGGGCAGCCGTCGTAGGAAGCAGGGGACTAACTACCTGAGCTATGCACAGCCTTCATTAGAAAGTTTTTTTTGGCGCTATAGCTCAAGCGGTTAGTCGTTGGCTTCCCACGGCGGCGGCCCGGGTTCGATCCCGGGGCCTGGTCCTGTGGGATTTG